>NC_090926.1:382257602-382560633 GCF_040938575.1 Ambystoma mexicanum | reverse complement strand
GACCCTTTGCATTGTCCACAAGGCTTTCTGGGCCTGGGGCCGCACTACATCCAACGCTCTTTTCCAAAATATCTTCCTTCTCGAGCCCTTCGCTCAGCTACCTACAACTCTCTAAGGTTTAGACGCTTCTCCAGGTAGAGAGTGGGGGTAGATCTCTCTCTTCTGCAGGTGCCTCCCTCTGGAATAGCCTCCGCGCCCCTTTCAAACTTAAGCCAGACCACTTGAAGGTCCGGAAGCAGCTCAAAACATTCCTCTTCTCCTCTGCTTTCTCTCTCTCCCTCCCCTGACGGCCTACCTGACCTACCTGTCTGATGTACCGACTGGTTGCTTGGCTACCCTCAGAGTCTCACTGAGTCCAGACTCTTTCTTGATCAGTCACCCTTGCACTGACTCTGGGCCTACCACGCACTTAGAGGCTGTAACTGTAACCCTACCATCCGTTGTTCTCCTTGCACTGCCCAGATCCCCGATGCCCTGGCTGCACTTACTCAGAGCATTGCTGCCCTGTTTTTCCCTCCCCTCTCCCTTGCACTTCCCCCCTCCCTTTCCCTTTGCACTTCTCGTTCTCGCACTTGCACAATCTGAATGACACAAGGCCTAGTAAGATCGTTTGTCTTGTCCTCCCTCTATCTTCCCTCACTTGTCTTGCAGCACCTAGAAACACTTGTGTACAGGTGCGTTATAAATTACTTATATCACATAATTTGATCACAGATGCCCAGAAAAATATAAATTGCTGCAGTAAGAAATGTCTAGACTGGCAGCACAAATGGCAGTCTAGCCAGGTAATTCACTTAGCAGGACTGCTTTATCAGAAATGCCCAGTTAAAAAAAGTCATATCAAACTGAGGAATGACTAGACTGGCTGCACCAAAATGCCTCTCTAACCACTATTACCACATATCATGCCTGCTTAGCCTGGACATGGACAGCCATTATGATTTGTTGCACAAATCTGCCCCCCACACATCCCCTCTCCCTCCCAACCCTACCCCCAACCTCCAAAATCAGCTCCTGGGCCCAGAATTACCTTCACGTACCTCTTCCTTGTCCCAGAGCCTACTTATGAGGCTCTTTGCCTCATAGGTACGTACTGGGATGAGGAAGAGTAGGACTAGGAGTAATGAAGATTACAGGTAGCTAAGTCAGGCCTTACCTCCATGTAACTCTACGTCATCCAAGTACTTGTGTATGAGGCAGAGTGCCTTATACACAAGTACTGTCTCATACACACTGGGACGAGGAAGAATAGGGCTAGGAGTAATGAGTACATTTAAGTGTGCACCCTTTCACCATACAGGCACACACAGACACAGGCACCCACCCATACCTTTAAGTGTGCACCCTTTCACCATACACTCACAGAGTCAGCCACCTATACATTTAAGTGTGCACCCTTTCCCCATACAGGCACACTCCGGCAGCCACCCATACATTAACGTGTGTACCCTTTCACCATATACTCACACAGGCAGCCACCTATACATTTAAGTGTGCACCCTTTCACCATACACTCACACATGCACATGTCATGGGGTTGAGGGGAGCCATAATACTTCAAAAAGAAATTGGGCCTCATTACAACTATGCTGTCTGGAAACAACGGTGCCGGGTAGAACAGCACCCAGCCGCAGAGTTTTCACAGAAGCACCGGCACCGTTATTAACGGTGCCGGTGCTTCTGTGGTCCCCATTCCCATAGAGTCCGTTGGAAATGGGGACTTACCATTTGCCGGCGCCTGACTTCCCGGACCGCCGGGGTTGTAATTCCCCAGTGTTACCAGGAAGTCGGGCACCCGTAAATTATTACGGGGTCCGGCGGCAACCTGCCGTTAGCAACGGCACGGTTACCGCCAAACCCGTAATGAGGCCCATAGTTTCTTTTTGAAGTCACTTGAAGTGGGAGAATGGAACAAAAGGCTCCCACCAATCCCCTCACACCCCTGGCCTAGAGGATCGCGGCCCAGACACCCGCCACGAGAGGAGTTTGCCCATCTACCAGATGACCAGATACCCTGGTACAGGAACATACGGATGTGCCCACCAGCCTGCCCACCAGCCTGCCCTGCCCATGCCGACACCTGCGGCATGGATGAACTTGACTGAACCATTCAACAGTAAATTAACACATCGTTAGAGATGCCATGACGACCTAGCCAACGGTCAGCACACCCGTGCAAACATGCACACTGGACACCCCCACACCAATCCACACGAAGAACATATTCAGTGCTATGACGTAGGTGACGGACACACACTGACGCGCATCTTTATTATTTTTCACATAGGTTTTTCAAAATGCAGAAACGCAAGACGCACAATGAACTCATCTAAAATGCTTGCTCACGCTTCTCCTAAACCCATGCATTGCAATGAGAAATATAACGAAGACATGATACTGGGGATAAAGCAATATGATACCATAACCTAAAGCGCCGTGCATCAAACGTCTCCACCTATGCACCAGGCCCAAGTAGGCCGCAAGCAAGAGCCTCCATGAACATTGAACGAGCAAGAGTACAGTTGCTGACCCTGCAGAATGAGCCCGGCGAGAGCAGACAGTGAAGGGCACAATGTTGCAAACTCGCATGCCGCAAGCCGACGCCAAGGTCACACCTGCAAATTAAGCCAGGCACACAGTGGAAAATGCAATATTAAATGTGCAGAATTCTGCCTCAACCACGGTCTCTCCTCACGTGACCAAGCCGAACCTGACAGGGTGCCAGGCCCAGGAGGAGGGAGGCGCCTGGATCCCACGTTCTAAGACACAGGCAGATACAATTAAGCGACTCAATGGACATCTGCGGTGGTGGGAGTAGTCTGCCTTCCAGCATATGAATAAATCCTCACATTGTCTGCACATACCCATAGTGATACATTGTTGCAAATGACAGGTGCACCGCGAGCTGGGAACAGCGATGGTCCCAGACTGGGGGGCTCACGAGTGGACCAATCAGAACATGGGGCTCTTATCACTGACGCCATTAACATTAGCCAATCCTCAGGGGTCTTCATGTAACAATTTTCATGTATCAAATTGAAGGGACAACCCAAGTGTACCACCTGACTGACCCTCGACCACTAACAACGTTCTCTATACGTATGCTATACTAACCCTACCACTCGAGGAACCAATCCAGAGTGGCGATAGGTTTTTTGCTAACTTTCCCAGGTAACGCAAGTAGTGCGTCATACCAAGGTAAAAAGGGCCTGCGAGCCCCACGATTGGAGAGAGAGTGTCAGGACGGACGTGTACGATCCTTGACCCATCCCTGCCGTTTTGTTTAATAAACAGCAGAATCACCTTGCTTCTTGCGTGTGCCTCATACTCATTTTTTGGGATACACGGGAGGAGTTGGGGCCTCCCTGCCCGGAGGTCCGCGGACGGCCCAGCCGACCCCGGGAGAATTTCCCCCCGACAAGTTGGAGGCACTGCTGAGATCTGTTTAAGATCTGCTTTTATTTTATTTTTCCGAGTGCTCCCGTTGCGAGGAGGCCCGGCGGCGCGGCTCCCTCTGCCGCTGCCCCCTTTTGAGGACTACAGGACCATCGCGGAACTGCGAGACAACCGGACAGCGCAATCCGGATATTGGCCTTCGGGAGCCGGTTGAGAAGTATCCCGCCCGCGGTTGGAGAGTGTCCAGACGTGGTCCAGACGAGGGGAGGTGGCGAGCCGCTTGGAGGGGTGCACGCAGTCGAGCGGCCCCGCATCAAGAGAACTTGGTGAGTATGCCACGCACAACAAGCAATGTGAAATTGTGAGGGAGGGGGGAGGAATAGAATACGGGAGGTGGGAGGTGTTACACAGGTGCGCGGCGAAGGTTTGATAAATTAGTGTTGACGGTGAAGTGAATGGTAGCTGGACAAGTGCGAGAGCAGTCCGCTACGTTACGGAAGAGGAGGGGGCGGAGCACAAAAACATCACGTGCGGCCGCCCGTAGACACTGATTGGCCTAGGTCGCGACCACGTGTAAGGGTGTGTATGTGTGCGGTTTCCTACGATTTGGTGATTATTGATCAATGAGTAGATGAGGATCCCTATTGATCGAGCAGGAAACTCGATAGATAGATGACGATTCCCTGTAGGCGGTAGCTAGCTGGTTGCCTAATACGGAAGATAATTGGCTGGTTAAGCCCTCCTGTCGAGGGGCGTATCACACGCGAGGCGACGCAGTGTGCGCAGTCCGATTATATTGTTGATTACCTTGTTCCAGGCGTGACAGGAAGACAGCTGTGGGGTTAACGGGGGTAGATTGCAAGTGTATTTCGTACTTTTAAAAAAAACATGTAAAGAACTTACCAGTAGTTTTTGAAGAGATCGGTGACGTCACCAGTAGGGCTTTCATAGGATATCTCGAACACAAGGCATTTTTCTTTCGGAGAGTGGTGGGGAAGAGAATTATGGTAAGGGAGTGGAGATGGAGATAAACGGTAACGAGTTGATCGGGGGAAGGTGAAAAGGGGGACGTGGCTGCGCACGGAGAACGCCCGCCACGGCAAGTGAAGAAAGAGGAGGAGGGGTAAAAGAAAGTGGGACGGCTGTATAAGAACGTCACATGGGGCACGCAGCCGCAGGGGGCTACGTGCGCCTCGGCCGCAGGGGGCCGTAAAGGTGTTCGGTAAAGGAAGAAAAGAAAGAAAAAAAAAAATATACAAATGCAAATGCTATATTTTACTATTTTTCTATTTTTCCTTAGCGGACAATCGCAAGTCCCCAAAATTACGGGGCCAGGTAAAGATCTAAGACTGTATAGTGTACACTGTTAGCAAGATAACAGCTACCAAATAGGGGAAGGATAACAAGTGAAGCGCTACTATGTCATACGGGACAGGATCGGGAGGGTGGGGGAATACCCTCACTACCCCGCTACAGCACATATGTAAAACACTGTCACCCCATAGGGAGAAACTGATCAAGTATAGCATAGAATGGACACAGGGGACGGACAACAAAATGACGACACCATGGCGCCTAATGGCAGTTTCGATCCATATAACCAACATTCACTATTAACCCATTTGCATAACACATACAAGGGGAAGAAGTTGATACACCACGTGGAGGTGTTTAACTTATGGAGGCTGTTCCAAGGGTCCCGACCAGGACCAAACAGAATGTTCATTATGGGGGAAACAACGGAAGAGGAGAAGATTAAGGAGGAAGGAGAGAATGGGGAAAAAGAGAGTGAAGGCACACAGAACACGGGGAACAGACAAGAGGGAGGAGAGAAGGGTAACAACATAAACGAAAAGGAAATAAAAAAGGAACAGAGCGACGATATACCCCTAGCGAAGGTAGTGAAAAAGGAGGAAGGGGGGTTATATCCTTTAACAGAACTACGAGACATGGTTCAATTAACGGCGGCTGAGGGGTACTCGAACCCGGCATACAGCCCGCCACCATATACAGCCACAGGTAGCCACACGGGAAGGGAGCAGAGTAGTACGACGGGATCAGCTCGTACGAAAATGCCCACAGGGGAAGGGGGGATTGGCGAAGAGCAGATCGCAGGAATAGGACAGGATGAGTGGGTAGCTGCACAGGTATTATTAAAATTACGAGGTTCATTAACAGAAAAAGAGGAGGAGGTAGTAAGGAAAATGGACGAGGATAACACCAGGAAGAGTGAAAGGAAAGGGTAAGAGGGGAAAAGAAAGGGGGAAGAGCTGTTACGACAAAAGGAAGAGATTTTGGAGGAACGATTAGCAGAATTAAGGGATGAGCAGAATGCACTGATCAAGCAGCTGGAGAGAGAGGAAAGAGAGAGAGCACGGGAAAAGAAAGAAAGCAAGAATGAGTTGGAAAAAATGAGGGAACGAACTGAGGAGCAAAAGAGAGAAGCAGAAAGGGTGAAGGCAGTAGCAGAAAGGGTATCCAGAGCAGCACTGTGTGACAAGAAAAGAGAGGAAGAAGAGAAAGAAAAAGAAATGGAAATATGGAAGAGGAGATTACTATCAGAAACGACAAGGAAATACGAAGAAGGGAGGATGATAGAGGGTATATTAGAGCGGGAAAGAGCGAGATGGGAAAGGAAGAAAGAAGAAGAAAGGATAATGGAAAAGATGAGTAGTGAAGTAATGGAGGAATTGAAAAAGAAAAGAGAGGAAATTGGTAGAGAAATAGCGGAGAAAAATGAAGGGGAAAGAGAAGATAGGAGAGGGGAGAGTGAAGTAAGGAGGTATGTATACAGAGACGTAGAAGTAGCAACAACATCAGCACAAAGGGGAGCAATTGGCAAAGAAGAAAAGGGAGGAACGGATCTAATAGACTTAAAAACAGTAACGATTAGGGGAAAAAAGACAGATTTGGGGTTGCCATTAATGGATGACCTTTGCAGTGAGGAAGGAGAAGGAATGGAGAGGGAAGGAAGAAACAGTGAAAGGGAAAGCTTAGATAAATTATACATCACCCGGACAAATAGAGAATCACCATGGATCTGCAGGAGAAAGGAAGAACTGGAGGGAAGTGAGGAGGAAGAGCAAGGAATGGCGGAAAGGCAGACACGTGCAGCTACACCCTCACCATCCCGTCCAACATGCTCCACTACCTCACGCTCATTACGTGCAACATGCCCACCTAAACTCGCGCCCTTCCCCCACGAACTGACACCCTATGCAGGCAGGCTTAGAGACCTCCCTGGACGCAGGCAGGGAGAACGAATACACACGCCCACATTAAATAAAGGAAATGATAAAAGAAGGGGAAGAGATGGAGGAGAAACAGCTACGAGCAAGGGAAATATGGACCCCATTGACGATGTAGAAGACAGGGAAGAAGAGGAGGGGTGCGCGGATTCGATTCTGTGGAACCCAGGGGGCCAAACAGGACACAACTTAATGCCACTTCTGGAGAGGGGAGGGGTTAGACCACAATACGTCCCTTGGAAGCATGCAGACAAGGAAAATATAAAGTGCAGGCTCCCATCATTAAGTGGAGGTGCGGGAAAATGGATATATGAAATGGAAAAACACACCGCAGGACAGAAACTGGCAGTGGGGGATGTAAAGGGCCTTCTAATATCAATATTGGGGGATGCAGCAGATGACATCTGGAAGAGAGCAGGCTTCCCCGGGGTTACAATAACAAACACATCACACGATGGGGCACCATTCGCAAACTGCAGACATGCATTATGGCAAGTGATGAGGGTACAGTACCCAGACACATCAGACATAGGAGCAATTACCTCACGCAAGATACTTGAGAACGAAGATCCTGTTGATTATATCCAGGAAATCCAAGAGAAGTGGCGTATGGAAACTAGAGAACAATGGGACAAAACACCAGCAATATTCTATAATATACTAATACAAGGGCTCCCAGAAGCAGTTCAGAAACAACTGAAGAAAGTAGTGGGGATGGAAGCAAAAGCATGGCCAGAAATACAACTGACGATAGTGCATCATTGTAGGACATGGCAAGAAAAGATGAAACAAAAGGAAGAGGATAGAAAAACGGAAGAGGCTAAATTGGTACAGAAAAAACGTACTAAATACACGATGGAAGGTGCACTAATAACTACACCTGCAACAATGACTCAAAACCCCACACAAGTAGTGGCTGCACAAGATCCCCCCAAATACAATCATCACAGATTGTAACACAACAGTTGCCGCCACTCCAACCATACACGACTAACATGGGAGAACACACAACAGCAAGGGGGAGGATTCAGAAATTTCTACCCCACCGGGCAACCAGTATACCAGGACAACTCAGGAAGCTTTCCATGGCAGAACAGGGAACCACCGGTGTGTTGGATTTGTGGATTAGTAGGGCACATGTCACGCACGTGTAGAGTGAGACCAGGCACACCATCATGGAGAGAACAGGGACAACAAGGGCCTACACAGGAACAGCAAGGCATCCAGCAACAGCAGGCATCGCAACAGGGAAATGGGCAGCAACAACTAGTAACACAACAACAGCCACAGACATATTCACTGCCACAACAACAGGTAGCGATAACACAACAACCCCAAGAACAGAAAGTACAGCAACCTGCCCAAATTCAAGACCATAACAGAACATCTACCAATACACAACTACAGCAAACACAACTGGGAAGGGTGATGGTCCTGGGACACAACCCTTACACAGGAAGTGGTCAATCATTATACCCACAATAGGACAGCCCACAGACGGCCTTGGTGTGTCCCATCCTGTCGGTAACACCTAATAGTGCGGAGGAACCACGCATAGAGGTAACGATAGGTGACAAAAAATTATCATTCCTTGTTGACACCGGGGCGACCCAGTCTTGCATAAGGGAAGGTAAATTTAAGATGTCAGGTGAAGCCATGAACACCCAAGGATTCTCTGGGGCTATGGGGTTGGTTGCCTTTACTGATAACATTCCCTTATCAATAGGGGATTATGACATGTCAGTTCCGCTTTTATACTCTAAGGCCTCACCAGTAAACATACTGGGGAGAGACATAATGAGCAGGTTGAATATGACGATCTCCTTTACGGAGGACGGCATAATTTGCTCCACTCCAGGAATAAACATGCTCACTGCACGACAAATTATGCAAGCATACTGTGGACAGACAGTGATTAGGGCTGAGCCAGTAGATGGTGAACTATTCCAGTACGGGACAGACATGGCATTTGCATGGATGCCAGGAATAGAAGGAAAGATCTGGAGGAGGCCAGCAGCCTATTTGTTTAGACCAGAAACACCAGCCAATGAACCAGAAGGAAAGGTGATTTCAGTGAACATAGAGAGCATTATAGCAACTGCTGATTACATCGCAGTACATGCCCAAGACAGAGAAGGAAGAGCATGGAGGGCAGTGATAGCCCTAGCAGAGGGATGTAGGCTCACCCAGGTGTCAGACGAGGAGCTCTTCTCAGAAGAAAAGGAAGAAGGTGAAATGGTATTTATGATGAGTGTAGAAATATGGCTAAGAGTGACGAACAAACAAGTGGCACAGAAAATTGCAATGGCACTTGAAGCACCCACATCCACCCCAGTTCCCTTCTTTGAGGAGGATATGGCAAAGGTACCAACATCATTATGGACTACTAGTCCCTATGACGTGGGGTGCATAAAAAGTATAGGGGGAGTAAGAATAAAATTGAAAAAAGGTGCAATGCTCCCCAGAGTGAAGCAGTACCCACTATCAAAAGAGGCAGATGAGGGCATATATGAAACAATAACGGCCCTTATAAATAATGGCATATTGGTACCATCAGAATCACCATGTAACACAGCTGTATACCCAGTGCGCAAAGCTAAAGGGGGGTCTTGGCGCTTCATACAGGACCTCAGGCCCTTGAACAACATAGTGGAAGCAGAATACCCCATAGCAGCAAACCCGGCCACAATATTGTGTGGCATTCCAGCAGAGGCATCACGATTTACAGTGATAGACCTCAAAAATGCCTTTTTCTCAATACCCCTGCACCCAGACTCACAAGATCTGACAAGCTTCACGTACAGAAACACAAAATGGAAACACACCAGATTGCCACAAGGGTACTGCGAGTCACCCTCAATTTTCAACAGAGTAATACAGATGGACTTGGGTAACATTGAAGTGGAAAGCACAGTGTTGCAGTATGTTGATGACATAATAATTTGCAGCACAAGCGAAAGAAGATGCAGAGAGGACTCAGTGAAGATGCTGACAATATTGGCAATATTGGCTGAAAAGGGTTACAAGGTAGACAAAGAAAAGTTACAGTACTGTCAGGAACAGGTACTATACATTGGTCAGCTCATATCCCAATACGGAAGAAAGATTGCACCACAAAGAGCACAGGCCATTTCAAAAACGCCGCTGCCCCAAACAGTGAGGGAACTGCAGCAGTTCCTGGGACTGTGCAACTACTGTAGAGCTTGGGTATTTGATTACAGCTCATACATAGGACCCCTACTTGAGGCATTAAAAGAAGCTAACAAAGGGGAGAAAAAGTTGGGGTGGACAATGGAAATGAAAGAGGCCTTTAATGAACTGAAAGATGCAATATCAACTGCTCCGGTACTGGCCACCCCAGATTATGAACGACAATTCTTTATATTTTCACATTGCGACTCAGCAGTAATGAAAGCAGTGTTGGCTCAAAAAACAAGCATGGGTTACAAACCATTAGCGTTTTACAGCGGCCACTTGGATCCTGTGATGTTAGGACATTTCCCTTGCGAACAAGGTCTCGCCGCAGCTGCCTTTGCGGTAGAGAAAGCATCATCAATAACAATGGGGTGCCCAACCACACTATTTGTGGAACATGCACTATTTGCAATATTGAACAAGCCCAAGTCCACACTAACCACGCAGAGGGCGTCAGGTTATGAGATCATCTTATCTAGACCAGAATTATCAATTGTTAGATGCAGCACAGTTAATCCTGCAAGGATTATAGCAGAAGTAATTGAGGAAGGAGACTATGCACATGATTGTACACAGACTACCGAAATGTACTCATGTACTAGAAAAGTTGAAGAGGACGCACTAGGTGGAGGAGAGCTCTTGTTCATTAATAGGTCATCAACAATAGACCAAAGTGATGGGATAAGGAGAACTGGGGCAGCAGTGGTAAAAATGGCAGAGGAACCGGTGTGTGTGGCGGTGAAATGCGTACAATTACCACAGCATTACCCTGCTCAAGCAGCAGAATTGGTTGCACTGATCTTGGCATTGAAGGAAAGCTTTGACAAAAGAGTGACTATATATTCGGACAGCGCATATGTTATGTCTACTGTCCACTCAGGATTGTCCAAATGGAGGAGAAGAGGGTTTAGGAGAGCTGACGGCACCCCTGTGCAACATGCTCTCTTATTAGCTGAACTAATTGAAGTAATAAATGACCCCCAAGAATTAGCCTTGGTCAAATGTACCACACACACTAATGGAGAAGATCATATCTCAAAAGGAAATGCAGCAGCAGACACACATGCAAAGTATGCTGCATATTTTGGTGAGATATGGAACCCCCCAGAGTCAGAGAGAGGGAGAGGGAGGGGGATAGCTAAAGAGATGTTGATAAGAGAGGGGTACACCCATCTCCCAGCCACACAGATAATGGAGCTACAAGCGGCTGCACCAATGGCAGAAAAAGAAATATGGGTAAAAAGAGGATGTACAATGTCACCAACTGACGCACTATGGCGCCAGGGTAACACTGGAAAGATGGTAATGCCATTGGCACTATTGAACACCGCCCTGAGCCAACTCCACCACCCATCCCACACAGGCAAGGAAGTTATTGCAGCACGAATTAGGGAAGATTGGTTCTGTCCCGAGTTAAATTCCCATGTGACAAATTTTATCAGCAATTGTCTCACATGTCAACAGTTCACGGCCGGTCACACGCTGAAGGTGATAAAAGGTACTATACCCCAGCCAGAGGGACCCTTCCTGCACATCCATATTGACTATGTTGATATGATCAACGTATGTCAAGTAAATAGGTATATGATTGTAGTAGTATGCCCATTCTCCAGGTGGATTGAGGCAGGACCCTGCTCACACTTAGATGCATTCAGAGCAGCCAAATTTCTAGTGAGGAATAGACCAGGCTCCGACCACCACCTCACTCCTCACGAGGTGGTGACCGGACGTCAAATGAGCCTTCCTCTAACGCCAACATCAAGAGCATTCACAGATTATGAAAACACTGCAACTGTTCTTGGTGATGAAATGTACCAATATGTGTCTTCTTTGATTACTAGTGTAGTGTTTGTGTCTCAACAGCTCGAGCGCACGCGGGGCGGGTCTAAGAGTGATCAACAAGAAGACGTGGATAATGAATTGGAAAAGGAAAAACTGTGCAAAATTGCTAAAGGTGACCACGTGCTACTGCGCAATTTCAATAGAAAGTGGAACAGCCCACGCTTCACTGGCCCCCACCTGGTAGAGGAGGTATCTACGAGAGCAGTAAAGTTGCAGGACAAACGTGCTTGGAATCACCTACACGATGTAAAGATCTGCAAACTCCAGACCCGCCCTAGCGTCACCGACAGGGCCATTGGAAGAACAGCAACAGCGTCACCCACGGAGGAAGAGACTTCTACCACAGCTGACGACCTAAGTGCCTCCATACCCTACCACCCCCCAGATTCCCCAGAGACAACTACTGAAATAGAAAAGGGTAATTCCCATACCGCCCACCCCATGGTCACACGATCAAAGAGTAAAGAGACTTCCGCCAGTGGAGCCCCAAACCCTCTGCCCATCGACTCCCTACCCACTACAGTAATCACCCAACTGAAGGACATTGTCTTGCACATATACACATGTAAACACTTGAATGTTCTCTTTTTTCTTTTCTCGCACATGCAGGTACCGCGTATTATTGTATTGCTAAGAAAACAGATAACTAACAAAGTTCATTGCCCAGGAGTAGATGCTACCCTCAGATGATAACTACCCTGAAGAGCTATCACACCAATTTGTCTATCACATAAAAAGGCCAAAGTACCTGAAAAGAAGGAGGGTACGTGTCTACTACACAGCATTTCTCTTGGCCATAGAACAATCAATGCCCCATCTTCACCAACACTTGCCTGCCCTAAGAGATAGATCGCTTAGATTGGCGTGGGAACAGCTCTTCGCCTGGGCACTGAACGATTACTTGATAGGGAGAGCTTGAAAACAACAACTAACACTAATAACAAGCATATTGAGAATTTTCAGGCGGGAAACTTTAACGTCGCAAGAATAAGCTGCCGGACTGCAGCAAGGTAAGAGCAAAATGCCAGTGAGACTAGCCTCTGTAATAAAGATGATAGGGATTTTGATGATCACCGGGTTTTTGGCTGCCTCTGTATGGCAGAAAAGTTATGCTATCAATATTTTGGCTGTACCCAAACCTAATATACCCCCACCCATGGCTGCAACAGGTGTTACGTCAGGTGGTACTAGCAAGATTCCACACAAGGGAAATAGAGTTAAACGCAGCACATACTCAGATAATAAAGGTATTGACAATTACATACAAGATTCAGCACACGTCTCGAACAACATGTGGTACCAACACGTGACCCAAATAGGTAAGCAGACAACAGAAGACAGCTGCTACGTCTGCTCATTGATCCCATACGCCATGAGCGCTTCTCGAACTTTCGTTGCCACGGAAATAGATGAAAAGACAGCACAATGTATAGTATACTTGGCACTGTTCCAAACGAAAGGGAGATTTCAAGGGACGGTGGTGCACCTGGTATGGAAAACGCGAGACACATATCCATACGAAAACAACTTCCTCAAGACTTATTTGAGTTACCACAAGACCAGTTTGCATGCTGAAGCATTCAGATACATGACAAGTGGCCCTGAAAAAGGAGAAACAAAGAAAGTAACGGAGTTACCTGAGGGGGGAGCAGGAACAGCAGTATTAATGGACCATTACTGGGCCTGCGGAGACAAGGCATACCACACACTGCCCCCTCTGTGGAATGGTGTTTGCACAATGGTACACGTTAATGTACCATCACTAGTGGTGCCCCAGAAACATGTGAACGTGGCGAACTTCCCTAAAATGGTTGAAGGAAACAAGAGGAAGAAGAGATCTGTACCACCTCAGAAGGGGCCAGAGAGCCAAAACAACAGCAACAACACTGTCCTGAATAGAAAGAAAAGACAAGGAGAACCTCTGACAGGAAATTACCTATGGGGAAGGTCGGAAACAGCACTCACTTCAATCCCACCAGAACACAGACTATTCAGCAGAGCAGCAATGTTCTTCTCCTCAATAATACATCCGGGACTACAAGCTTACGCAAACGCAAAATGGCTCCAGATAACCCGATGGGAACTAATGATGACAATTAACTCTACAGTAAATGGATTCAATGCAATAAAAGAGGAACTGCGAGCAGTGAGGATGGTAACACTACAGAACAGATATGTACTGGACCTCCTCACAGCAATGGAAGGAGGAGTTTGCGCAAAGATAGGACAATCATGCTGCACATTCATTTCTGCTAACGATGCTGACAATGGTACACTGACAGAAGCAGTATCACAACTGGCCCAGATGCACTCCAAAATGATGGATGAAAGTAAAGGAGTGAAGAAGGATGACAGCTGGTTTTCACTATTATGGTCATGGATGCCATCTTGGCTGTCGGACGGACTGAAGATTATAGTTGGATGCATAATACTGGCTGGAGCTACACTGATCCTAATTAGATTTTGGAAGGCCCGGAAGGCACGCACCACAGATGAAATGATCGAAATGGTTGGTATGCACCCCTTGATGCCGGAAGATGATGGCCAGCACACATGCACAATAATAAAAGGGAGAGAAAAACTGCGCAAACAGACAATCACCAACCACCTGGACCCACCATCTGTGAAGCTCGAAAACCCAAGAAACCCAAGGAGCTACATAGGGAAATGGTTATACTGCACACCTGGAGGAACCTGTGCATATATGTATTGGTCATTTGAAGACCATGTCAACCACTATGGACATTTGGGAGGAGTAACTAAAATATGGAGAGTGAGAGGAGATAAGGAAAAGGATATTGTAACGCTCACCTGACTCCCACGGGGGCGCTGGCCTGGTTCGCGCTGCTGTGACCTCGTCTAAGGTGATGCGCAGGGTTCGGAAGACGGACTGGACCGGCCCCCAGATCTGGCTTGTCTGACTCGCAGAAGTATCCGTCTTAGGATCTGGAAGGACGAGCTCTCCATCCTGCTTCTGATGCAGGGGCGCGTTGGTATCCAGTTACGTCACTGGATTTTCGGATGGGTGAGAACCAAACTTGCTTGGCTTCCAGGTAAGTTTTTCTATAAGTGGTTCCCCTTGTGTCCATGCATTAATGTTCTAATGCTAATATCTTTTTCCCCATAGGGGCCGGGGTACGGAATGCCGGGGAACAGGCACCGACCCGAGGTGAGCGGTGAAATCCTTGTGGAAATCAGGTAAGTCTTTAATGAGTTTTTTGGTAATGTCTTTTCATTCACTCATTAACGCTGATGTCTTTTTCCCCTTAGGGGCTGGGGTCCGAAAATGCCTGGATGCGGCGCGGACCCGAAATGAAAAGGGAATGACCCAACAGGTAAGTCTTGACATGGAGTTTTAGCTTCCCTTTTCCCTTCTTTCTCTCACCTTTGTTCTTGTCTTTTTCTCCCTAGGCGCGGGGGCGCGACTGCGAATCCGGATGGTCGCTCCTGAACATGGAGGCGCCCTGTAAAGGTGAGTAGAATGCGGCGCTGCAGCGATCGATGCGATGTGCTTTTAAAAATAAATGTCTTCCTTTTCAGGATTGTCGGCAAAATGTCTCTGGGATGCAGATTTAGCAGGTGAGGCCTTTTCCTTCTTCTGTTCTCTTGTTCCCTTCCTTTGCAGGTGATTCAGGATGCTGGCAGGTGTGGCAGAAGTCAAGATGCAGGAGCAGACACGGTGAGCGTCCAGCTGCTAGATGCAGAACAACGCGAAGCACGTGTGGCTGATCGGGTGTGGTTTAAATAGCCGTGGAAGAAGTTCCTAGAATGTGTCCTTCCTCCAATCAGGTATGTATCCTTCCCCGACCACGCCCGGGTGGTAAATGAGTCCCACAGGTAAAGTAGTTCCTTTCAGGCCTCAAGGAGGCCGGGATTCTGCAGCATGGTCTGCATCAGGTAAGTGCACCCAAACACTTTCATAATGAGCCTGGCGCCTATGGCGCCAGGACTGACGTTTTCTATGAGCCTGGGGCCATAGGCGCCAGGACGCTGTCCAAAGGGCCCCTATAAGGGGTTGCTGGGACCTTCCCCGGGGACTTGATGTCCGCTTTCGGGGACGCAGGGCCGGAGCCGGCTCCCCGGGAGCAGGCATCGTGACAGATATGTTTGTGGTCGACAAGTCGACCAGAGGGGGGACTGAAGTGGGAGAATGGAACAAAAGGCTCCCACCAATCCCCTCACACCCCTGGCCTAGAGGATCGCGGCCCAGACACCCGCCACGAGAGGAGTTTGCCCATCTACCAGATGACCAGATACCCTGGTACAGGAACATACGGATGTGCCCACCAGCCTGCCCTGCCCATGCCGACACCTGCGGCATGGATGAACTCGACTGAACCATTCAACAGTAAATGAACACATCGTTAGAAATGCCATGACGACCTAGCCAACGGTCAGCACACCCGTGCAGACATGCACACTGGACACCCCCACACCAATCCACACGAAGAACATATTCAGTGCTATGACGTAGGTGACGGACACACCCACTGACGCGCATCTTTATTATTTTTCACATAGGTTTTTCAAAATGCAGAAACGCAAGACGCACAATGAACTCATCTAAAATGCTTGCTCACGCTTCTCCTAAACCCATGCATTGCAATGAGAAATATAACGAAGACATGATACTGGGGATAAAGCAATATGATACCATAACCTAAAGCGCTGTGCATCAAACGTCTCCACCTATGCACCAGGCCCAAGTAGGCCGCAAGCAAGAGCCTCCATGAACATTGAACGAGCAAGAGTACAGTTGCTGACCCTGCAGAATGAGCCCGGCGAGAGCAGACAGTCAAGGGCGCAATGTTGCAAACTCGCATGCCGCAAGCCGACGCCAAGGTCACACCTGCAAATTAAGCCAGGCACACAGTGGAAAATGCAATATTAAATGTGCAGAATTCTGCCTCAACCACGGTCTCTCCTCACGTGACCAAGCCGAACCTGACAGGGTGCCAGGCCCAGGAGGAGGGAGGCGCCTGGATCCCACGTTTTAAGACACAGGCAGATACAATTAAGCGACTCAATGGACATCTGCGGTGGTGGGAGTAGTCTGCCTTCCAGCATATGAATAAATCCTCACATTGTCTGCACATACCCATAGTGATACATTGTTGCAAATGACAGGTGCACCGCGAGCTGGGAACAGCGATGGTCCCAGACTGGGGGGCTCGCGAGTGGACCAATCAGAAAATGGGGCTCTTATCACTAATGCCATTAACATTAGCCAGTCCTCAGGGGTCTTCATGTAACAATTTTCATGTATCAAATTGAAGGGACAACCCAAGTGTACCACCTGACTGACCCTCGACCACTAACAACGTTCTCTATACGTATGCTATACTAACCCTACCACTCGAGGAACCAATCCAGAGTGGCGATAGGTTTTTTGCTAACTTTCCCAGGTGACGCAAGTAGCGCGTCATACCAAGGTAAAAAGGGCCTGCGAGCCCCACGATTGGAGAGAGAGTGTCAGGACGGACGCGTACGATCCTTGACCCATCCCTGCCGTTTTGTTTAATAAACAGCAGAATCACCTTGCTTCTTGCGTGTGCCTCATACTCATTTTTTGGGATACACGGGAGGAGTTGGGGCCTCCCTGCCCGGAAGTCCGCGGACGGCCCAGCCGACCCCGGGAGAATTTCCCCCCGACACACTCTGACTTCATAAAGAAATTATTTCCGTTAAGGAGCGAACCATAACGGAAATAATTTTTTTGTGAAGGCAGAGTGACTTCAAAAATTAACTATTTCTTTTTGAAGTCATAGGGTTCGCCTCACCCCATGACATGGACGTCTCCAGCCTAGGGTCTTCCATGCCATGGGGAGGGCTGTGCGCTCAGACTTCAAAAAGAACGTTACTTTTTGTAGTCTCTCTGCCTTCATAAGAAATTATTTCTGTTACAGAAATCATTTCTTTATGAATGCAGAGTAAATTAAAAAAAAAAGAATCATTTTTTTAAAAACATCTTTTTTTTCCCCAGTGGAGCCCCCTCCCGGGACATGTGCTGGCGGGGCTGCGGGGGCCCCTGTTACGCCACTGTCTGCAACCACAGTCCGCAAATCACCCACAAGCACACCCAACCAGGCTCTCCCCTCTGCAGTAACAGTGCCAGCTCTTCCCCAAGCAACATCTGTGCTCGTCTTTCCACTCCTTTCGACAGATGGCTGATTCCTATAGACAGAGGCTCCACCAAGGGCTGCCCAAGGGGGGCCACGGTCACCCTTATAAAATCACTGCCCGGCCCGCCTGCCAGTTATGCGTTTGTTTTGATGGGCAACCCCAAGATTTGCAGTTACCTCATCAGGCCACCCTTATGAAAAATGCCTGGGGGCGCCTCTGCATGTAGAGGACAATTGATGAAATGGTTGAAATGTTTTAGTTGAAAAGCCAAATGTTTGGAAGCATCGTTTTGTAAGCAAGGGTTAAAATGTTTGAAAATAATGAATTATACATGTTTCTGCTAGTCCACATTCATGTTTACCCAGGTTAGGGAAGATGTTCCACAGCCCTCAGCTGAGGGGTGTAGGAACACGTACCCTGAGGGAATACAGGGTGTTCCCCAAAGATAATCCAAGCTCTCTCTACCGGTAGCAAAACAGAGCAGCCAGGCTTCCCTCAGGGGTGGAGAGAATTCCAGTAGGCAGGTACAGCCAGGCCAAGAAATTACAGAAAAGAGGACAATTGGGATAGGTAGATTACTGCGTGGGAGAATTCTTCCAATTCAATTTAGTCAAATTTTTTCAACAAAATGTTCTGCAAATATATGTGAGGGGCGCATTAAGGGTGATAAATTGTAATTGTAATTGTTTATTTGTAAAGCGCTTCAAAGCTAAATAATATGGGTGGCTTATGTGGGGTTGCTGGGGGTCTCCTCGGCATATATTTGCGGCAAAATCTACCCCAGAAAAAACAGATCACATACATTAATAGGTTAGAGATAAAGAATGTATTGTTTTTCGTATTATAATCAGCAATTAATTGTAGCTTCGTGTTTGATGATGTTCAAGGAAGAGCCCACGTGGAGGTAGATGGACAGAATGAGCTGGGACAAGTGACCTGGCATGCCCTATGGAGCAGGTAGCCTATGTATAGGGTCGCACCAACCAGCCATTCGGATTTGTACCTTATGTAACTTGCTTCACTGATGACGCTCTGTGCCTTTTAATGTGCTCCTTGCACTAAATTTGCCAGAACGTTACATGGCAGCAGAGTGCGAATTTTCTATTATTGTGGAAAAACCGTGTTCTCCTTGCAAGAGGTGTGCTGGGCCTTTTCCCCTAGTGGGTTGTACTTTTTCTGGTGTGAGTGTTGAGGGGCTTCTCTACATTATTTAAGCAGTGCTACTTCTTTTCATCTCAGGCTGCTGGCATCCAAGCACAGTTTCATCACAGAGAGGGATGCAACGCATGTGGTGATGGGTGCTTTGACAGAATGCTGCTGGTAAAAAGATCAGTGGTGCACAAAATATAACCACACCACACACGACGTCAATAGGTCCCCTCTTCTCTCTCCCCTAATGAGGGGCCGCTTTCAACATCCTCTCCATGGTCGAATGTTCCCCGCATGCAACTATTCCATCTACCTGCAAAGTAAATTCAAACAACACAACAGCAGTTAAATGCAAACATAAATCACGTTAGCCCTCAAAGTAAATCACTAGCAGTGCAGAATTACCCCCAGTGTGGAAGAAATAAGGACATGGTGCAACCACACTCTAAATCTGAGTTCACCTGGCAGCCACCTGGGTTTCAGAGACCTTAAGACCTGGCTCTCTTAGCAAGCCTTCCCACTCTTAGTTAAGATCTTCAGTCCGATCACCTGACTCGTGAACTCACCCTACCTGGGCCCACACTGTCCCATGGAGAGTGCTTGCTGCAGAGATAGACTGTGAGAGAGAAAGACTGAGGCAGACAGACAGGCAGAAAGAGAGACAGCTAGACAAATTCAAGGCACCGCAGATAATCAGATGACGACATAGATATAGCTAGACAGATAGAGATAGGGAGTAAAAACACATAAAATGTGCCTCCTCCACCACAGTCAATCGTGGGGCTCTCAGGAACCCCATTGAAATCCAGCAACCCAGGCCCGCTACCGGACACCAATGTTTCTGATGCAATGGGCTTCCAATTGTTACATTCTCACTCCTTAAAACAATGGTGCAAAAATCATTTCCATGCCCTGCAGTGCCTATACTTTTAACTGCATTGAGTTAATTCATTTCATTTACTCCAAGACACAAAACAACATGTTTGGTGGGTCGCTAATGCTACAAAATAATCCTAAAAATGAAATGAGAGTTAAAAATAAAGATATAGAACTAAAAGCTGACAATTACAAGAAAGTATAATTTGAGATGTCTGGAGAGGAATCTCTCATGTAGGGTACCTCGGACCTCTTGTAAGAACTAGGATCCCCATCCGTGAGTCTCCTTCCCAGGGTGTTTCCTTCTAACATGCCTTACAAAAAATATAACTACACCGCACATGACGTCAATAGGTACCCTCTTCTCTCTCCCCTAATGAAGGGCAGCTTTCAGCATCCTCTCTGTGGTCCAATTTTCCCTGCATGCAACTGGTCCCGTCTACCTGCAAAGTAAATTCAAACGACACAACAGCAGTTAGATGCAAACATAAATCAAGTTAGCCCTCCAAATTGCTTAATGGAACCAGACCCTTCTTATCGCAGCAAAATTGCCTTATCATTGCAAGGGCAATAATTGAATCAAGACTGGATTACTGCAATGCCCTCTTTGTTGGGACCTCTGGCAAAAATATCGCCAAACTCCAACTGGTACAAAACAATGCCCTTAGGCCCGCCACTGATATCTCCAAAAGGGAGCACATCTCGGAGATGAGGAGGCAGGTTCATTGGCTTCCCTTTAAAGAGAGAATTGTCTTTAAAACCTTCGCCCTTACGCATAAATGCCTCCAGGACCTGGCCCCCCCCTACCTGGTCCAAAGAATAGCTAAAGCAACCTCATCCGGGCCTACTAAAATGGCCTAGGCCAACAGAATTTTCATTCCCAAGACCCGTAGAGTTTGTGCAGGCGGTACTAGGTTCCCCGCTAAAGCCGCTTCGCATTGGAAGGGTCTACCTACCCACATTAGGCTGATTGACTCTCACATAGCCTTCCGCAAAGCAATTAAAACTAGATTATTTGTATGATTGTGTACCCTGTACCTGCTTCCATCCCTACAGCTCGCCTATGTGACCTGATGTTAGCACCAGTTGAAACCTACCTGATTTCACAGTGCATACTAACGTTGTAACTACCTATGTATGAATTCATTCAACCACATGTATTTGTAACTAAGAATTTCTATTGTTGTGCCCCTGTAACAGCACCTCAATGCCTCTGGGCTGTAACAAGCTCTACAAATCCAAAAAATAAATAAAATAAAATAAAATAAATGATAACAAAGGAAGTGACCTCTTTTTATCATGACCAAATTCATTAGGAGTGAAAATGACAGAAATACTCCTATATCTAAAAGGGGGCGTGTCTGACTCAAAAATATAGAGAACAGACTATGGATGATATATCAATTTACACAATATTGATGAAATATACTTGGATCCCATTTGCATTTCCAAATATACTTGCCAGTTTACAGCCTTGTTTTTCCCTTTCGTGGATTCAGATTGTCCAAAACATTGTGCTTGCAGTGTCTCAGGCCAGAATCTCTCGTACAAAAGCCGGCCCACTTTTCAAAGACCCACATCTAGGCCTGCAGTTCTGCCTCTGCCTTCATTTCTTCCTCCCTGGAGCCCGAGGATAAGGACTCCCTGCCTGCCAGCCCTGAATACACTCCTGAGGATTGTCCTTGATGCTGCAGTGCTGTCTTTCCTACACCACTCATGCACATGAGGTAGGAGTGATTATGTGAAGCAAGAAGAAAAAAAAGCTTTTAACTTGAAAATCAGAAATAGAAATAATTTGCAAAATCACTAGTTTTTCCACTGCACTGCTTTTATTTTAGCCTTGTTACCCACCAACATTCTGGGGCTGTGAACACCTTGCCAGAGGGGATATCCTCCATTACTGGGCCATTTGCTTTGTGCTCCTAGCAGCAATTCCAAGATGGCCGCCGCCTTCCTCGATCTGTAAAAGTCCCCTCAAGTCCTTTATCACTCGCCTGCCTGCCGATTGGCTTCTGAAAAGCATAATTGGCCTATTGGGGACCTGCAGGCTTTAGCCAGCCCCCTCTACAAAGACTCACCTCTAAGGCGCTGTCCGTGCCTGGACATGCTCCGGGCCTCACTTCCTGACATCATAAGCCATCATGCTTCCAAAGACCATCTTCACATCCAACGCTCTGCCTGACTGTTTCTTCCCGACCTGCAATTTCAAGTGAGTTCAGTGGCTGCATCAGCCCCATTGAATCTCTTCTTTCTCTGCCTTCCAAGCTTGCAATTTGCCCATGCTCTATGGTGACTCTGTTTTCTGCCTTCACTCATTGTGACTCACTTCACCATCTACTGCATTGCCGTGCCGCACTTCCTGTACCTCGCAAAGGTTGTGTTTGCTAGAAAGTCGTTCTTAGCTGTGGCCCCTTCCTGCATTGAAATCTGTCTGTCTGCTGAAAATCGTTCTTAGAGGAGCCTCCTTCCTGCATTGCAAGTTGCCTGCTTGCTGAAAATTGTTCTTAACTGTGCCCCCCTTCCGCACTGAAAGCTGCCTGTCTGCTGAAAATCGTTCTTAGATGTGCCCGTTTGCTGCATTGAAAGTTGCCTGTTTGCCTGAAAACTGTTCTTAGCTGTGCCCGCTTCCTGCATTGAAAGTGCCTGTTTGTTGAAAATCACTTTTAACTGTGCCTGTTTGCTGCATTGAAAATGGCTGTTTGTTGAAAATCACTTTTAGATGTGCCTGTTTGCTGCATGGAAAGTGCCTGTTTGTTGAAAATCTTTTTTTTGCTGTGCCGTCATCCTACTGTTTGACCTTACACCTATTACCCATTTGGCCAACTGTGCCAAGCGGATCAGGTTCAGAAAATCTCTTCACAGCATACTTGCTACATTGTGTTTCTTTCTACCTTAGCCAAAATCGAACTTGTCTGTGTACTTGCTATGACCATTCTTAAAATCGCCTGTTGCTGGGTTCACAACAGTTACTTACTACCTTTTTATGAACAACAATTGATGCTTCAGTACATCCTGCATTAATGTCCTGCACTTCCTACCTTGTCCTCTGTTACCCCCTCTCGCTCCCGCTTCCCCCTCCCTGCATGTGCTTCAGTACATCAGCCTGGTAAGTGTCCTCCTCACCATCACAGCTAGCTAAGGCACTATCTCGCCTATCTTCTCTAACTGCTTCTGTATTTCCTATATCTCTCCTATCACTGATTCGGGCCGGAAGAAACTTAAGAAGGACATACTGGGCTCCAACCCAGGCCTTTCTATTGCAGACACCTATGTCACGGCTTCCGCCAGAGAGACTCTCACAGACATCCTCTTTGTTGTTACCTCACCTGACCTATGGCCCCGGTACATGGTCGCCTTCTCTCTCCTATCTCCTCTTCTCCCATTAATGGTGGCACCTGCTGGGAGGTCCTCCTTGACCTCGTCGCCATTTCCAGGGTGATCATTAATGTATATCTGAATGGAACCGTCATGGCTCAAGGTCCTCAACCCAACCTTCTTCTCTTCGACAGGCTCCTACCTCATCCCTCAAACCTTACCTCTCCCCCTGAAAAGGCTCCCTTGCCCACTGTGCCTTCCTCCTCCTCTGCACAGGCTCCTTTGCCAACTGTGCCTTCCTCCTCCTCTACACAGGCTCCATTGCCAACTGTGCCTTCCTTCTCCCCTGCACAGGCACTGGAAATGAGGAGTTGAATGCCTCTGTAGGAAGTACCACCCCTATTCTGCCTATATGTTGGAAAACGGAAATTGTGACATGTACAACACCAGTGATGGTGTCAATTACACGAAAAGCCTTTGAGACAAGGTATCCACTGCGAAAACCCTATGTGATGTATCCCCGAAGAGATGACAGTCTCCTGAGGGGGGTCCCTGAAAAAGTGTGAAGATGTGAAAAGGTGAGGCAGCTGATGTCACAAGAAATGAGTGTGACGCACTGAGAAGGATGACTGAAGAAGAGAAGGCATAGACCTTATAGAATCTGATGGCAAAGTAAAGAATCGAGAAGACTTTCATGTGCCGAATGAAGATTGCATGTGTGAGAAGCATTGTAGAAAATGCAAGCCGTTTTATAACTGTACAGATGCCGTAACGCAAGTAGACTAAGTAATCGTGAAGGCTGGCTATACGTAGTAAATAGACTGCAACCGGTGCCGCCAATATATATATGTTTGTAGAATCTGGACATACGATGTCACAATTTTAGTAAACCAAACCGTGGTGAAAGGAGGTTTGATAGCTCTGTGTGTGTGTCACAGCAAAGAAATAAGCAGAGGCTCGAAGATGGAGGAAAGGAAAACTGCTTGGCCTGGTGTCAAAGGCTAAGGCAGCCAAAACTGGTTATCAGTCCTTGAAGAACAGTGAATGTGAGATGTGGAGGCATCCCTTGTTAACTTGCAAAGAGAGAACACCATGAGTGCCAAGTTTCTTTATTCAAGACAATTAAATGCTATAAAATGGCCCCATTCACGGTC
Source organism: Ambystoma mexicanum (assembly GCF_040938575.1). NCBI lineage: Eukaryota > Metazoa > Chordata > Amphibia > Caudata > Ambystomatidae > Ambystoma > Ambystoma mexicanum. The sequence continues at coordinate 382,536,335 of NC_090926.1, read as the reverse complement.
TCCCGTTCAGTGAGTCCAGGATGGAAATAGAAGTGGGCATGTAGACCTGAACATTGACAAGAACATGCTCACACTCCCTTATATTCCCAGAGAAGAGAAGCAACTAGAAGGCCAAATTCAAAAACAATCTGAATGGCAGATGGCATGAGCGATGAGAGATGTTGGGCTAATTGGGTGGGGAGGTACGGTCAAGTCCACTGACCAGCACATGGGGTACCAGCTTATGTGCTGCTTGAGAATCAAATGTTCCAGAACGGTACAAGCATGCCAACCAATTGTAGAGGGCCATATAACGAAGGGCCTTATAGTTTGAGAGCCAATGATGTATTGTGTTTCTAATGACTGTTGAAGATGACTTGCACTAAGGGAGGGCATAAATTGCCCACCTGACTACAGAGACCCAATCATAATCCAATCCCTTATCGAAAGTATACTTAGATTCTCCTCTTAGTTCTATCACAATCTCGCATAGGTTTTCTTAGCTTGCCACGCAATATGACATCACGAATGGTTAGTTTTTGCTATAAAAGTACTGTTTTTTATGAAATGTTATGATACCATGCTCTGTGGCCTCCGTCGATGTCCGTTGTACTCCCTGTTTTAGATAACTGAGAATAAAACAGAGACATTTTGCCAACTGCCTGAGTCAGTCTTCTTATTGGTGTATGAGTCATTCTGCATCCCATCCATCGTACAGTGTGTTACCTTAATTAAACGGACCATAAGGGTTGACCCGGTAGTATGTCACATGGTTCAGAAGTGAGACCCATAGACCAGTAGACTCAAGTACTTAGGACGATCAGGCACCCTCTGCCATATAGCGGGAACATCACGAGGTTTCCTGTGGAGAGTGGCCGATATAGAATTCTTGCAAGAAAATCGAGACGGTGGGACGGGTCCGTCTTTGACGAAATCCCTCCTGGTTTTCACAGGTGCTTTGCGGACGTAAGGCGAAAGTGGTCGATTGGAGGGGGGAGTCGATACCGAAGGCTTCGAACTGAATGAACGAATGGTGAGTAGACTAAGGTGAATGGCAAACTGAGGGGATGGGATTGCGGTAGCTCAGAAAGTAACGGGGAAAGTAATGGGTAGTTTAGAAAGTAATGGGGAAAGTAATGGGTAGTTTAAAAAGTAACTGGAAAACTAACAAGTGATTTGTTTTGTGTAACGAGAGAGAAAGCCCGGGAGTCCTGACCTAATGGGGTCCAGAAGAAATTGTTATACACTTCAGTCGAAGTAAAATAGGCTACGTATTGGACAGGTCCATATTAGATAGCAATTTAAATCCTCTGATCAGGTTTTTATTAGGGGCGGAGATAAAAGAGTGATCATTGAGGATTAATGTGAAGAGTCGACTAGTCTATCTGTTTGTGTATTTGTGGTAAATTAAGGTGTCGAAGAGCGACAATTGTGTAAGGAAAATTGAGGAAAGGTCAAGGAAACATAGTGACTATCTAGAGAAACTGTCGGTACCGACTTAGAGGTAGACTGATATTATTGAAAAATAGAGGTTCTGAGCAGCGATTGTTGGAGTGCGCACATATTTGTTGTTTTCCTAAAAGTATTTTTGTAAACACTGGTAAGTATTGACAGTCAATTGAGACTCGTCACAATGGGAGACGTTACTCCTCTGATGCATTTATGTAAGACATTGCCAAAACACATGCCCAAGCTCAAACAGTACAGTGCAGAGTGGCTGAAAGGCATGGCAGATAAAGTGTTCATGCCATGGCCGCAAGGGGGATCATTGTCAAAAGCATTATTGTAAGACATGACCACAAACTCGCACGTTGTGTAAACGGGAAAGAAATTGGAAAAAAGGTTAGCTATTTTAGAGCTTTGGAAAATGTACCAAGAAGAGAGAGAGGATCCGCCACCTGAGTAGTGGATGCTTAACCAGTGTAAGGAGGAAGGTGTCGAGCCTTCTGTTCCCCTTGCCTCTTCTGAGGTAAAAGGCAATAGCACGGAAAACCTAGGATTGTATCCGTTAAAGGAACTACAAAGTGGCGACGGGGTATAGTAATCCGATACACAAACCACTTGCTTATAGTAGTGACGATAGTCAAGAGGAGACTAAGACAAAAGAGGAGATCTTTAAGGTCTTACAAAACAGTGAAGAGAAAAGTGAGCAAACAAATGTATCAACAGAAATAGAACGAGAGATCAAGAGATTGAATGTAGAGAAGAATAAAGCTAACGAAGTAACGCTCGTAGAGAACGAATGGATGGGAGGACAGATATTACTCAAGCTAGACGGGAAGAGCATTGAGGAAGTCAGGCAAAGAAAAGATCAAGACGAACAGGATAGGAAAGACAGGGAATTTGAAATTAGATTAAAAGAAGATGAGCAAACAGCGACGAGAACAGATTTATCAGGAGGAGCAACAAAAGAAAGAAGAAAGGGCAGAGGAGCAAAGGAAGTATGACAACAGACAGAGAGCAATAGAAGAACGGGATAAGCAAGAAAGGAAGAGAGAAGGGCAGAAATTAAGGAATAGAAGAATACAGAGACAAAGAGAAGAGGAAGAAAAAAGAGCAGGGGTAAGGAGAGACGAGATAAGACAAGAAGAGGAAAGAGTTAGATCAGAAGCAAAAAAGCGAAGATAAGTAGATGAAGAATTAGAACGAAAGAGGAGACAGCGAGAGCGTGATACTGACCACATTCAAAAGGAATTAATGGAGCCGAGTCCAGCAATACAATGGGGCAGTATAGAAGAGTTTCTCCTGTTACAGGGAGCAATGTCAGGGCCATCTAGAGTAACCCTAGAAGAGGATTTCGATATAGAAAACATCGGAGATAGGATTGATAAAGCCTACCAGGAATTAAGAGAAGGTGGCAAATCGGGAAGCCAAGGGAAGGGAGATCAAACCCTAGTCTTCTAATCACCAAGCGAAGCGAATAATCCATTCAGTCTTGGGCATAGAGCCTTGTCTTTGAGTAGACTGACCTTAGACAAGGGTGAAGGGGATGAGACTCACATTAGATGGGGACTAGAGATGTCAGACGAAGAGAGAGAATCCTTCAGTGGAGAAGGAGAAGGTGCATGTGCCCCTGAGGGAGGCCCGCAGGAAGACAAGGAAGTAAGATGGTCTGATCAAGTGCTGGACTGGCCCAGTGGGACATCAGGGCTTTCCCTGGTGGGCCTCGAGGCATAGGGCCTCTTTTTCTGCTTGGTGGAAGGATACATAATGGGAACGTCATCCATGATCCGGCCCAGCCTGGGTGGTTTGACTTCAGCAGGCTGCTTCATTTCTCCTCGGGACATGCCGGCTGTGTGGCTTACGTCTGCACATTTGGGTTGCTGCCTGGGGCCAGGCAAGAAGCAAACCACACGTGCCCTGAAAGGACTAACTTTGGGACTTGTGACTCACGCTTTATGCCCAGTCCTCTAAGCAGGGAAGTGCTACGAAATTAAAAGGCAGCATCAGACAGAGACCATCAGGGGGCGCAGCAAGCGACATGGCTGGTTAATCTGTCTGGTCCCCTGTTCAGGAGCATTTAAGCCCTTCCTGGGCCTTCTACATGGTCTGTGAGTGGGGTTTTGCCTTTGTATTGAAGGGGTGCCGTGTGCGGCCTCTGTGTGCACTGCCAAGGAAACGGATTTCAGTCCTTGATGGAGATTTCATTGTGGAGGCCTGGCCGGTGGATGCAGAGCGAGATCCATGCTGCTCTGAGGACAGGGCCGCAGTATGGATACAGCGATATCCCACCTCTTAGCTTATCTAGCTATCACATCGTAAAAGTTTGTGTGCACGTAGATTGGGAAGTCAATAATTGGACTTCGTTTACAGGTAAGAGCTGCAGCCCCGGACAGGGGCTCCACAGAGAGGTGATACCTTGGTCCTGTGTGAGAGTGTGTGTGGTTTGCTCACCTTTGGACTCTTCCAACGTGTGGTCTCCCCAGTAGATGGATTTTCATAGCCTCAACACATGTAGCGCCCCAGCAAAGTGACACAGTCATTTTGAAATATACATGATTGCCATTGCAGAACCTTGCATTGTCACGAAAGGCTCACAGGCGACCCCTCCTATAGGCTGACCATCAGCTTGCTTCTTAAAGGTGACAAAGGATTTGAATTCTGTTTTCATCATTACGGTGTGCAGATCTCCAATACAGTGGTTTTCCTGGACACACTTTTGCATTTACAGTGTGTTTTTTAATGTGTTTGTGCCTTTCGGTCACACTGGGAATCTTGCTTTTTTCAGAGCTCTATTGTTTGACATACCAGGTTTGTTTGCAATTATTTAATCTAGTGGACTAACTGGTCACCTGCGCCACTACCTTAAAACTTGATGCACTATATAACAACAATATATAGTTAACAATAGTTAGTATTCTAGATTCAGACAGAATTTATGGTGTTGTACGCTTTGTTTGCCAGCCAACACGTGTTTTGCCCTTGGCAAGGAGCAAGACTTGGGGCTTAAAGGGCTGGCGCTTAGGGCGATAAACGGCAACTTTTTGACATATTCTACAGGGGCAAAGAATTGGGCCACGCGTTTCAATTGGCAGCGGGAGGCAGAGAACAAAAGGCGATTGGAAACCATTGGGATGGAAAGCAAAGTGATTGTCCGAGAAGGCATAGGTACTTTCAACTGTAGTCAAGTGGAAAGGGCCCCATGTTGGCAGTTATTGGCCTGGTGCCACTGCGCAATATTCTTGCATGGATGATTTACTGTTTACTGTGTACAGGCAAGAGTCTTCACAGGGAGAGTTGTGTTCTGTGCAGGGAATTACAATTCGGGAGTGTGCGGCATGCAATGCACCAATTTGTCTGCTGTGTACCATGCGGGCATGAGTCACTGGGCTGTGGAGACTGATGGAGTGAGTAATGTAATTACCCACTAGAGTGGACCTAGCATCTGTGCACATCTTTTGTATGCTGAGTTGTCTGACTTAGTAAATAGTTATGTTTGTGCTAGGCCTAACTTTATTAAAGTATTCTTGCAGCTACTTGACATCACTATCCTCTCTCGCTGCTTTTGTAGTTGGTGAAATGATATGATATGATATAGCATTTATAACGCGCCTATACACAAGTGTTTCAAGGCGCGATGAGGCAAGGGAGGGGGAACAGAGGGATGACAGACAACGATCCTACTATGCCAGGTGTCAGTCAGATCGCGCAAGTGCATGGGAAGGGGAAGGAGGAAAGCCCAGAGGGGGAGGTGGGAGGGGACAGTGCAGTACATGGGATAATAAGATAAATAAACAAAGTAAAAGTGTGGCCAGCAGGTGGCAAGTGCAAGGGTAAGTGCAGACATCGGGTGTCAAGTGCTGGTAGTGGGACTGTAGGGCTACAGAAAAACAGCCCCCAAGTGTGGGGTTGCCAGGAAGGCAGTGCAGGAGTGCGACTGGCGGTGTAAGGGGCCTGAGCCCAAGATCAGAGGGTGGACAGGTAACCAGTGCAGTTTCAGTATCAGCCAGGAAGTCAGCAGGGGAGAGGAGGAGAACAAGCAGAAGCAAAGAGAAAGGTTTTGAGGTGCTTCTGGATCCGGAGATTATTCTCCTCAAGTTTCAAGGAGGCTGTTCCAGAGGGAGGCCCCAGCCGAAGAAAGAGATCTACCACCAACTTGTTGCTTGGAGAAGCGTCTGACCCTGAGGGAGTTGGAGGCGGATGAGGGAAGAGCTCGAAAAGGAAGATAGAGTTTAAGATATTGAAACCCCAGAAGACCTTATGGACAATGCAAAGGGTTTTGAACTTAATCCTCACTTAATCCTCGCAGCCACTGGGAGCCCAATGCAGAGATTTCAGTCCTGGAGAGATACGATCCCTGGGCTTGAGGCCAAGGACAAGTCTTGCAGTCCTGTTCTGGATGAGTTGCAGAGGGCAGAGAGTAGAAGCAGATTTAGAAAGAGGCTGTTGCAATAGTCCAGTCTTGAGAGAAACAGAGCTCTGGAGACAGTGAGCTTCTGGGGGAAGGAGAGGCAAGGAAGAATGCGTCTGAGGAGGTGCAGCTGGTAGTGAGACTTCTTAGAGACATCAGATATGTGAGGAGAGAAGGAGAGTGTGGAGTCGAAGATGACCCTGAGGTTTTTGGCCTCACAGGTGGGAGCAGGCTAAATATAGAAAAAGGCAGAAGAGAGTGGACTTGAAGCTACGACCACAAACCAGGATGTCCTGTGTGACAGTCTGCCAAAACATACATTTCTTATAATGAAAAATGTAGCTATTGTTCGAATGTGGGGTTTGTGGTCAGCAAGCTCTCACATTTTGTGCCTTCCACCTGCTGGGAGGCGAGAGTGATCTCGTATTGGCCCTTTTGACTCATCACCTTGCTTTGTGCATCTGACCTTTCTACACCACTCGTTCCACCAGAGGTCGGAGCAGCTTTGGACTTTTCCCGCTAGTGACAAAATGACTACTGCCCTGCAGAAGTACAAGGATGAGTAGTGTCTCGCCCGTCTACTCAGTCCTCTCACTTCTACAGAACAAAAGTGATCCCAATCAAAATGATGAAATGGGCACATGTAAGAAATACACCCCTTTTGCCGCATGCATGGTGCTAAATGAGGCCCCAAACTCTCAATATGGCTTTTCCCTTAACCAAAAGTGCAACATGCAAACAATGTCATTCGTGAAGTGGAGCCAGCAAAAAGCGATCCACTATGTTTGAAGGCACAGGTGCCAAACCACTCTTTGGTGGAACATTATGGGCACTACATTGGCATGACTCACTGATCTCATACCAAGTCAACCTTTTGTTAGTTTTGGCTAAAGTGCCACCTATAAACTGAAACTATTGCATTAGAGTACAGCTAGGGAGAAATTGCATGTGAGGCGGGACGCAAAGCTTGTACATGCTGTTTAGTTATTTACCCACCCATTGACTGCCCATGGCTGTGGTAATCCCTATGGCCATGTCTACCTGCTTTCTGCCCCTCTCCACCCAAAAAACGTCCTCCTAGGATGTATTTGAGCTGGTTTTATGAAGCCTTAACATCAAACTGTGTGCCTAACGTGCCTGCCAGTGTTTCCTCAAAGCAGTCTTCTGAGAGTTAATGACTTTATTGGAACTATAAAAACGCTACTGGTGAAATAAAAAGTACTATGCCTGTCCTTCACTGAAGTCCTGTGAAAAACAAGCATTGGTAAAGCCAACAGTTTGAGCTTGTGGATCAATATTAGGCATTCACCAGGCTATTATATGCCGAGGTACGCTCATCAATTTGCAGCTGATACTATCAAAGGACGGTTAGTATCACTACGGAAGTGCCTGGCAAATGCCTTTCCCATACCTACACAAAAGCCAAAACTGATTTAATTGCCAATGCTCGTTTAAGAATGTCTTTTATCTGTGTGCAATTCCCAGGCCAGGAATAGGGTGAAATGGGTTATGGATGCATGTTGTCTGGGCACCTTTAATACCAGAAGAATTCGATTTTCTGATCTGCAAAATGTGTAATGTCCCAGGTCCCTCTATCATTGAAGATCTACTTTGAGAGATCATGAACTTATTTAAAACAGACTTTTTAATCCATATAACTTAAAACATGCTTTAAATGCACAAATTTTGACTAATTTTCTTCAACATTTTCTTGGAGGTTACTACCAATGCCCTCATAGAAGGGTTGGGCTCACACGCTGTGCTCCCTCGTTCAGCGGAATATGGGGCCACTTTGAAAAAAAATTCCAGGGCCACTTTTTGTTCCCAGTCCGGCCCTGGTCTGATCTAGAACAACCACTGGAAAGGACACCAGATCCTATAGCATATCCAGAGCGCCATAAAGGACGATCATATAGTGAGAAGAGAGAGTCACCGCTATTATATGTAAGCAGGTTAAGGACATTGTTAGGAAGAAGGCGATCAGGAACCATTGTCCCCACTATGGATAGGCAGACGATGGAAGCCGATTGCGGATTAGGATTTACGTAGTTTCCCTTATTGGAAAAAGGGGGAGCAAGACCACAGTATATTCCATGGCCACAGATGGATAAGGATAATTTAAATTGCAAACTCCCCAGTTTAACGGAGGGTGCAGGAAAATGGATTTATGAGTTCGAAAAAATGACAGGAGGAAATACCTTAGCAATAGGAGATATTAAGGGTCTCTTAGCAGCCATTCCTGGGGAAAGAGCTGATGACATTTGGAAAAGAGCAAGCTATTTGAGTGTGACAGCACAAAGTACAGTGCACGATGGAGCACCATTTAATAATTGTAGGGCAGATGTCTGGAGAGCTCTCAGAGTACAGTATCCCGATGTATCAGACATGGGTGCGATTATGACATGTAAGATGAAAGAGGACGAGGATCCGCTTGCTTACATTAAGGACATTCGGGAACGCAAACCATGGGAAAAAACAATGGCAGTATTTTACCACATTTTATGTCAGGGATTGCCTGAGCAGGTACAGAGGCAACTCACGAAGCAAGTGGGAATGGAAGAAAAGCCATGGGCTGAAATACAGTTGACTATAGTGCATCCATGTTGGCATACAAGTTCACCACGGCCAGTTCTTCTGTTGGGGCATGTTGCAGTAAGTAACTGGAGGTATGAGTGGAGGAAGAGGAGTTCACAAACCCAGCTTTCACTGAGTAGTTGGCCATTAAGACGGACTGTTGCAGAAGAGTTACAGGAGAAGTAGTCCATCAGAAGGGCTCTCTTCCACTGTTTGGAGGCGGGACTATAAAATCAAGTCAGTGCGCTCACCGCGCGCACGCACCGCGGCAAGTACTGGAAAGTACCGCTTGGCCGCGATCTTCTGTTCCCAAGGATTGCATTCTTTTCAAGTTTGGACTAATACTGGACTTCATATCCCATAAGGCTCTCTTCCACTGTTTGGAGGCGGGACTATAAAATCAAGTCAGCGCGTGCATCGGGCGTGCGCACTTCGGCAAGTGCCGGAAATTACTGCTTAGGCCGCGATCTTCTGTTCCCAAGGATTGCATTCTTTTCAAGTTTGGACTAATACTGGACTTCATATCCCATAAGGTGCAAATCAGTTAGCATTGTGAATATTGTTACATTATTGTTAAGATCCTGTTAACATAAGTAACACCCTATATCCTTTATTTTAGGCTCTCTTCCACTGTTTGGAGGCGGGACTATAAAATCAAGTCAACACGCGCACCGCGCGCACGCACCTCAGCAAGTACCGGAAAGTACTACTTGCCCGCTTTGCCGCACTTGTCGCGGTTTGCGGTCCAAAGTTGTGCTCTCCGGTACTCGCGTCCTAGAACTGTAGTCTGCCTCTGGTTTAGCCGTCTAGCCCATTGTATTTACAATGAAGAGAACTCTGCTGACTTTAAAAACTGGCATGCCTTCTGTGCCGGGAGTTATAAGTACCAACGGCGTTAACTCTGTGTCTACACTTTCACCATGTCCAGTCAAGAAACCTCGCTTGAGCTCCACTCCTCGCTCAGGTCTGCCCAAATCAAAATCAATTCTGAAATTACAAAATGCTTTAAGTAGAGACATTCGCCCGTTTTGCAAGGACCGATATTCTGGACTTACCTATGCAGATAAACAGGTTGAAACTCTGACGGCGTTCATGACCTCAGCATCAAAAACAGACTTGAACAGTATACCGACAACTAGACCGCTACATGAAGCAAACAAAAATGAGAATCCAGAAGCCACAAATAAACTGGGAAATCAGGTAAAAGAGGATGCTGTTGCCGACCCATCTGTTATGTTTGCGAAAGAAAATGTTTCTGTGTCGGATAGCATATTATTATGCAATGCATTAACAGGTCTGACTGCTAAGAGTTGTAAAACTTCTAACATGAATGTTGTTAATGATCTGGCTGTTATAGATATAGACATAAATAATTCTGAGTTTTCGACGCAGACCTTACATGAAAACCTATCAAAATCTCCTGAGTTATTTAACCACGATAGCGATATATATCTAAACTCAATCGAGAAACTTTCCTTCATTGCACCAACACCACGCAAATCTACGGCATTTCAGCCAATAATAGATACAAATACCCTTGAAAGTAACACAAGTGGGCTAACTGAATTAGCCTTAAAATCAATGAATGCTGCTATTCATCCGTTAGCCAGATTGTTTGAAACGCTGAATGCCAAATCTGAAAAACACTTGCAGCAGTTAGAACAAATGATATCATGGCAACATAAAATGAGCACAAATATCTATTCTAAGAGTGCATCCCTGATTCCTTCTATGGCAAAATTTTCTGTGGGTTCACAAACTGATGTATATTTACATGACAATTATGATCTGAACTTTCGTGATCACTCGATCCCTTTCATCTTGAATCCAATCATAGATCTTGTTTGCGATGGCACTAAAGAACTAAATCCCGGCAGTAAAAAAGATTCTGAGACAAAATTAAATTATGCTCTTTTTGGAGGCAATAGCACAAATGCACCTGAACTGCCTTCTAGGAAAGTACTGAAAAAAGCTGATGCAGTTAAAAAATCTAAAAATCAAACAAAAGTCAAAGTAACAGCTCATTACAAACCAAATCATTTGTTAAAAATCTAACTCATCCTCGCATAACAGCGGTCGCAGTGTCAAAAGCAATAGCTAGAAAATATACACTGCAATCCCAAAGTAGAAAAAATCAGACCGCTGTTAATAAGACCATTCAAAATAAATCATATGGTCCCTTAAATGATCTGGTTGAGGCTGCCACAAACAACATGACTACTCAGACTGTAAATCAGCTTGAGACACCTAGTTCTCTGATCTCTAAACCTGTACCCGAAAATCTGAACCTATTTGATCGTCATAAGGAAATCAGACATGCTATAGATGTCTATATGTCTACTATTCCAGCTCAGACAAACCTAAAAACATTCACAAAAGAAAAAACGGAGACAGCGGTAGATGTTGCCACTACTGACTCTCGTCTAAATGTTGTGAAGTTTGCAGAAATTGGAGGGCGGTGAGAAAGTGCAGCAAAAAACAAATTACATTGAACCTCCTGGCCAATTACTAATCGAAAAAGATATTAAAAAGTTGATAGAATCGACTTTACTACAGATTTTAAATGGAAAATTGATCACGACTGGCACAGATATTAGAACTACTCCTATTAATAACTTGAGGCAAGCTCCTTTGGACCAAATAAAACTACCTAAATCTGTAACTCGCTCATCAAAACGTCCTGCTGTTCATTCTTTAACATTAATTTGTTGCCCCCCACCAGAAACACAATACAACTTGAATCGTGCCTCTATATTATCTATCTTTAGTGAAATTCCTGCTCTGGACGACATAGGGACAATTGATATAGAGCTATAGAGCTAGTATAGAGCTAGTAGAATTTAGTGACGCTCCAAACAAATCATCAGTAACTTTGTGGCTGAACTCAAGAGTAGTGGTTAATACCATCTGAGCTCTTTGACCTTGGATTTGTTCTATTAACAGGACCCAGTTCCTCTGGTATTTCCCATAATAACATGACAGGAAATCCCGCGACCAAAATGTCATCACCTAAATTAACATCAAGCTCTCAAGCATGTAAATGCAGTCAACAGAATAATCAGTGTTAGCAATCTTTGAATGACTCTCAAAGCATGACCTTAATTAGCTGGAATTCGAGAGGATTTAAGCACCTCATGAATAATAAGGACTCTAACTTGCAAATGCATGATGTCATCATGCTGCAAGAAACTTGGTTAATATCTGTTCCTTCGTGGGATAAATATGACATCTATCTGAATCCAGCTAACAAGGGCAGTGCTGGTAGACCTGTTTCAGGACTACTCATTGCGATCAAACACAGTTCTTTCACAAAAAGTCATATATGGTACATGCCAAATCCATTCGTTCAGATGCTTAAACTTTTCAGAGATGATGTATTGTATGTCCTCATAAATGTATACTGGAACCCTCTAGGAATATCTGACGACGATTTTCTGGAAAGTCTGAACAAGGCATTTAATTTGATCTCTCGTGAAAATAAAAACATTAAACTATTATTAGCTAGTGACCAAAATTTGCATTGTCTAGAACTAGCAAGACAAACAAATCAGAATCGTTTACTAAAATGGAACAACTTTGTTAAAGCCAAAAATGTATTCATGCTAAATGGATCTTGCTCAACAGATATTCCGCCAAGGTCAACTTGGTCTAGAGGTTCTAGCATAGGGATTATTGATTACATCTATGTCAATGATGAAATGCTGAATTTGACTGAATCCTTTCGAGTCATCCGATCTGATGCGAGCGATCACAATCAACTGAATGCTACATGGCTACCTAAACACAAATTGATAAGAACTGGTGATTATTTTCATGGCCGTACTATTATAAACACTGCCCGTAATAGACTCATTTGGACAGAAACATCTCTGAGAGCATTCAGTGATTGCTATGCTTCGCAGATAATCAATGCCGGAAAGGTTAATCAGAATGCCCCAGTTTTGTATCCTGAATTAATGCAAATGTTTCAACCAAAATCTATTAGGCATAAAACTAAGCAAATTCCGCATTTACATATCTACAATCATGACATTAGAATTAGGAAAGCACAAACTCGATCTGAAAAAAGACAAGCTCTGAAATTGCCTAAAGCCGAAAGAACTATTGCTCTCACTCAAATTAGAACTAAATATAAGAAATGGATAAAAGAAATTAAATCTAAACTTTACCAAAATGATGGGAGTTCTATGTTAAAAATACTATCCTCCAAAAATTCTGCTGAATCTTGGAGAATAATAAACCAAGCGACAGCTGGGCAACAAATATCAGTACAAATAAACCCAGTAAAAGAGGAGACTTGGATTCAGTACTATTCAACCATATATTCTGGATCCCCGTCTCTACAGAACTGTTCCAGTTTTGAAGTTGGTAATCAGATTCATCTAGAATTTGATAGAGATGACATTTTGTATTTCATCCTTAAAGCTAGTAGATCAAGAGCCCCTGGGCCTGATGGCTTATCAAACCTTATCATGAAGCAATTTCCAGAGCTATGGGCTGACATACTGAACATCATGTTCAGAAATATTCTTTGCTCCGGGGAAATTCCATCTTCCTGGAAACATTCGATCACTATTCCCGTGTATAAAAAGGGTGCCCAAGCTAACCCTGTAAGCTACAGACCAATCTCATTGCTTGATGCCCCTGGCAAAATATTCTGCCATATTATTCTACGAGATTTAAATGAGTGGTCTAAACTAAATAACAAGAGAGATCCCTTTCAATCCGGTTTTGTACAGGGACTCGGCACATTACCAAACATGACCACTAGAAATGTACTTAAATCACAATATGCCACCCAAAAACAACCGCTGTACTTTGCCTTCACTGACTTCCGTATGGCCTTCGATTCCATAGATCGAACCCTATTGTTTCAAAAACTGAAATCCTTTGGCTGTCCGTCGGCAATACTTGCTTTGATAATTCAACTTCACTCTGATACTACTATGCAAGTACGTCTTTCAACAGAAGGGGCCTCATTACGAGTTGCCCGATAAAAGCGGGTTAATTACAGACATGCCGGAATGAGCAGGTCTGTGCTCGTATAAACCCGCTAACAGCGGGTGATTACGAGTGCGCGAGCACGCACGTTCCCCCATGCCGGTAGTGGCAATACCGCCATGCCGGTAAAGGGCCACCAACCCCCCTATACCGGCATTGCGGGGCCCACCCATAGCGTTACCGCCTCATAACAACCCCTAAATACCGGCACGGTAATACCAGCACGGTATTACCGTGTTCGCAAAAAACGGACCCGGAAATTACATCATCGCGCAGGAACGGGAAATGGGCCGGCAGCCATCTTTAAAAACACAATCCATTGCCATCCTCCACAACCACCAGTTCTTTTGTGTTGTTCTGTGGCAGAATAGAAGCAGGATGTCCAAGGCTACCAAGAAGGTGACCCAAAGGAAGAGAAAACAGTGTTTTTCAGACGCTGAACTAAGCATGCTTGCTGACACCCTGGCCCAGCATGCGGACACGATCAGGAGCACTGACATGAAGCATGCGGCCCAAACCAAAAAAAAAGAAGTCTGGCAGGAGGTCGCACAGAGGGCGTCTGCAGTGGGAACCACCCCAAGGAGTGTGCGTGACTGTAGGAAGTAGTGGGATGACCTCCGCCTCAAGGTGAGGAAGATCCTGGCGGAGAACAGGAGGGCCGCAATGGCGACAGGCCGAGGCCCACACTCCCCAGTGAAGTTGACAGCATGGGAGGAAACCGCCAGTACCTTCATTGACCCTGAATCCATCGAGGGATTTGGAGACCAGGAGGCGGGCGCCGCATCATCCACAGAAGAAGGTGAGTGACCCATCACATCCATGTAGGCTAAACCATGATGTGGCACAAGTGATGTGGAAGTGAGACTAGGCAAGGCAATGCAGTCCCAGGCCCACATCAACATATACAATCAAGAATGTGTGGCACACCCTGCAACACACGCATGCTGAGTGCCAATCCCAATGCCAACACAAGTGCAACATGACCCAACCGTGCCCATGGAACTCACCACACAGACACCATACCAATGCCATGCCACCAGCCATGCATTACTTGCCCACATGCCCCCTCAGAACACCAAATGCCACACCCCAGAAATAATTTGATGCATGAATGTATGAACATATCGCAGCGCAATACATCATAGCTGCCATGTGACACCATCACTGATGACCTGCATCTCTTCTATCCCCCAGGGACCGATGAGGAAGATGCAATGCAGGATAGGGGTGCAAGTTCATCCACTGCACGCAAGGGACCAGGGCCACCGCCACCCCCCAGCCCAAGAAACTGCCCAGAGCAACAGACAGTGTGCCACACCGGGCAGTTACCCTGCAGGAGACACCTGCAGCCACAGTACAGCAGCAGCCACCCACAACAGTGGGAGGCATTTCCATTCCCGCTCCGTCAGCCACCACGGACGTTGTGGATACAGAAGTGGAGAATGAGGGTGACAGCATGTCCGGCACACCCACCCCAAGCCCCATTACCAGCCTACCCCACCCTACAGAGGCCGAGAGCATGGAAGATCCCTGCCTCCACGACTCGGACCTTGGAGACTCAAACATAGCCCTCTTTGAGGAGGACTGTGCCCTGGATGTGGGCCCCACGCAGGTGCCATCCTCCACCCTGCCTACCACCACCCTGCCATCCACCACCCTGCCATCCACCACCTTGCCTACCACCACCCTGCCTACCACCACCCCGCCCACCAGTACTCCTGCAGCCAACGACTCCTTCGAGGCTCTCCTGTCAAGGGTTGAGGCCCGACAGGAGTCGATGCTCGAACTCATGCAGCAACAAATATCCAACGGGAATGACTCTATGAGGGCCATTGCCACAGCCATTGCAGCCAACACTGCTGCTGTTGAGGCATCGACACGTGCCATGAGGGAGTGTATGGGGGCACTTACACAGGCCCTGCTTGCGAATCTACCTCAAACGCAGTGCCCACACCCTGGGGCAGGCATGGGACTGATCATCGACACCTCCACTGCCACAACCTCTTCTACCTCGGGCCAATCGAGCCCCATGCGGTTGACGCAGAGGAGTGCCCGGCGCTTGACCATGGCACCCCCGGATCCCAAAATTGCAAAGAAATAGAGTGGGCAGACAATGACATTTTGAAAATGTATGGTGGTGAAGGGACCAGTGTTTGTTGGACATATGGGCACATTTGGGGTTTGTAGGGTGGGTGAGGGTGTTCACTGGGGATTTTGTTCACATTATCACGTGTCTGGTAAATACACCCGTTGTGTGCAGGAAAATCATTGGCTGGACATACTTATTTTTGTGCATGTACATTTAATCTATGATGGTGTATAGTGGGGCAATTCTAACAACACAAGTGTGCATGTCCACATGCAGACAGTGTGTCGCAGGCACATTACATTTATGGTCCCTGCGTTTCAAAAGTATTCGTCAATTAGTGCTTGGCGTACAGCAGGCCAAAGGTCTGCTCAATCACAACACGGGTACGAGTGTGCACACGATTGTACTCCTCTTCATGGCTGTTCTGCGGGTTCCGCACAGGGGTAAGTAGCCACGGCCTCAAGGGATATCCTCCATCACCTGCAAGCATATACAAATAGGTGTGTGTCACTCTGAACTGCCACCTTCAGGGAGCACAGTCATGGCAGCAGCTATTTGGTGTGGGCATGCACATGTCCCTGTACGTGTACAAAATAGTCACCTAGATGCAATGTATACTGTAATGAGGTGTGGTACACTGGATGGGGTTCAATAGATGATGCAGGGTGTAATCATGCATGCTCTGGCAGATGTGCTGTGGTAGTGCGAAAATGTTTGGACTCAAAATCATGCTGTGTATTTTTTACTATGCATGGTCACACGAGCTGCATTGCTACTGTTGCCATCCTATTCAGGCATGCATTGCTTGCCATCACCATGGTGCCCTGGTTGTGCTTCTTACTTGTTGTCATCCATATGCAATATTTGTGATATGTGGCCCAGTGATGTGTTATGCTCAGTTTGGCTGGTTCAGGTGAGGAGTGTTTAGCTCTGCATGTATTCTCCACTCACTGGCTAGTGTCACCCAGGTGCACTATTCCCCCACTTTCCCACCCAGGTGCACTATTCCCCCCCTTTACCACCCAGGTGCACTATTTCCCCCCCTTTACTACCCAGGTGCAGTAGCCCCCCCTTCTGCATCCGCACACATCAGTACCCCACAGTATGGCCATGGCCCTGTTGTGCAACTCACCGAGCAGCCAGGCACGTGGTCCAGCATGTCGCTCCATGTGATGGGGTAGCGTGGAGTTGCGCAGTACCATGGCATCATGTGTGGAACCAGGAAATCGGGTGCAGCAATGTGTGATGATCTTGCTGGAGTCACATACCCTTTGCACATTGATTGAGTGGTATTGCTTGCGATTGCGGTGCACCGCCTCTATGGCATGGGGGACTACCAATTCCAAATGGGTGCAGTCGATAGCACCAACACAATTGGGCATGTCTGCCAGTGCATGGAAGCCTACTTTGGTTTCGGCTATCTCCTGGACAGTCCGTGGTAGGGATATATGGGTGCTTGTGTGCTTCAGGAGGGCATCCAGCACTTGGTTCAGCATGCGTGAGAATAGTGGTTGTGAAATGCCATGCAGCTGGCCCACTGTGTGTTGGTAGGTGCCTGTGGCCAGAAAGTGTAGCACAGACACCACCTTTAGTAGTGGGGGGATGGCAGTGCGTATTTCTATGTGGCTGGCAATGTCGTTCTGTATCATGTCCACTATGGTGGTGATGGTATCACGGTCCAACCGGTACAGGGTGTGGATCTGCTCAGGGGTTAAGTTGAATGGGCTGGGTCTGGTGCGAGGGATTGGTGGCTGCCTACGAGGCACTGGTGGCTGCGCTGGTGGTAATGGCTGGGCCTGTCTCACCCTCCTTCTCCTCCTGCGTCTCCACTGTGCTGCCTGTTCTTGATGCTGTAGTTGTTGCTGTTGTTGCTGTTGTTGCTGTAGTTGTAGCAGTATAGGCATGTCCTCCAGCGCCATGATAGCAACTGCTAGTGGTAGCATTTTGGTGTAGGAAGGGGAGTGGTGTGTAGGTGTGCTCCTTTTGTACTGGGTAACTCTACATTGCCTACACCTGTGAGGGGGAGGTTGTGGTGTGTGGGTGTGCTCAGTTTATACTGGCACAGCCTCCATTAACTCCACCTGTGGGGATTGTGTGCACCTGTGGCAGCTGCCTTGTATCCTGCTTGCTGTTTGTGGGTGGTCCGCGATGTCTGTATGGCCGGCATCGTGCAGCCTGTGATTACTGGCTTCGCGATGCCGGTATTTGCATGTATGCGTGGGTTGAAATGACCCCCTATTACCGGCATGCCGGTATTTGCTCCCTGAGGGGGCGCGTGTACGCGCGTATGCCGCTATTAGCGGCACCGCTGTTTAGTGTGCCGCTAATACCGGGTTTGCGGGTCGGAATGCAATGGGACGGTAAACGATGCCGGTATTAGCATACCGGCATCGTTTTTGCCTTACCAGCATACCTCGTAATGAGGCCCAAGGTCTTTTATCAGCAAAGTTCAATACCTATCAAGGTCTTAAACAAAGCTGCATTATGTCTTCATTCTTGATATAGGAGTTTCTTTTTCTGATATTGTCTCTGATGCTCCGAGACTTGGAAATCAGCGTATAGCTTGGTTGCTCTACGCTGATGACCTGGTGCTGATTTCTCAGACCCCACGCGGGCTGCAAAATTTATTATCAGCATTAACAAACTATGTCAACATGAACAAATTGGTTGTGAATCTTGAAAAATCCCAGATAATGATTTATAGAAATACGTGAAAAATCTTAAAATCTGGGTTACAGAATTGGACACTTAATAAAGAATCCTTGAAAATCGTAACAGAGTACAAATATCTAGGATTAACAGTACAGAACACAGTTACAAATCCTATATTCTTCATAAATATACAGTCCAAATTGACATCTTTGATTTCACAGGCAAAAATTCTAGTCTATAGATATGGGAAATTCACTTATAAACACCTTCTTCTTTTTTATGAACAGAAAGTAATTCCCATTCTTACCTATGGAATTGAATCAATGTTATACACCGCAGATGGTGTGTGGAATCAACTTGAAGCATGTTTCTGGAAAAAAGTGTTACATCTTCCCATTAGCACTCCAATGCCAATTCTAAGATTTGAACTGGGCCTGGTATCTTTAGCCGGTCGTGTCATGTGGCGTATGTGCTCTTTCTTCAGAAAATGTTTACTGGGTGTAAAAACTAATAACATGCTGAGTGTGGTAGCCTGGGAATTAATTTCATCCAAACTTGATTTTCCCTTTAAATGGTGTAATTTTGTTCTTAATGCCTTAATAGAAGCAGATATCTCCTTAACGCTCATACTAGAAAAGCAAATACGAGCCAAAAATAAATTCTACTACTGGGACTGGATAAAAAACCGAGAAACCTGCTTAAAATATAAAGACTTTGACTCTGCTAGTTTTGGACATAAAAGGCTTCAACATATATCTTCATATTTACTAAAGTGTCCTTCGCCAATAATAAGGAAACAAATCTACGTTTTCAACTAAATTTGTGGCCGACTACAGATATGCTTGTTAGGAGGAAACTTATATCACCTAATATGAATTATTGTCGTTTTGCAGAATTAGCACTGAAAAAGAAACACTACAGCATGTAATAGTATCATGCCCTCAACTTCATGTACAATGTGAGAAACACTTACCTAACATGTTGATTCCATCTGGAATTGCAGGTGATAAATATATATGGGTACAACTCTTTTCAAGCACAAAATTTACTGTTATGAAATCAATAGTGCAATTTCTTGAGGCAATCTATCCTGAGGGAAAAAACAAATGAATTAATTATGTAAATTTGATTTTATCTTATCGCAAGCTACAAATTGAAGTTATGCTTTTTTATCATAATGAATGTATAATAAGCATAATTGAAAATGTTGTTTTGTTGTATATTGAAATTGAAACTTTTTCTTTTGTATTTTTAAACTTTGTATTTGAAAAGTTAATTTATCAACTATATCAAATTAAAAAAAAAATTAAAAAAATAGTGCATCATTGTCGACTGTTACAGGAGAAAAATAAGAAGAAAGACGGTGCTAGAAAAATTGAGGAAGCCAAGTTAGTTCAGAAGAATTTGTCAAAGTATGCCATAGAACGGGTGTTATTGACAAGCAGAGAAGCATTCTGAGTACAGCAAACAGTGGCTACATCGCAGGTGAGTAATCAGCACCCGATGGACCAAGGAGGGAATGGGTTTGTACCACAAGCTAGAGGCATGGGCTACAGAGGAAGGTGTGGATTTCAAAACACTCAAGGTGGGTTTCAGAATGCGCAGAATGAGAATCAGAGTGTGCAAGGAGGGTTCAACGAAGGGGGTCCAGTCAGATTGGGCCCTCCTATATGTTGGACATGTGGGATGACAGGGCAAATTGCGCACGTATGCGGAAGCCAAGGGTATGTACAAAATTAGCAATTTTCAAGAGGGGGGACAGCTTATCCTCCAGCATATAGCTCACAAGCTAGGTAAGGATTTGCCTAATATCAGGCAGTGTATAAGGCCCAAGTGCAGCAAATGCAACATGCACAGCAACCAAAGCAAGCACCATTGAATCCACCACAAGGGCAGTCGCAGCATGCCCCCTTGCAGATACAGCAGAATGCAAACACAGGGCAATTATTGATACCTGGAATAGGGGGTGTCAATGTAGTAGGGGGGGATCCTTTCACAGGTACAGGGGTATGCATGTATCCACGATAGGACAGATCACAGGGCGCCTTGATGTGTTCAGTACTATCTGTGACGCCAGACCCCGAAGAGGAACCAAGGGTTGATGTGACGATAGGAAGCAAATCTTTTTAATTTCTAGTAGACAATGTCGGGAAATGCCATGAATGCTCAAGGATTCTCTGGAACTACGAGTTAAGTCCCTTTTTACTGATGAATTGCTGATTTCTATTGTAGAGTGTGACATGTCTATTCCATTGTTGTATTTATGACAGACACTAGTTAATATTTTGGGAAGAGACTTAATGACAAAGCTTAACATGATGATTTCTTTTACTGATGAAGGTATAGTGTGCTCCACTCCTAGCATACACTATATGAATGTGGGTGGATTTATATTGGCATTTACAGGGCAAGTGGCTCTACGAGGTGTGCCAATAGAACCAGACATTTTCCTTTAAGGGGTGAGCATTCTGTTAACATGGCCACCTGGCTTAGTGGGAAAGAAAATGAGGATACCTGATGAATTTTTTATGTAGACCACAGATACCTATGGACGAAGAGGGGGGACAGACCATTGCCCTAGGGTTAGATGCAGCCATAGTATGAGGGGAAATGGCAATGCTCGAAGGAACGGATGATGAGGGTAGGCCATAGAGAACAGTGATTGCCATTGGGGATGGGTGCCGATTGACTGACGTCACTGATGATGACATGTTTGGAGATAATCCATCAGATGATGAAGTAGTGTTCTTTATGAGCATTACATATTGGATTAGAATAGAGAAAAGGGAGATCCCACAGCGCATCGCAATAATGCGGCAGCAACCAGCATTTTTTGACAAAGACTTGGAGAAAGTGCCAAGCGCTTTATGGACTACAGGCCCTTATGATGTAGGACTATTGAACGGACTAGGGGAGGTTAAAATAAAGCTGAAACTAGGAGCGATTTTACCTCGAGCAAGACAATACCCAATGTCTTGAGAGGCAGATGAGGGCATTTTGTAGGCTATTTCAGCACTGATGGAGCAAGGTATTCTGGTACCATCAGAGTCATTGTGTAATACTGTGGGGTACCCTGTGAAAATAATCAAAGGAAGGGTCATGGAAATGTTTACAAGATATGAGACCGATTAACCAGAGTTTCCTTAAATTCCTAATCCAGAAATGATACGATCTAGTACCAGCAGGAGCGCAATATTTTACAGAGATTGATTTGAAGAATGCATTTTTGTCAATCCCGTAGGACTCAAAAGACTTGACTTCCTTTACGTTCCGTGAAATCCATCTGAAACACACTTGTTTGCCTCAAGGGTACTGTTAGTCCCCATCAATCTTTAACAGAGTCCTACAGATGGACCTAGCCAATATTGACAACAGAAGATGAGTGCAGACAAGACTCGATTCAGTTAATGACTATTCTAGCAGACAAGGGATGCAAGGTAGACAAAGAGAAGTTACAGTACTGCCAAGAAGAGGTGTTGTACATAGGCCAGTTGATCTCACATGAGGGAAAGAGGGTACCACCTGAAAGAGCTGAAGCAATCATGAAAACTGCAAAACTGCACACGGTGAAACAGATGCAACAGTTTTTGTGATTTTGTAACTATGTGAGAGCCTGGGTTTTTGACTATAGTTCGTACACAAGACCCCTTTTGCAGGCTTTACAGAAAGCACGGATGAATAAAGAGAAAATAGAATGGACTAAGGAAATGGATGGAGGGTTTGAAGAATTGAAGAAAGCAATTTGTACAGCTCCTGTTTTAGGAATTCCCAATTATGCTGAGGAGTTTTTCTTGTTTTCACATACCAATGGGACAGTTATGACAGCAGTGCTTACACAGAGGACTACATTAAGGTACAAACCTCTGGCATATTACAGTGGGATTTTAGACCCGGTCATAAAAGGGCCTTTACCTTGCGAGCAGTCATTGGCAGCCGCCGCATTCGCAATTGAGAAATCTATAAGTATTTTTAATGGGATGTTCTATGACGCTTTTTGTAGAGCATGATTTGTTTGCCCTATTGGAGAACCCCAAGGGTACATTGACATCTCAGAGAGCTTCTGTATATGAAGTACTGATATCAAATACAGCGATTAAAAATGTTAGATGTAAAATAGTGAACCCTCCCACCTTTGTAGCTGAGCCAGTGGCAGAGGGCGAGCATGTGCATGACTGTGTGAATTATATAGAGTTTTATGATGATATACCGCGAATAAAAGAGAACGCATTGTCGGGATGGGAAATTCTCTCTATTGATGGTACTTCGAAAATTGATCAAACAAGTGGACAAAGGCATTCTGGCACAGCTGTAGTGAGGCATAGAGGAAATGGTAAATTTGAAGTTGTAGCAAGTGCAATGCTACCGTCTCACTTTTCAGCACAAGTGGCAAAATTGGGAGCGCTTATTTTTGCACTCGAAAATCAAGAACGGCAGGAAGTGATGGTGTGCAGTGACTTTGCCTATGTGACATCAACCGTACATGCAGGACTAGCATGTTGAAAAAGGAGGGGCTACTTCCGAGCAGGACTTGCTTATTAAGGTACTACGACTCCCAGTAGCCATAGTGATAGTTAAATGCACAGCGCATACTACGCTAACTGATTTTATCTCTTGCAGGAACAAAGCTGCAGAAAGGGTTGCATATTCTTCAGATATTTCAAGTTTTGATACTCCAATGTTAAAGAGAAGGTAGTTACGATTATGGTAGTGAATTAAGTATTTCATCATTTACCAACGGCTCAGTTAATGGAGATTCAAGGCAGTGCACCACAGGAAGAGCAGGAATTATGGAAACAAAGGTGATGTTCTTTATCCCCTACAGAAGCATTATGACGACAGTATAGCACTGGAAAGCCGGTGATGCCAGTAGCATTGTTAAAGGTAGCGCTTGAACAGCTGCACTACCCTGCGCACATAACTAGGGAAAATCTTGCTACAATGATTGCAGAAGACTGGTTTGTGCCGAACCTTTTAGAACACGTTGCATTTTATGTAGTAAACTGAATCGTATGTCAAAGGTTAACCTCTGGGCATACACTGTGAATGATTATAGGTGTAATTCCTTGACCGAATGATCCTTTTCAGCATTTACATATTGATTATGTTGATATGCTGCAAGTATTTAATGGATACAGCTGATAGTGGTGGTCTGTCCCTTCTCCAGGTGGATCGAAGCAGGTCCTTGTACACACCCTGATGCCACTTGTGCAGTGAAGTTTTTAGTATGTGAAGTCTTTCCAAGATGGGGAGAGTGTGAGGGGCTGAGATCCGGTAATGGGCCACATTTTGTTAATGAAGTATTTGAGCAAATATAATTATTGTTAAACATGAAACACAAGTTTTCTTCAGCTTATCACCTGCAAGTGAATGGGACATCTGAGAGACTCAACAGCCTTCTTAAGGAGAGGGTCACCAAGCTTAAATTGATGCTGAAAAAGTGATGGCTATATTGCCTACCCCTAGCTTTATATGCCCTAAGGAATCAGCCTAGGTCGGACCATCACTTCACACCCCACAAGCTAGTGAGAGGACGTCGAATTAGAACACCTTTAACTCTTCCGTCAAGGAGTAGAAGTGATGCCCAGAGTAGAGCAAACATGTTAGGAAATGAATTAAATGAATATTTGACATGTATGACTGCTAGTATCTCTGCCATTTCAGATCAACTCAAGCATGGGGGGGGGTCGGTCTCAGAACACAGATGAAAACCATTGAGCAACCAGATCTTCTGAATTACTATCAGCACCGAGACCCTTTGCTGGTGACACTATACTGATCAGAAACTTCACTAGGAAGTGGCCTGAGGCAAGATTTGTTGGACCTTACGCAGTGGAGGGCATTACTCCCTCAGAAGTAACAGTTCAAGGCAGACAAGTTTGGATCCACTTGAACAACGGTAGGCTCTACATCGGAGAGGGTGCAGCACCCCCAGCCATCGGTACAGAAGCAAAACAAGAAAAAGAATGTCAGCGTGTTCAGACTCGATCAATGACGAGGAAGAAGGACGATAAACCAACAGATTAACTAATAAATGCAGATTTGCATTTGGACTGTGGCTCTCACTGGACACTCCTTATAGATATTATAGCAGGTGTGCAAACTCGTTTCTTGAGCCACAAAATTCTTTGAAAATGAACTTTAGAAAGTTGTCGATACATCACAAATATGCCTGAACTGGATTTTGAGTTTCGTTTCGATAATTGGAAGCAGGATCAGTACCCCGATTAATTTCTTACTGAATATTTGTTCGACTGAGTTTATAGTTCTCCCCGATTGCTATTGTTGCCATCCTATTCAGGCATGCATTGCTTGCCATCACCATGGTGCCCTGGTTGTGCTTCTTACTTGTTGTCATCCATATGCAATATTTGTGATATGTGGCCCAGTGATGTGTTATGCTCAGTTTGGCTGGTTCAGGTGAGGAGTGTTTAGCTCTGCATGTATTCTCCACTCACTGGCTAGTGTCACCCAGGTGCACTATTCCCCCCCTTTCCCACCCAGGTGCACTATTCCCCCCCTTTACCACCCAGGTGCACTATTTCCCCCCCTTTACTACCCAGGTGCAGTAGCCCCCCCTTCTGCATCCGCACACATCAGTACCCCACAGTATGGCCATGGCCCTGTTGTGCAACTCACCGAGCAGCCAGGCACGTGGTCCAGCATGTCGCTCCATGTGACGGGGTAGCGTGGAGTTGCGCAGTACCATGGCATCATGTGTGGATCCAGGAAATCGGGTGCAGCAATGTGTGATGATCTTGCTGGAGTCACATACCATTTGCACATTGATTGAGTGGTATTGCTTGCGATTGCGGTCACCGCCTCTATGGCATGGGGGACTACCAATTCCAAATGGGTGCAGTCGATAGCACCAACACAATTGGGCATGTCTGCCAGTGCATGGAAGCCTACTTTGGTTTCGGCTATCTCCTGGACAGTCCGTGGTAGGGATATATGGGTGCTTGTGTGCTTCAGGAGGGCATCCAGCACTTGGTTCAGCATGCGTGAGAATAGTGGTTGTGAAATGCCATGCAGCTGGCCCACTGTGTGTTGGTAGGTGCCTGTGGCCAGAAAGTGTAGCACAGACACCACCTTTAGTAGTGGGGGGATGGCAGTGCGTATTTCTATGTGGCTGGCAATGTCGTTCTGTATCATGTCCACTATGGTGGTGATGGTATCACGGTCCAACCGGTACAGGGTGTGGATCTGCTCAGGGGTTAAGTTGAATGGGCTGGGTCTGGTGCGAGGGATTGGTGGCTGCCTACGAGGCACTGGTGGCTGCGCTGGTGGTAATGGCTGGGCCTGTCTCACCCTCCTTCTCCTCCTGCGTCTCCACTGTGCTGCCTGTTCTTGATGCTGTAGTTGTTGCTGTTGTTGCTGTTGTTGCTGTAGTTGTAGCAGTATAGGCATGTCCTCCAGCGCCATGATAGCAACTGCTAGTGGTAGCATTTTGGTGTAGGAAGGGGAGTGGTGTGTAGGTGTGCTCCTTTTGTACTGGGTAACTCTACATTGCCTACACCTGTGGGGGGGAGGTTGTGGTGTGTGGGTGTGCTCAGTTTATACTGGCACAGCCTCCATTAACTCCACCTGTGGGGATTGTGTGCACCTGTGGCAGCTGCCTTGTATCCTGCTTGCTGTTTGTGGGTGGTCCGCGATGTCTGTATGGCCGGCATCGTGCAGCCTGTGATTACTGGCTTCGCGATGCCGGTATTTGCATGTATGCGTGGGTTGAAATGACCCCCTATTACCGGCATGCCGGTATTTGCTCCCTGAGGGGGCGCGTGTACGCGCGTATGCCGCTATTAGCGGCACCGCTGTTTAGTGTGCCGCTAATACCGGGTTTGCGGGTCGGAATGCAATGGGACGGTAAACGATGCCGGTATTAGCATACCGGCATCGTTTTTGCCTTACCAGCATACCTCGTAATGAGGCCCAAGGTCTTTTATCAGCAAAGTTCAATACCTATCAAGGTCTTAAACAAAGCTGCATTATGTCTTCATTCTTGATATAGGAGTTTCTTTTTCTGATATTGTCTCTGATGCTCCGAGACTTGGAAATCAGCGTATAGCTTGGTTGCTCTACGCTGATGACCTGGTGCTGATTTCTCAGACCCCACGCGGGCTGCAAAATTTATTATCAGCATTAACAAACTATGTCTACATGAACAAATTGGTTGTGAATCTTGAAAAATCCCAGATAATGATTTATAGAAATACGTGAAAAATCTTAAAATCTGGGTTACAGAATTGGACACTTAATAAAGAATCCTTGAAAATCGTAACAGAGTACAAATATCTAGGATTAACAGTACAGAACACAGTTACAAATCCTATATTCTTCATAAATATACAGTCCAAATTGACATCTTTGATTTCACAGGCAAAAATTCTAGTCTATAGATATGGGAAATTCACTTATAAACACCTTCTTCTTTTTTATGAACAGAAAGTAATTCCCATTCTTACCTATGGAATTGAATCAATGTTATACACCGCAGATGGTGTGTGGAATCAACTTGAAGCATGTTTCTGGAAAAAAGTGTTACATCTTCCCATTAGCACTCCAATGCCAATTCTAAGATTTGAACTGGGCCTGGTATCTTTAGCCGGTCGTGTCATGTGGCGTATGTGCTCTTTCTTCAGAAAATGTTTACTGGGTGTAAAAACTAATAACATGCTGAGTGTGGTAGCCTGGGAATTAATTTCATCCAAACTTGATTTTCCCTTTAAATGGTGTAATTTTGTTCTTAATGCCTTAATAGAAGCAGATATCTCCTTAACGCTCATACTAGAAAAGCAAATACGAGCCAAAAATAAATTCTACTACTGGGACTGGATAAAAAACCGAGAAACCTGCTTAAAATATAAAGACTTTGACTCTGCTAGTTTTGGACATAAAAGGCTTCAACATATATCTTCATATTTACTAAAGTGTCCTTCGCCAATAATAAGGAAACAAATCTACGTTTTCAACTAAATTTGTGGCCGACTACAGATATGCTTGTTAGGAGGAAACTTATATCACCTAATATGAATTATTGTCGTTTTGCAGAATTAGCACTGAAAAAGAAACACTACAGCATGTAATAGTATCATGCCCTCAACTTCATGTACAATGTGAGAAACACTTACCTAACATGTTGATTCCATCTGGAATTGCAGGTGATAAATATATATGGGTACAACTCTTTTCAAGCACAAAATTTACTGTTATGAAATCAATAGTGCAATTTCTTGAGGCAATCTATCCTGAGGGAAAAAACAAATGAATTAATTATGTAAATTTGATTTTATCTTATCGCAAGCTACAAATTGAAGTTATGCTTTTTTATCATAATGAATGTATAATAAGCATAATTGAAAATGTTGTTTTGTTGTATATTGAAATTGAAACTTTTTCTTTTGTATTTTTAAACTTTGTATTTGAAAAGTTAATTTATCAACTATATCAAATTAAAAAAAAAATTAAAAAAATAGTGCATCATTGTCGACTGTTACAGGAGAAAAATAAGAAGAAAGACGGTGCTAGAAAAATTGAGGAAGCCAAGTTAGTTCAGAAGAATTTGTCAAAGTATGCCATAGAACGGGTGTTATTGACAAGCAGAGAAGCACTCTGAGTACAGCAAATAGTGGCTACATCGCAGGTGAGTAATCAGCACCCGATGGACCAAGGAGGGAATGGGTTTGTACCACAAGCTAGAGGCATGGGCTACAGAGGAAGGTGTGGATTTCAAAACACTCAAGGTGGGTTTCAGAATGCGCAGAATGAGAATCAGAGTGTGCAAGGAGGGTTCAACCAAGGGGGTCCAGTCAGATTGGGCCCTCCTATATGTTGGACATGTGGGATGACAGGGCAAATTGCGCACGTATGCGGAAGCCAAGGGTATGTACAAAATTAGCAATTTTCAAGAGGGGGGACAGCTTATCCTCCAGCATATAGCTCACAAGCTAGGTAAGGATTTGCCTAAGATCAGGCAGTGTATAAGGCCCAAGTGCAGCAAATGCAACATGCACAGCAACCAAAGCAAGCACCATTGAATCCACCACAAGGGCAGTCGCAGCATGCCCCCTTGCAGATACAGCAGAATGCAAACACAGGGCAATTATTGATACCTGGAATAGGGGGTGTCAATGTAGTAGGGGGGGATCCTTTCACAGGTACAGGGGTATGCATGTTTCCACGATAGGACAGATCACAGGGCGCCTTGATGTGTTCAGTACTATCTGTGACGCCAGACCCCGAAGAGGAACCAAGGGTTGATGTGACGATAGGAAGCAAATCTTTTTAATTTCTAGTAGACAATGTCGGGAAATGCCATGAATGCTCAAGGATTCTCTGGAACTACGAGTTAAGTCCCTTTTACTGATGAATTGCTGATTTCTATTGTAGAGTGTGACATGTCTATTCCATTGTTGTATTTATGACAGACACTAGTTAATATTTTGGGAAGAGACTTAATGACAAAGCTTAACATGATGATTTCTTTTACTGATGAAGGTATAGTGTGCTCCACTCCTAGCATACACTATATGAATGTGGGTGGATTTATATTGGCATTTACAGGGCAAGTGGCTCTACGAGGTGTGCCAATAGAACCAGACATTTTCCTTTAAGGGGTGAGCATTCTGTTAACATGGCTACCTGGCTTAGTGGGAAAGAAAATGAGGATACCTGA
This sequence comes from Ambystoma mexicanum, assembly GCF_040938575.1. Lineage (NCBI taxonomy): Eukaryota > Metazoa > Chordata > Amphibia > Caudata > Ambystomatidae > Ambystoma > Ambystoma mexicanum. The sequence continues at coordinate 382,507,517 of NC_090926.1, read as the reverse complement.
TGAATTTTTTATGTAGACCACAGATACCTATGGACGAAGAGGGGGGACAGACCATTGCCCTAGGGTTAGATGCAGCCATAGTATGAGGGGAAATGGCAATGCTCGAAGGAACGGATGATGAGGGTAGGCCATAGAGAACAGTGATTGCCATTGGGGATGGGTGCCGATTGACTGACGTCACTGATGATGACATGTTTGGAGATAATCCATCAGATGATGAAGTAGTGTTCTTTATGAGCATTACATATTGGATTAGAATAGAGAAAAGGGAGATCCCACAGCGCATCGCAATAATGCGGCAGCAACCAGCATTTTTTGACAAAGACTTGGAGAAAGTGCCAAGCGCTTTATGGACTACAGGCCCTTATGATGTAGGACTATTGAACGGACTAGGGGAGGTTAAAATAAAGCTGAAACTAGGAGCGATTTTACCTCGAGCAAGACAATACCCAATGTCTTGAGAGGCAGATGAGGGCATTTTGTAGGCTATTTCAGCACTGATGGAGCAAGGTATTCTGGTACCATCAGAGTCATTGTGTAATACTGTGGGGTACCCTGTGAAAATAATCAAAGGAAGGGTCATGGAAATGTTTACAAGATATGAGACCGATTAACCAGAGTTTCCTTAAATTCCTAATCCAGCAATGATACGATCTAGTACCAGCAGGAGCGCAATATTTTACAGAGATTGATTTGAAGAATGCATTTTTGTCAATCCCGTAGGACTCAAAAGACTTGACTTCATTTACGTTCCGTGAAATCCATCTGAAACACACTTGTTTGCCTCAAGGGTACTGTTAGTCCCCATCAATCTTTAACCGAGTCCTACAGATGGACCTAGCCAATATTGACAACAGAAGATGAGTGCAGACAAGACTCGATTCAGTTAATGACTATTCTAGCAGACAAGGGATGCAAGGTAGACAAAGAGAAGTTACAGTACTGCCAAGAAGAGGTGTTGTACATAGGCCAGTTGATCTCACATGAGGGAAAGAGGGTACCACCTGAAAGAGCTGAAGCAATCATGAAAACTGCAAAACTGCACACGGTGAAACAGATGCAACAGTTTTTGTGATTTTGTAACTATGTGAGAGCCTGGGTTTTTGACTATAGTTCGTACACAAGACCCCTTTTGCAGGCTTTACAGAAAGCACGGATGAATAAAGAGAAAATAGAATGGACTAAGGAAATGGATGGAGGGTTTGAAGAATTGAAGAAAGCAATTTGTACAGCTCCTGTTTTAGGAATTCCCAATTATGCTGAGGAGTTTTTCTTGTTTTCACATACCAATGGGACAGTTATGACAGCAGTGCTTACACAGAGGACTACATTAAGGTACAAACCTCTGGCATATTACAGTGGGATTTTAGACCCGGTCATAAAAGGGCCTTTACCTTGCGAGCAGTCATTGGCAGCCGCCGCATTCGCAATTGAAAAATCTATAAGTATTTTTAATGGGATGTTCTATGACGCTTTTTGTAGAGCATGATTTGTTTGCCCTATTGGAGAACCCCAAGGGTACATTGACATCTCAGAGAGCTTCTGTATATGAAGTAATGATATCAAATCCAGCGATTAAAAATGTTAGATGTAAAATAGTGAACCCTCCCACCTTTGTAGCTGAGCCAGTGGCAGAGGGCGAGCATGTGCATGACTGTGTGAATTATATAGAGTTTTATGATGATATACCGCGATTAAAAGAGAACGCATTGTCGGGATGGGAAATTCTCTCTATTGATGGTACTTCGAAAATTGATCAAACAAGTGGACAAAGGCATTCTGGCACAGCTGTAGTGAGGCATAGAGGAAATGGTAAATTTGAAGTTGTAGCAAGTGCAATGCTACCGTCTCACTTTTCAGCACAAGTGGCAAAATTGGTAGCGCTTATTTTTGCACTCGAAAATCAAGAACGGCAGGAAGTGATGGTGTGCAGTGACTTTGCCTATGTGACATCAACCGTACATGCAGGACTAGCATGTTGAAAAAGGAGGGGCTACTTCCGAGCAGGACTTGCTTATTAAGGTACTACGACTCCCAGTAGCCATAGTGATAGTTAAATGCACAGCGCATACTACGCTAACTGATTTTATCTCTTGCAGGAACAAAGCTGCAGAAAGGGTTGCATATTCTTCAGATATTTCAAGTTTTGATACTCCAATGTTAAAGAGAAGGTAGTTACGATTATGGTAGTGAATTAAGTATTTCATCATTTACCAACGGCTCAGTTAATGGAGATTCAAGGCAGTGCACCACAGGAAGAGCAGGAATTATGGAAACAAAGGTGATGTTCTTTATCCCCTACAGAAGCATTATGACGACAGTATAGCACTGGAAAGCCGGTGATGCCAGTAGCATTGTTAAAGGTAGCGCTTGAACAGCTGCACTACCCTGCGCACATAACTAGGGAAAATCTTGCTACAATGATTGCAGAAGACTGGTTTGTGCCGAACCTTTTAGAACACGTTGCATTTTATGTAGTAAACTGAATCGTATGTCAAAGGTTAACCTCTGGGCATACACTGTGAATGATTATAGGTGTAATTCCTTGACCGAATGATCCTTTTCAGCATTTACATATTGATTATGTTGATATGCTGCAAGTATGTAATGGATACAGCTGATAGTGGTGGTCTGTCCCTTCTCCAGGTGGATTGAAGCAGGTCCTTGTACACACCCTGATGCCACTTGTGCAGTGAAGTTTTTAGTATGTGAAGTCTTTCCAAGATGGGGAGAGTGTGAGGGGCTGAGATCCGGTAATGGGCCACATTTTGTTAATGAAGTATTTGAGCAAATATAATTATTGTTAAACATGAAACACAAGTTTTCTTCAGCTTATCACCTGCAAGTGAATGGGACATCTGAGAGACTCAACAGCCTTCTTAAGGAGAGGGTCACCAAGCTTAAATTGATGCTGAAAAAGTGATGGCTATATTGCCTACCCCTAGCTTTATATGCCCTAAGGAATCAGCCTAGGTCGGACCATCACTTCACACCCCACAAGCTAGTGAGAGGAAGTCGAATTAGAACACCTTTAACTCTTCCGTCAAGGAGTAGAAGTGATGCCCAGAGTAGAGCAAACATGTTAGGAAATGAATTAAATGAATATTTGACATGTATGACTGCTAGTATCTCTGCCATTTCAGATCAACTCAAGCATGGGGGGGGGTCGGTCTCAGAACACAGATGAAAACCATTGAGCAACCAGATCTTCTGAATTACTATCAGCACCGAGACCCTTTGCTGGTGACACTATACTGATCAGAAACTTCACTAGGAAGTGGCCTGAGGCAAGATTTGTTGGACCTTACGCAGTGGAGGGCATTACTCCCTCAGAAGTAACAGTTCAAGGCAGACAAGTTTGGATCCACTTGAACAACGGTAGGCTCTACATCGGAGAGGGTGCAGCACCCCCAGCCATCGGTACAGAAGCAAAACAAGAAAAAGAATGTCAGCGTGTTCAGACTCGATCAATGACGAGGAAGAAGGACGATAAACCAACAGATTAAATAATAAATGCAGATTTGCATTTGGACTGTGGCTCTCACTGGACACTCCTTATAGATATTATAGCAGGTGTGCAAACTCGTTTCTTGAGCCACAAAATTCTTTGAAAATGAACTTTAGAAAGTTGTCGATACATCACAAATATGCCTGAACTGGATTTTGAGTTTCGTTTCGATAATTGGAAGCAGGATCAGTACCCCGATTAATTTCTTACTGAATATTTGTTCGACTGAGTTTATAGTTCTCCCCGATAGCAATATGCATCGTATTGTACTTGCTATTTTTGTGTTTATTCTTCGAGTTTATCATGCACTTGTTAGAAGAGGTGTGGATATACACACATTTTTACAGGATCCTAAAAATGGTCTTGTAATAAGGAGACTGCTTAAAGCTATCGTAGAGGATATACTACAGTTGCCGGAGTATTGTTTTTCCTTCTTTAATTGAGCTTAGCAAAAATGAGGAGTCTTGAAAATGGTACAATTTCAGAAAAGGAGCAAGCTCAAGAGATACCAGAATAGCACAAGTGATGGGGATTAATATGTTGATTTGCAATATACATATGCACAGTTATGCTTTGTGCCCTTTTTTCTTATGATTCATCTTTTGTATTATTATGATCTAAAAGAGGCAGAAGTTCATTTGATTCTCCCCACTCCAGTAACTAATGTTGATTTACCCATTAACAAGGACTCAAGGTCTCAAGTGTTTTCTGCCTAGAGCAGAGCTGCTTTAGAGTTGTTTCGATGGGCTGCTAACATTTTAAGGGGGAAACACAGGAGAAATGCAGAGGAAGATGATAATGTGATCAACACATATTTAGACAGTGCAGCACACTTGGGTAATAACATGTGGTATCAACACATGAAAAAGGTGAGAGAGATTACATCTAAGAAGGGGTGCTATGTTTGCACTCTTGTACCTTATGCCATGAGTGCTGCTCGAACTTTTACTTCCAGAGAAATACCAGAGTATAATGCCAGATGTCTTGGCCATCTTGCTGCATGCATGACTCGAGGACGGTATACAGTCTTTTCAATGAAAAATGTTTAATTGAAAAGATGTTTCATTGAAAATGTTTCAGTGAAAAAAATGTTCATCGAAAAAAATGTTTAATTGAAAACTTTTCTTATCTAAAAAATATGTATGTATTTTTGGGTGGGGTAAAGGCTTACATTTGGAAAACAAGGGGGTTAGGGGGACCCCCCAATTAAAACAAATATATATTTGGGAATGTTTGTGGTGTTTTAAAGGACAGAAAACATGGTTTTGTGGGACCCCCTCAATCAAAAAACAAAAAAACAAAAACAATTCGGTAAATCCGATATCCACATTTTCAATGAAAAATGCCATTAATCTACATTCGATGAAAAATGTTTCAATTAATGTCTTTTCGATTAAACATCTTTCACTGAAACATTTTCGATGAAAAGACATGGAATCCTCGAGGACAGTTCCAAGGATATTTGTCCACTCTACGATGGAGATCGAAATGGTCATTTCCATTCCAGGATGATTATATCAAGACTACACAGATGGAAAAGGAGCCTGCATGGAAGAGCACAATGCTCACGTATCCTAGGGACGGACAGGATGAAGTGGTCATAACAGAAATGAAGAGAATGGACTGTCCTGATAAGGCAGAGATAGCTTGAACGCCTGGGTGCTGGGAAAGAACTCAGATGCTAGTCTATGGACAAGTAAAGTCCAAGAAAGGATGGGAAAAAGGATTGATGTCCTGTGTAGCTCATCTATTGAAACAGGAATATGTGTGGGAAGTACAAAAGGTAAATGATGAGTGTTTGAAGTCGTAGGCCGAACATGCCAAGCTGCTGACATGGATAGAAGATGAATCAGGCCCAATGTTTGTAATTTCACTGATGAATGCGACACTGTGCTTTGAACAAAAAGGAAGAGGGCATATGGGGGATAACATAGGTTGCAAGACTATAGTTGATGTCTCCAGTATGGGAGCAGGGACAGTCATCCTGATGGATCGATATTGGGCTTGTGGGTCCAGAGCCTACATGAAACTGGCCAAGGATTGGGGAGGAACGTGTTCCTTAGTGCTTGTCCATGCTCCAGCATTAGTGATTCCGAAGAATGACCTGAACATTGGTGAATTTCCAGAAGCAGATGCCCATTTGAGGTGGAGAAGATCACTTGAATTCCTCAATCGAACAAGGAGGGAGAATGATTTCTTTGCTTAATCGATAGAAGATTTTGATGCTATTCCATATGAGCACAGACTGTTCAGCAAGATTGCTTGAATCTTCATGACTATCTTTATGCCAGGGATCCAGACGATGGCCAATGCCAAATGGTTACAGATAAAAAGAAATTCAAAAATAATAATTCGGATCAAATGGGCTGCGCTTGTAAAACTGCGAAAGAAATTTTAATAAAATAGTTTTTAAGGATCTGACTGTATAAAGCCCAGAGACACCTGAGCTAGGTATACACGGTCAGAAAAGAAGGTGGGTGTCACACACCGAGCTAAACAGTCGCTCTCAATTATACTTCATCAGAGGTTAACAAGCTAATCACAATAATGTTTAAATAACGTTGATTTCAATTGTATACCTGTTGGTTCCAGAACACGTAGATCAATCAATCACTATTGCTTGAATATATCATATCTCATTTCTATATGTAGTTCAAGAAATTGAAGAATGCAAGCCAGTATGGCTAAATTGTTGTGATCGAGAGTATTATTGCCAATGCATTTCGGGGACCACTGTCTCCTTTGTCAGGGCTGTACTCTCTAATTTGCCATAAATGATTGCTTTTTCATAACCACACATTTGAAAATAACCAAACAGAAAAGATTTAACACACACAAATTCGTTAAGGGTATATCCACAATTGTAACAGCATTGCATATATACATACCATGTAATTGTTTGAGGATGCAGTGAATATAAAATGGAAAAGAAAAGGAAAGAAAACGGTAGTTGGATTCCAATTTTTCATAAATTATTGCTAGTGTCTGAACTCAATGGTAAACATGTGTCAATACCTTATAATGGCGGCCCACAATAGGCGGCATCCTATGAACTATGATGAGTTCAAAATTATGTCCTGAAAAAATGTGAGATGCAATAATTCACTGTTAGGATATACAGTTTCAGAATCTGTGCATAACTGTGTAGAAAATCTACAATTGACTTACTTTCTCTCTAGCGCGTGTCTGCACTCACGCTCTTTGAGTAACTGAACAAGCTCAACTGCATGCCGTGTTATTAAGGATGTACTGTGGAAATAAATGTGGTATAAATAATGCCTAGGTCATTTGAGATGGCAATGCTTGCATTGCCACAAGCTATTCAGGAGCTGCTTGCTTACCGTGTACCATGCTGTAAAGCCGTATCGCAGGCGTTCTATCAGCTGTTTAAGAGCTGTTCCCTTGGTTACCGCTGAGGCGCCTGAGTCCGACCCGCCCTGGGGGAGTCTTCAATGCAGCCGCCTCGTGTCCCGATCCTGCCGCAGCAGCGATCGGTACGTGCTGATAACCATACCTTAAAACTCTATAAGGGAAGACTATTCACCTTATTTATAATTGCATAAAAATAAAACATGAAATTAAACCAATCTAGCAGCATTCAGTCAGCCATTCCCTAGCTGTTACCCTGGCTACTGCTGAGGCATCAGTGCCAGACCCGCCCGTGGGCGTGTCTACAACACTGCCGCCTCCAGTCCCAATCCTGCTGTGAAAGCAGGAATTGGGACGTGCTAATAACCATGCATACGATCCCAGTTAGCAAAACTGTATCCACATGCAATGTTTGTGTAAAAATAAAACTATCATATAATGGCTTTTTTTCAAAAAAAGGGGCACAAACAACGTGATAAAAATAATGGAGCACTCAATCAAATGTTGTGCTCGCCATTCAATATTAAATACTGAAACTAGAAAAGTCGGTTGGGGTGTGTGTCTAGGTGGGGGCCTATTGTGCTGGTGTAACGTACCATGCAAATAACTGCATAATGATATGAAAACATTTCATTACCGAAGCGGCATGCTTCTTGAATAAAATACTAAGTGAATAACTGGCAAATTTAGTTTCACGAAAAAATAGCTGTTTGAAACAAAATGAAGAATAAAATCAAAACAAATGGCCACTGTTACCCACTGCTATCTGTAATAGCTCAGTGTGTATCCATTGAAGCCCAATAAGCCCAATTAGACCTTTTACATTGATGATTATGTTAAATAACACTATCCTCAAACGCATATTACATGAAGATATCATATGCCCTTTTTCACTCTTCAGTGCTCATAATGTTAAGTAAAGAGCAAAAATGCAGATAAACTCTGCTACTTATTACTTGCACACTTTGTTGTTCGATACTCTCAAAATAAGGTAAGAAACATAAATACAGATGATGTCGGACAAAATGTTCAAATGTAGCATAAAATATTGATCTCTTCATTAATTCCTGCCGGGTTCAAACAACCCGATTTATCAATCCAGAAGGTTTCTCTTTTGTCACGTCATAAATTCATGTCTTCATGAGGATTAGATGTTTGTACAACCTCTAGGATCTGAAATCTGATCTGAGATAGATTATGTTTTTTCTCAGAACAATGTCTCTCCACTGCTGAATTCATGTTTGCGTTGCGTATACACAAGCGGTGTTCATTCCACCTAGTTTTTGCCTTTCTTTTGGATTTACCCACATAGTGTAGGCCACAAGGACATTTAATCAAATAGATAACGTTGGTATTGTCACATGAGGCATATTCTTTCAGTTTGATCTTCTGGCCCATTCGTGAATGGTTCACAATATTTCCTTTAATGACAAAATTACTGTTAACACAATGCAAGCATGGGAACATTCCCGTTCTTGATGTGATATGACTTTTCTTCGGAGGTCTGGTGGATACCAATTCGTCACAGAAATGTCTACTCCTCTGATATGCGAATACACGCTGTTCCCCGAAGAGATGTTGTACTCTTATGTTGCACGTAAGTATAGACCAGTTTTTTTGTTTTGAATAATCTTCTTAATCTGTTGGCTCTGAAGAGAATATTTGGAAACATATACCAGTTGAGGAGCTTCCTTGGTCTTCTTGTTGGTAATCAACAGTGTTTCTCGGTTCCAAGGGTCCACTCTCTCTGTGGCTTTTTGAATGTCACTTTCTGTGTATCCTCATGATAGAAATGTGTTGCACATCTCTGTGTGTTCTTTATGATAGTCTACCGGATCGCTCACTAGTCTTTTGATACGTAGTAGTTGGCTAAATGGAACATTTTCTATCAGGTTTGGTTGATGAAAGATCAATCGATGTAATAGGTTATTCCTGTCTGTCTGTTTGAGATATAATGTTGTTTTGAATTTGTTCTTATCAATCTTTATCAATACATCCAAAAAATGAATCTGAGTGTTAGAGAATTCATGAGTGAAATGTATGCGAGAGTCAACTGAATTCAAGTATTATGAAAAATTGGAATCCAATGACTGTTTTCTTCTCTTTCCTTTTCTTTTCCATTTTATATTCACTGCATCCTCAAACAATTACATGGTATGTATATATGCAATGCTGTTACAATTGTGGATATGTCCTTAATGAATATGTATGTGGTGTTCAATATTTTCTGTTTGTTTTTTTTAAAAAAATGTGTGGTTATGAAAATGCAATCGTTTATGGCAAATTAGAGAGTACAACCCTGACGAAGGAGACAGTGGTCCCCGAAATGCATTGGCCATAAAACTCTTGGTCACAACAATTTAACCATACTGGCTTGGATTCTTCCATTTCTTGAACTAAATATAGAAATGAGATATGAGAAATTCAAGCAATAATGATTGATTGATCTACGTTTTCTGGAACCAACAGTTATACAATTGAAATCAACGTTATTTGAACATTATTTTGATTAGCTTGTTAACCTCAGATGAAGTATAATTGAGAGCGATTGTTTGCTGGGTGTGTGACACCCACCTTCTTTTCTGAACAAATGGTTACATATTACCAGATGGGAACACCTGCAGACAATCAACACTACCATAAAGGGATTCAATGTGATCAAGGAAGAATTGAGGGCCGTAAGGCGGATGCCCCTCCAGAAAAGATATGTCCTTAATATGATCACAGCAATGGATGGAGGTGTTTGCACCAAAATCGGGCCATCATGTTGCCCGTTCATACCTTCTCATGATGACGAGAAAGAGACCTTGACAGAGGCCATAACATTGCCCCTACTCTGCCTATATGTTGGAAACTGGAAATTGCGACAAGTGCGATTCCAGTGATGGTACCGATTACACGAAAAGCCTTTGAGACAAGGTATCCACTGCAAAAACCCTATGTGATGTATCCCCATAGAGATGACGGTCTCCTATGGGAGGTCCCTGAATAAGTGCAAAGGAGAGGTTGGTGATTTCACAAAAAATGAGGGTGATGCACTGAGAAGGATGACGGAAGAAGAGAAGGCATAGACCTTATAGAATCTGATGGAGCAGTAAAGAATGAAGAAGACTTTCATGTGCGGAATGAAGATTGCAAATATGAGAAACACTGCAGAAAATGCAAGCCGTATTATAACTGTACAGATGCCGTAGACTAAGACTAGATGCAAGTAGACTAAGTAATCGTAAAGGCTGGCTATACGTAGTAAATAGACTCCAGGCGATGCCGCCAATATATATGTATATATATATATATATATATATATATATATATATATATATATATATATGTAGAATCTGAACATTCAATGTCACAATATTAAAGGAGGATTGATAGCTGTGTGTGTGTCGCCGCAAAGAAGTAAGCTGAGGCATGAAGATGGAACAAAGGAACTTTGCTTGGCCTGGTGTCAAAGACTAAGGCAGCCAAAACTGGTTATCAGTCCTTGAAGAACAGTGAATGTGAGACCCTGAGGCATCCCTTGTTAAACTGCAAAGAGAGAACACCATGAGTGCCCAGTTTCTTTATTCGAGACAATAAAATGCTATCCTGGTCTCCTGTCACGTGAGTCCAGGATGGAAATAGAAGTGGGCACAATGACCTGAACATTGATAAGAACATGCTCAAACTTCCTTATATTCCTAGAGATGAGAAGCAACTACAAGGCCAAGTTCAAAGACAATCTGAATGGCAGAAGGCATGAGAGTTGTTGGGCCAATTGCGTGGGGAGGTACGGTCAAGTCCACCGACCAGCACCTGGGGTACCAGCTTACGTGCTGCTAGAGAATCAAATGTCCAGAAGGGTACAAGCATGCCAACCAATTGTAGAGGGCCATATAACAAAGGGCCTTATAGTTTGAGAGCCAATAATGTATCGTGTTTCTAATAACTGTTGAAGATGGCTTGCACAAAGAGAGGGCATAAGTTGCCCACCTGACTAGAGAGACCCAATCATAATCCAATCTCTTATAGAAAGTGTACTTAGATACTGCCCTTACTCCTATCACAATCTCGCATAGGTTTTCTTAGTTTGCCACGTAATATGACGTCACGAATGACAAGTTTTTGCTATAAAAGTACAGTTTTTTATGAAATGCTTTGAGACCATGCTGCGCGACGTCCATTGATGTCCGTTGTACTCCCTGTTTTAGATAATTGAGAATAAAACAGAGATTTTTGCCAACTTCCTGAGTTGGTCTTCTTATTGGTGTAAGAGTCATTCTGCATCCCGTCCATCGTACGATGTGTTACCTTAATTAAAACGACCATAAGGTTTCAGCACCTTTGCCTTGCCTCACTGTCCGGGGTCCCTTGTCAGCGTTAGCTCCTCCTCCATTCCATCCTCCACTATCCTCTTGCTCTCTTACCGCCCTCTGGGAGTACCACCGTCCCCTGCGCCTCCTCACGAAAGACCTTCAAAGATGGCATGCTGCTCCAAATTGCCACAAATGAACTCTCACTCTGCTGTCAAACACTTGTCTGACATCTGCAACCTCCTTGAATGAATGCATGGATCTTGATGTGCTTGCCATCACACAGACATGGTTCTAGGACAAATCTGTCATGAGCTTTGACACACTCCTTCCTGAATGGATACCTGTGTCCATCATCCCCACTCAGGCCTACTCCTTCTTCGAATGCCTAGTCTGCAGGCTCTCACTCTCTCCTAAATCTTCTCTCCTTATGGCCACCTTCTATCGGCCACCAGGACAGTCCGCTCTCTTCCTCTCAGAATGGGCTGACCTGGCCTCCTCTCTACTCTCCTTCCCCTCTCAAATCCTCCTGCTGGGTGACCTCAACATCCATCTGGACAATCCTGACTCCTCAGGATCATTCCACAACCTATGCGATTCTCTCTCCCTCTCTATCTTACCTTCTGGCTCCACGCACACAGCGGGCCACACTTTGGATGCTATCATCTCTACTGACATCCCTCTGTCTATTCCTCTCACTGCCTCTCTCTCTCTTGGATGGACCACTCTAATTTCTCTTCACACTTGAAGATCTCCTCTCTACTTGCATCGGCACACCCGGCGTGGCCACTCGGTTTCAAAGTCACCAGACCCATGAAAAGAGTGACAACGGCTGCCTTTGCCTCCACCTACTCTCCACCTCCTATCCCTGCGGCTGACTCCCACCCTGACACAGCCCTCGCTAACTTCAACCTCTCTATGTCTAACACCCTTGATACTCTTGTCCCTGTCAAGAGGGTCTGACTGAAGTCTTCCAAAAAGTGCAACTCTTGGTACGACTCCGATCTGGCTGCTCTTAAACACAAGTGTAGGGCAGCTAAGCAGAAATAGAATGTGTCAGGCGGTCCCTCAGACAAATTGACCTGCGCTTCCTTCAAAGGCAATATCGACTCTGCATCGACACCAAGAAAAGAGTCTTTATTCAAGCCTGCATTTCCGCAGCATCAAACAACACAGCCATACTTTTCAAAGTCTGTAAGGAAATGGCCAATCCTGCAGCAGCCACCTCTTATGTCACACCCACCCAGAACCTTTGCTCGGCCCTGGCTGCACACTTCACTGAAAAAAAACAAGACATCCTCTCCTCACTCCACATCATACAACAACACCTCTGGAGCCTCCCATATCCCCTCCACCACTTCTCCTCTCTTCTCTCACTCCCATCACACTTGATGAGGTTGCTAGACAAGTCCGGTCTGTCGAGGCCTCATCCAAACAGGCGGACCCCTGCCCCTAAAAACCATTAAGGACAACATTGACTCTCTCGCTACAGCCTTGGCTGACCTCCGAAATCTCTCTTTTGCCATTGGAGTTTTCCCAACTTCTCTTAAGCAGTCCCTTGTGCACCCTCTGCTTAAGAAACCCTCTGCCGACACCTCTGCCGACACCTCAATTCCGGCAAACTACTGCCTCATCTCTATCACCCCTTTCCTTGGCAAACTCCTCAGATCACCCTCCACGCTGAATCTGCTGGTTGCCTTCATGAGCATCAGTCTGGCTTCAGAGTAACCAGAGGCATGGGAACATTCTGAACATTCATGAAGACCTGCTCTCAAATCTTGACACTAACAGTCCCTCTGTCCTCATTCTTCTTGACCTCTCCTCTGCCTTTGACACAGTAAACGACAGCATCCCGATCGCACATCTCTGTGACACCCTGGGAATCACATGTCAGGCTCTGGCGTGGTTAACCTCCTTCCTTTCCGACCGCCCATCCCAGGTGGAACTTGGGTCCCTTCTCTCTACTATTACTGTGAGACGGGGCGTTCCCCAGGGTTCTATCCCAACCCCCTGGTTCTTCAATATCTACATGGCTGTCCGGGCACGTGTGATTGCCACATTCTTATCTAACTTGCAGTGTTCTGTGAATGACACACAACTCTCTTTCAGGCTACCCTGGGCAAACCACCTCTACCTTGCTCATATCTGACTGTCCGCAAATCTGTCATGGTGTGCTGCAAACAACCTCTGCCTCAACACCAGTAAGACTGAGATCATTTGCATTGGGACTTTTGCTCCCACTCTCACTCTGGCTGGCCTCCCTTGGCCCTATGCCCATACCCACTTGCAAGGTAAAAAAACCTTGGGGTCATATTCGACTCCACTCTCTCCTTCTCCACTCATATTTTGGACATCTCCCAAAAGTCCAACTACCAGCTGCACCTCCACAGAGGTACTCTTCCTTTTCTCACCTTCCCCCAGTGACTCACTGTCTCCACAGCCCTGGTTCTCTCAAGACTGCACTACTGCAACAGCTTTTTCAACCTCCCTGCCTCTGCTTTGTGCCCTCTGCAACTCATCCAGAACAGAATCATGAGACTTACCCTTGGCCTCAAGCCGAGGGACCGCATCACTCTGGTGCTGAAATCCCTCCACTGGTTCCACGTAGCTGCAATGATCAAGTTCAAGACCCTCTGCATTGTCCAAAAGGCTTTCTGGGGCCTGGGACCTACCTTTCTGCAATAATGCCTACCTAAATACTATCCCCCCCGAGCCCTCCGCTCATCTACCTCCAAACTTCTGCGAGTGAGCCAGTTCTCCAAGCAGACATTTGGAGGGAGATCTTTATCCTCAGCAGGGGCCTCTCTCTGGAATAGCCTCCCAGTCGCCATGCGTCTTGAGCCTGAACTCCTTAAGTTCTGGAAACTCCTTAAGACATTCCTCTTCTCCTGTTCCTTCTCTCTCCCTCTACCCCGCTAACCTCTCTCTCCACTCTATCCCTCTCTCCCTCCTTTTCCACACATCTTGCCGACTGGCTGCCTGGTGTACCTCAGAGTCTCACTGGTCCCTGGAACCCTTGCCAGTCTTCTTGCACTTGCCTCCAGGCCTGCACTTGCCACATTGCTACTGCACTTGGTCTAATGACCCATGAGAATAGCATCTCTCAGCACTTACCCAGTTTCTGACTAACTGAGCGCACTCGGACCCCCCCTTCGCTTGTCCTTCCTCCTTCCCATCTCCTGTACCAGTTTTGCACTTGCACGATCTTAACTTACCATGCCTTGAAGATCATCTATCTATCTATCTTCTCTGTCTCCCCTCCTTGCATGGTGGACCCTCATTGCACTTTGAAAACTGCTGAATCGTCGTCAGACTTATTTGCTGTTATCTACACTGTTAATTGGATTATATGCACTTACTTTGCCTGTGAAGACTTGTATCGTTCAGAAATGTAAGGTCTCTGAATGACTGTTGTTTTTTCCCCTTGTTCCCTCCCTCCTTGAGCACTTTGAAACACTTGTCTTGTGTATAGGCACTTTACAAATAAACATTACCATTACCATTACAATGATGGGTTATAGTAGATTCCAAAACTATTGCATGAAGCTGTGGAATAGAATGTCTCTGTTCAGTCTAGTTCTCTGCAATGCTGTACTTCATGTTGGCTGTCCTTATATCCGACGTTTGCTCAATCATGCTATCTTTAAACAGATGAGAAAAGTGGCAGAACAAGCAATTTAAGGCGCAGACCACTAATTTAGCGAGGCAAGTAGCATAGTATCTTCAGAAAGCCTGAACTGGGAAACAAGACTCCATAGAGCGGAAGAAGAGAAAAGGGAGATGGAGGGGACATTATGGATCAACTTAGCCTAAGGGTATTCTGGCTCACTTTTGTAAAATGTCTGGTGAAACAGGCAAAGGGCCTTGAACCTCACCCCTTCAGCCACAGGAAGCCAGAGCAAGGCACAGAGAATGGGAGAGGTAAAGGCATAGCGGGCAGCACCAATTGCCAGCCTGGCTGCAGAATTGTGAAGGACCTGTAGCCGCTGGAGTAAAAAACTAGACTGCCAAAGAAAGAGCGAATTACAATAATCCATGGAGCCGGATGTAAGTTTAGAAACTATCAAAGGCCAAGGTTACAATAATGCCTATTAAACTGATTAATGATGAGGTTAAACTGATTAGTGCCTCTTTTGCCTCTGGCACCGTCCCAGCCAAATTCAAACAATCCTGTGTGCTCCCGCTTCTCAAGAAGCAAACCTTAGACCCACTTATCGCCACTAATTACCGCCCTATCACAACGGTACCATTTTTACTCATAATTTTGGATAAAATTGCATACTTGCAGATCCAAAAACACCTCGAACAGCACAAACTCCTAGGGGTGCGACAATCAGGATTCCAACCATTACATGGGACAGAAACTGCACTGATAGATCTGAAGACTCAGATCGATGAGTTGAGAGATCAAGGGAAGACAGCTTTATTGCTGTTACTTGATCTCTCAGCTGCTTTCAATCTGGTCGATTAAAAGGTCCTCTGTAGGCATCTTGATACAGCAGCCCATTTCTCCATAGGCGCTTTTAAGTGGATAGAATCATTCTTGAGTGACAGAACTAGCAGAGTATTCCCACCCTCTGCAGCTGCAGATCCTACCCCTATCATGTGCGGGGTCCCTCAGGGCTCCTGTGTGTCTCCCACTCTGTACGACATATTCACCAAGCCACTGATCGATGATCTGGACCTTCTGGGTGTTACCTACACTAACTACGCAGATGACACTCAGATTCTCCTCCCACTTTCTGGGGATCATGGCAGGGACTTGGCGTTGGTGAGTAGAATCTATCTCATCATTCAGGCATGGATGGCCACTCACAGCCTATGCCTGAATGATGACAAGACAGAGTTGATAATCCTCGGCTCCCCCTCCAATATTTCCAAACTAGGTCATGAATACACCTCCTTCATCATTGATGGTAATAACACCATTGTCTCTAAGGAGGTAAAAACACTTGGTTTCTACCTAGACGCAACAATGTCCTTTAATAAAGAACTAAACTCTCTGGCTTCTACCACAGCCTACACATGTAAGCTGATTAGAGCAGGTAGGCCCTTCCTTTCTAGTGACAGTTGCATCATACTGGCCAGGGCATTAATTCTCTCAAGATTACACTACTGTAACGCTCTCTACAGCAGTGCTAATAAAACCATTATCCAAAAACTCCAAATACTACAAAACAATGCCATTAGAGATGCACTAGGCATCAGCGAAAGAGTGCACATCTCTGCAATCAGACGCCATCACAAATGGTTATCTACCTACAACAAAATACAACAAAAAATTGCCTCCCTGGCACATAAAGCACTACACAATGTCGCACCTAGCTACCTAATTGACAGAATATCTAGAAGAAATTCCAGGAGACCGTCTAGAACTGTCAATAATAATTGCTTGCTAGTACCCAGATTCAAATCCTCTAAGATTGGCGGCAATAGTTTCCCTGTGAAGGCCGCTAAACTTTGGAATTCCCTGCCACATAAACTGAGAGCTGACCTTCCCTACTCTTTCTTTAGAAGGAACCTCATCACTCACCTTAATCTGACAGAGAATTAGTCTCCTCTGAAACTTTGGTACACTAGTACGACCTGCTTCTACATGGTACATTTTGTACATCCTTACACATTACAATGTAAATAACTCTGCCTCTCTGCGCAACTCGATTTGTATATTGTATATTGTATTATCTTTTGTGTAATGTGACTATTCGTATTTTGCTTGTACATTATGTAACCTCTGTAAGCTTCGCATAACCTTGCTGCGCCCTGCTACTCCCGGGTCTGGTGCGCCTTATAAATTCAATAAACAAACAAACAAACAAACAAGTAAGGTAAGGTAGAACGTTGCACAGAATGCACAATTTGAAATTGGGCAGACTGGCAAAAAGAACTGACCTGTGTCAACGCCTGCATGAACAAAGAAGCTGAGAGTTTCATGCCCACATGTTTAACTACTGTGGATGGGATAGGTAGAAGGCCAAGTTCAGCAGGCCAGAAAGCTGAGGACCATCCTGAAGATGGAGACTCAGGAGTGGACCCAACGATCAGGATCTCCGTTTTATCCCCATTAAGACAAAGACAGTTTTTACCCAATGAAACATGGATGGCTGATAGACACTTGCGGCACCGCTGAGCCGTGGCCAGAAGGGAAAGTTCAAGCCGCAGCAGAATTTGAGTGTCATCCGCATATGAGAAACACCAAAACCTAAAATAGTGAATCACCTTGACAAGAGGCTGGATATAGAGATTAAAAAGAAGAGGGGAAAGAGCAGAGCCCTGAGGCACACCAAAGGTGAAGGGTGTGGGGGGACAGAGAAAGGCCGAGAGCGAGACAGACTGTGAACGATCACAAAAGAAAGACCCAAACCAGTCAAGGACCGCTCCTGAGAGCCCTGCTAGAGAAAGCCTCTCCAAGAGGATGCAATCGACAGCAGTGTCAAAAGCGACAGAGCGGTCCAGCAGGATCAGGGCAGCGATACCACCCTGAACCACAATCTGGGCCAACTCATCCACTGCCGACAACAGGACCGTTTCTGTGCCCCGGCCAGGGTGGAAGCCAAACTGGTAGGAATCAAGAACACCAGAGTCCATGGAGAAGAGGAGTGACCAAATCTTCCAAAGGTTTCATAGGATAGGAGAGGAGGCAGATAGGCCGAAATTTTGTTTTTTTAAACTTTCTTTATTGGCATTTACAACATAACATATAATGAGGTCATGCGCCGACCACAACTTGAGACCCGCTCCCTCCCCCCATCCCTTCTTCTGCCCCTTGGATTAGCCAAGGCTCTAAGCCAAAGCAGCTGTCAGCATGTTGCCGCCTGGGAGGATGTAGTTTTATGCGATGTGTTAGCGACCATATGCTGCGATGGAGATGACGGTTGCGAGTCCAGGGCGTCTGTCGATTACAGCAAGTAGGCTATGTACGGTCCCCAGATGTCTGGAGGGCGCGAGTGGAGCGGTAGAGTCTTGATGAATTCGGTCTCCACGTCCTGGCAGTATGTGATGTCTTTAAGCCAGAGTCAGGAGCTCGGGGGGCAGGGGGCGGGGGGCACGGCCTCAGGTAAATGCAACTCTTCTTCGGGCCAGGATAAACAGTAAGTCTGTCAATTTCCTGACAGTATTGGGTAGCGGTTGTGTCAGGCCCAACATTGCCAACTTTGGGTCCATATCAAGGGCCATTCCTGTTATTGCTGCTGTTTTTTCGAAGATCACGCTCCAGAAGGAGGCTACGGGTGGACAAGACCATGCCAGGTGAAAGAAATCTGCCTCTGGCTCACCGCATCTGTGGCAATCTGCTGATATTGTCTCTCTTTGGGCGTGGAGTCACTTGGGAGTGTGGTACATCTGGTGAAGGAAGTTGAAGTGGATCAGCTTGAATCTCGGGTCTTTTGTGACTTTCTGTGTCTGATTGAGTATATATGCCCATTCTCCATCCAGGATTCTAGTATCCAGAGCTTTTTCCCATCTTTTTTTAGCTGTTGAGCAAGGTGGTGTCTGTTCACTGAGAAGGGCTTTGTAGATATTCGCTACCAGGTGACCTTCTCCTTGGGCTTGGATTGTGTTATGTAGCAGCGGCCATTCAGGTCGTTGCTCGGGAAAGGTCGGGAGCGCCGCCTGGAGCGAGTGTCGTAGTCTTAGGTAGATGAAGGTATCGAGGGCGTTGTTATTTCCTCTTTCTCTTGCATGTTGCAGGGTTAGGAAGGTTCCCTCTGGGAAGAGGTCGTGCATGGAGTTTAACTGCAGCTTTGCTGTCCATAACAAGAATACTTTCCCTGACGTAACAGGGATTCCGGGAATGTGTTTGATTGGCAGGAGCGGGAAGAATCTGGTCACGACTCTGCTTGCCTTAGCGATGTTCCGCCAGATTGTGTATGTGGTGGTGACAGGGTTTATGATTGTTGGCTGGCCGAGAGTTGGCCGAGAATTATGGCGCGAAGAAGGTGTGGAGTCGCGAGCGCCCTTTCGATTTGGACGTGAGGTCTTATAAACTGTGTTGCATACCAATGACTCAAGAATTGTGCTTGGGCAGCCCAGTAGTAGTGTTCCAGATCTGGGAGGCCAGGCCCCCTTGTCGCATTGGCAGTGTTAATGTGGTATATGCGACCCTCGCCACCTTGCCAGCCCAGATGAGGTCGAGGACCATACTTTTAATGCGTTGCAGGATCCTCTGGGGGAGCAACAGAGGGATGTTCGTGAATAAGTACAGAAGTTTTGGTAAAGTGACCATTTTTACCAAGGATACTCTGCCCCATAGGGTCAGCGGTAGCGACTTCCACCTCTTGATCTTGGATTGAATGGAGACCAATGCGGCCTCGTAGTTGTCGCGTATGATGTCATCTTTCAGTCTGGACATGTAGATGCCGAGGTATCGCACTCCTGTTTGTTGCCATTGGAAGCCGAAGTCGTCTGTGAATTCGACGGTGGCGGCAGTGAGTGGAAGAATGACTGATTTGGTATTGTTAATTCTTAGACCAGAGAAGCGTACAAATTGATTTACTGCTCTCATAACGGGGTTTAAGTTCTCGTCGGCATTCCGGAGGAACAGGGCCATGTCATCTGCATACAAGGAGATGATCATCTTGTGGGGACCGAATGAGAGGCCTTTGTGGAGATGGTGCAAGCGCAGATCGGATGCCAAGGCTTCCATCACTAGAGCGAATAACAGAGCGGAGAGTGGGCATCCCTGTCTAGTCCCTCTTCTTAGCTGGATGTCAGTCGAGCGTAGGCCCCCCAAGATGATGTTAGAGGTTGGTCTTTTGTAAAGCAGAGAGATTAGGCGTATGAAGCGTTTACTCAATACCATCCTTTATAGGATCGTGAAGAGAAAGGGCCACTCGACCGAGTCGAACGCTTTCTCGGCCTCCAACAGCACCGCCACCACGTGGCATTCTGGGTAGATAGGCCGAAAATTAAAAAGGACAGAAAGGTCCAGTGTAGACTTTTTCAGAAGAGGCATGATCAAGGCGTGCTTGAGTGAAATAGTGATGTGAGCGCTAGAAAATCACAGATTAAAAGCAGTGGTGACAAGAGGTGCAACTACCGGGATGACAGTCTTGTGAAGCCTGAGCGGGATCATGTCTGTCGGTGAGATAGATTTCATTTGGAGGTTAGCACGCCCCACATCCTCCCCCCAGAAAGACCAGAAATGTAGACCAGGAATGACTGGGCTGCTCAGAGTACAAGATGGCTGGAAAAGCAACTGAAGAAGACAGCTGATCTGCGATGTTCTGCCTGATGATGTTGTTTTTATCATCAAAGAAAGAGGATAAAGAGTTACAAAGACTTTGTGGTGGAATCACCTGATTGGAAGAAGGAAGAGCCGACAATGACTGAACAATTTTGAGTGGTTCTTTTGGGAGTTCACAGCCTCTTCAACCCAAGAAGCAACGTAGGAATATTTAGCATTTTCTATCGCCTGTTGATATAAAGCTGTTACTTTGTGAAATGTAACAAGAGGGTAGGACAATAGGATATCCGACATTTTTGTTCTGATTGTCTCCGAGACAAGCGAAGGAAGACTAGGTCAGCATAAAACCAGGGCTCTGAGGGTCAACCACAGGGGCGTGCGGCTGTGAGAAGGGCAAGATAATCAGCTGCATTGAGCACAGACGTCGAGAGAGCCAGAGGTTTGCATGGAGTGTGCACTGGGAGAGCATTGGTGATACCCAAATCGATGTTACTGCATTCAATGGTACATACCAATGCTGAGTTGGGGGGCGAGGATGGGCAGGTCCCAGGGAGTGGGGGCCAAGTTCATAGAGAAAGGGATAACCATATGGTCAGTCCAATAATAAGGAGGCCAGGAAATGTTGTGGCCAGAGAAGGGGTGGCAAAAATGAGGTCAAGTGTATTCCTGTGAGTGTGGGTGGAGCCTTAAACAAGTTGGGAAAGGCAGAAATGAGGCGACCTGCTAGGGCATCACTAGTTTTGTTGGGGTGAAGATTAATGTCCCCAAGGACTATTAAGGTCCCATATTGGAGGCATAAGCCAGACACAGTGTCCAATAAGGCCAAATCAAAATCCGAGTCTGGGCTGGGCGGCTGATAGGCCAGTAAAAAACAGAAGGCATTGATGGGGATATGGCGCAAGACAGCCTTCGTGTTGGCGGTGTGCTTAAGAGACACAATAGAACAATCAAGATTAGAACAGTAAAGCAGAGAAAGCCCCCACCCCAACATGAGGGGGAGCTTGATCCAGTCTACACATGTCATACCCAGAAGAGGCAAGGCATGGACTAAGAGCAGGGCTGAGGAATCTGTCAGCCATGTGCCATGTGTCTGTTACAAAGACCAGATCAGGGGCATGATCCGCGAGCAAGTAGTGACAATCTGCTGCATGGACAGCCAAGGAACGCGCATTAAGTAGGAAGCATTTAGCCTGGTATGCGGGAGGGACTTACAAAGGTACGGAAGCCACAGACACAGACCGCCAACCTCAAGGGACCACAGTACCAAATGGGGCTGCCCCAATTAGTTCTTGACGTGTGAAATGCCACATGATGTTAGTAGATGGAAGTGTCCAGAGCCGTCTGACGTGTGGATGAGCGCAGATGGTCCTGACTTTGGCCGGACTTCGGCTGCAGTGAGGCGCTACCGCAGCGCCCGTCTGCTGCACCTCCCAGGGGGCGATGCATTCATATTGCAGATTAGATTGGCAGGGGATAATCCGATCTACGGACCTGCTGACGGTGAGACAAGTCTACCCAAGTGGGCAAGAAATGAAGAAAACAGACTACGCGGGAGCAAGCCCTGCTGAAACCAGGGAGGCCAGGCAACCTCGCCGCGTGGAACGCGGGTTACAAGGAAACACAAAATAAAGTAAATTATTCAAGGAATGAAAAATAAATAAGAAAGTAGGCTGGGTGAGGATCAGTATGTTAAAACAGTTTCCAGTCAAACACTCATGGCAAGGGTATGAACCATGCTGGTAAACGGAAACTAAATGGTAAAAACCAGCAATTTAAGAAAATAAAAGCAAACATAAAAGCAAATTAACCATGCAGCAGGCAGTACCTGAAAGCTGCAGCACCAGGAGGCTTTTTAAGCTTCTGCGCTGGCCAATCCGATTTACTGACCCGCCGAGAGCGTGGGATGCATACCAACACTGCTTCAATGCTGATGCCAATGTGAGACAATCCCTTTATCCCTTAGGAGCGTTGCACCTATGCATGGGCGTTGCATGAAGCTATGCATTGTGCTCAGAGCATTTTTGGTGTAAAGTAAATTCAATACTTGTTATTATGAATATCAACGGTAGTAGATATCTACATAGTTGCCTGATTTCATGCCTTTAGGAAAGTGAACTTGTATTATTTATTTATTTCTGTATTTATTTATTTGGTTAAGTTTAAAACTATACCAATTTGCGGGTGGTACCACTTCAAAACACCTGGGATAAACAAAACAGGACATAGTGTACAGTGCAAAGTGTGACATATGTACTAGGAAATGAAATCATTCAAAGATCTAAGGTAACAGCTGGGTTATGCAGCGTGTTTAATGTTTTTGCAAAGGCAACATTGGTCTTATCAATTCAGGTGCTTCCAGGTTATTCACATTACATGAAACAAGTGGACACAAGAACAAGTCAGGTAACCTTTTGGAGGGCCAAGGAAGGCAAATTCGAGGTCATCAGGTAATGTTTAAATGTGGCCATGGGGTTGCAGTACTATTCAGACGGTATAAGTGGGATTTTGTCACGTGTGGGATTCATTTCGGGGGAGGGAAAGCTCTTTGGTTGATGTACAGGGGCCTATCTGAGTTAGGCCTCCTGTTCATGAAGACAGATTTTCACATTTCTTTTGAACCTCTTAAAAGCATATTCTTTTTTCAGGGTTGTGAAGAGGTTGGTCCAGAATTTTGGACCTAATACTGTGATGGATTGAACCTGGGTGTAGTCAAGTTGTTAACCTGCAATGATTTTAGCAGTCCTGTGTGCACATATTTGTTTATTTACTTATTTATTTATTAGAATTTGTGTTTAGCACTGGCCCTACAGAAAGGATCTCGGAGCGCCTTAAATGGTTCAAAGTTTGAAAAGGTGGGAATTGAAAAAAGAAGTTGCAAAATGTTTTCAGGAAAGGATAGGAAGATTAGGATAGACAAGGGATAGCAATGGTGTATGTACAGTTCAGGTATTTAGGAGCACTTTTATGAAGGATCTGAAAGTAATACAGTTGATTTTGTGTGTTATTCTTGCTGCAATGGGAACCAGTATAGCTATTTGAGGCCTGCTAATATACGCGCAGTGAGGCCCCCAATGATGGCAGAAGTATGCTATTCAAGACATTTACATGACATAACATTACATATGGTTTCAGGGCTTGAATGCCAAAATAAATCTAGCCGCTTTATTTTGGATAGGTTGCAGTTCAGGATTTTTTTGTTCAGTCATAGACAGAGGCTATTACAATAGTCTAGGCGAGAGAGGATACAGCCTCTAGACACCTCACATTTCTGTGTCAGTTCCAAGTACGGGACAATTCTCCTAAGAATGTGGAGCTAGGAAGTGGGATTTTCGGAAACGTCCATTAAGGACCCCTCAAATGGGAGATTTGTCCACATTTTGGCTGTTAGAAAATTCCTAGCAGCTGAAAAGTGTCACCAAATCCCCCATTCGATGGCAAGGGCTGCGGGGGCTGTGGGGGTGTTCCGAGCACCCTTGTTCACTATACAGTGAATGGGGGCTGCAGGGGTAGCCCCCGCAGTAGAAACCCGTCCGAAGCTAAAAAAGAAAGAAAAAGGAAAGGACCCAGCGGCGCTGGTTCTAGATCACGGAAGTGAAAGGGAACAGGCGTTGCAGGGACACAGCGAGTCGGCGGCACACAGCAAAGTCTTCTGCCGCAAAGTAAGTAGAGGTGCGGGGGTGGGGGGTGTTTGTAGGTGGGGCTGGAATCCCGTGGCTGCAATGTTCAGGGGAGAAAAGACTGAACGTTTTCAGAAAAATCACTTTTGGTCTTTTCTCCCTCCAACATTTCCGCCACAGGCTTTCAACCCCAATCCTGATTTTCGAGCTATCTAGTCTATTTGTGATTGGAATGAGAGTTTAATTTAAAAAATGATGCCTTATGTGTTTTGAGAAAATGCATGAACCTCCTTTACGATTTTTGCTGACCTTCAGCACAGCCTACAATTCTTCTTCTTGGTTATCATTCTCTTTATATGGATGAGTAGTAAGCTTTAACATACACATACAGCCATAAACCCCTTATTTAAAGACACAATCTCAGTGCATTTCTGAGCACTGTCAGATTCAAAGAGTATTGAGGCCTACAACAAAACAATAGCGGAAAATCGAAAGTGCCACTCGCATTCAATAATTTAAATGGGCAATGCATCCTATAAGCATCTTTGTTTGTAAGGACAAGTACCAACATTAATCATCAATGTATGCTCAGCTCTGAAAGAACTGCAGGTAGAGCTGTAGGTACTTCCGGTCTGCGCACCTCAATGTAACAGCACATCTATCTTGCATTTCAGTCTTTCCCGAATAACCTAACCTACCACCCACTCTTCTGATCTGCGAGAGTGCCTGTAGACCATGCAAATAGCAGCAGGTTGTGGTATAAATCCCAATAAAATAACATAACATAAAAAAGATTGGTGTGCTATAAAAGCTGAGCAACATAGCATACCATAAATAGTGCACACAACCATGTAAGCCATATAAAATGGCATTTTATGGATCCAAAGACTAATCCCTTGTCAGTGAAGTGACACTTAGTAGTGCAATTCTATATATTTATATAGCACTCCACTTTAGATTAAAGCACCTGCCACCGTAGGTTAATGTTACCATTGTAAGTCTAGATGCATCCGGACTTAGTGCGCTATACAAATAACAAAATAAATAAATAAATAAAGTCACCTGTATTTTTTTCTGTTTGTTTTGTCCCTTTTTACATCCTCATAAACTGGCCCACCACTTGTTCTCATCTTTGTGCTACTGTACAGACACCCTTCAGGGGAATCCCTCGGCCATGTGTAATGTGATATTGTAAGTCATTTCTGATCGAAATTGACATTCCTGTTCTTAAAATAGATACAAATACAAGACTTGATAAAGTGTGACTCAGAGAAATTTGCCTAAATCCTGACAACCATTGGGATAAAATAATGACTGCTCTGCGGCAGAACAGGGATGAGAAGTGGCTAAATCGCCTAGTCAGCACCACACTACCAGAACAGCAGTGATCTCAATCATAAAGGTGGAACAGGCAGCCTAACAGGTATAACTTCTTAGTCTCTTTTGGCAGGGCAGGCCAAGGGCAGGCAATATCTTCAGGAGGGGTGTGAGATGATAACGCAGCAACTCAAACATATTTATTGCAATTATTCCAAAATAATTAGCTTCTAAAAAATATAAGACTTTAATAAAAAATAAAAAACATGCAACAAACTAAATATAAACACTACACACCCATTCCTGTAAAAGAAACGCAGAGAACGTGGAACTGTGTGTGAAAGATGATGCTGAGTTGATCAGGAGAGGAGATCAGGCAAGAGACTTGGCAAAAATGTCAATACTTCAAGCATAGTCTTTGTAGAAAAGGACAGGAAATGCGGCTTAAAAGTCATGATGGTACCAAAAAGGGGCCCTTTGGCACCTTCTCTTTGGGGGCTCAACAGCATTGGACCAGACTTCTAGGAACTTGTGGCGATTTAGCGTTGGGTTAGTGAGCTGGGTGACAGGGTCCAACACAAAGTCCAATCCAAGCAGCAATGGCATGTGGCATGAAGACGCCTAGGGCAGGCAGCCACTGTTACGATCGGTGTAGCTCCCAAGAATTCCAATGCGATAATGAGGTCTCAGAGCTGTTCCTTGGCTTCTGGGCTTCTTGGAGGCCTACTCCAGGTTCTCTAGGCACAAGGCGAGTCCTTAGTTCTGCACTTCCACTGCAGGACATTGTCTGGCACCTACAGAACATCCTTCACCTCCAGTGAGCAGGAAGCTGGTTCCAGTGCACAGCCACCAATAAGACTTGGTCCAACAACATTGCGTACGGGGGTGGGGCAGGTCAGTTTGATTCTTTGGCCACCAGCATTTAGGAGGATATCATCGGTTGGTGTCCTGATTTTTCTATTAAGCATAAAATCAAACAGTGGGGCTGGGTCAATAACTATGCCCACTTGGCCACTATTAGAAGCCATTGTTATGTATCCATGGTGGTGCACAAATAGCTAAAACCCAAAGGTATTTGAAGCAATTCCCAAATCCCTTGGTGCAGTGCTTTCTATTATGCCTACGTACTAATCAACTTCCAACACACGTGGCGTTGGGAGCACGCTTGGGAATCCCCCTTAAAGATAGATGTTGCCGTTTATGTAAAATACTGGGGAATCTTGAGACCGCAAAACATCTCTTCACAGAATGTTCTGCTATGTGTACCGACTATAAGAATATTTTAGGACACATGGTTTCTCACTACGATTCCTTAAAGGATGATGCTTTTTGGGCTTACTGCCTTAATACAGAATCTGAAAGCACACACATTGCACGTTGCCGCTTGTGTGGTATAATAAGAATGCGGTTGACACCTGATAAATAGCCTGGACTTAATGAAAAGCGGTTTGAGTTTAGAAACCTTTCTTTATATTAAGCAAATTTTAAAGATTTTATATGTGATCTTAACATGTTTGGTATTTATTATTTTAGGATAGTTGTTTTATCATAAGCTGCCTTAGGTCACTGGTGATAAGTTCAAACCCCAAACCCAGACTTAATCCTTCCTGATAGGACCTTCAGCATTTTTTTACTGATATGATCCAACCTTAATGTCTGTTTAACATGAGTGTGGATTTTTATCTAAGGCCCTTACAGGATAACTCAGGAGAATACTATGACTATGGGCCTCATTACGACCCAGGCGCTAATGGGTTAACGGCGCCGTAAAAGGCTGCGGTGCCGTTAACCTATTAGCGCCTAATTACGAGGTCCCTTTGCGGGACCCGACCTTAACGGCTGGTTTTACCAGCCGTTAAAGTAGGGACCCGCAAAGGGACCTTGGTGCTAAGTACGGTGCCGCAATTTGCGGCACCGTATTTAGCGCCTTCCCCATTCCCATTGAGCCCTATGGGGCAAAAATGGGAATGGGGGAAGGGCCATGGCGGCATGGGGAATTACCGCCCCGCCAACCTCAGAATGGGGTGGTAATTCCCCATTCCGCCATGGCGGACTCCGGCATCGACCATGGTGTTAATGGCACCATGGTCTTCCGCCAGGGTCGCAATGAGGCCCTATGTGTTAAAGTATAAAGTAAGAACTGAAACTGAAAGCGATGCTGCAATTGTTAAATGTAATGTACATTTTTTTAAACATTTTGAAATTATTGATGTGTTGCATTGTATTGTACGTGTTTTTAAATAGAATTATATTTTGTAAATGTTCTTTTAGAACTATACACAAATAGATAAGTAAATAAATAAATAAATAAATAAATAAATAAATAAATAAGACTTGGTCCAACAACATTGTCACCACCACTGTTGCCTGGGGAAATAAAAAAAAATTAATAAATGGTTAGGGGGCACAGTGTGTTTGGCAGCTTCTAATGTCACCTCTATCGCAGAGGACTTTGGAATAGACTGTATCCCAACAGAATTCCTGATGAATCCTTCTTCTTCCAGAGTCCAAAGATGAATGAAAGAAGGGGAGGATTGCCTCTCCTTATAAAGGAAAAATGTCACAGGGGATTGTTCCAAAATATACCTGCTGCAATGGGTACAATCCAGGCTGTTGTAACAAGGGTTCTTTCTCTTCTGACATCATACGCAGCATGCCTTGACCTTCAAGGAAGTGGTAGAGAGCCCTAACATTTCCGATGGTGCAACCGCTCTTTCAGACATGCTCTCCCTGATTTTAAGTACCGTGTGTCTTTGAAGTGCCTTTGAAGTGCCTTGGAGTAACTCTCACACCAATAACCAGATTGACTCAGGAAGTTGGCAAACAAAAGCTGTTTTACTGTCAATTGACTAAAACAGGGAGTACAACAGACATCAATGGATGTCTCACAGCATAATCTCAAAGCATCACATGAAAAAACATCCTTATATAGCAAACATTTGTCATAAGTGACATCATACTATGTGGCAAACTAAGAAAACTTATTTGGGATTGTGATAGGTCTACAGGGAACATCTAGGTAGGGTATTGGACTGTGATTGGTTCTCTATAATCAGGTGGACATCTTATGCCCACCCCTTGTGCAAGTAATTCTCAATATTTGTTAGATACACGAGAAACCATTGGCTCTGAAACTATAGGGCTCTTTAATACATGGCCCTTTATAATTGGTTGGCACGCTTGTACCCTTCTGGAATATTCGACTCGCTAGCAGCATGTAAGCTGTTAACACAGGTTCTGGTGGGTGGACTTGACCATGCCTCCCCACCCAATTAGCCCACTAGCCATCATCACTCATGCCGTCTACCATTCAATTTGTCTTTGAACTCGGCCTTGCAATGTATCACTGCTCCTGAGAATAGAAGAGAGTGCAAGCACTTTCTTATCTTCAAGTCTCGATGCAGCTTGCCCATTTTCTATTTCCATCCATTGCCACATGATAGGAGACCGTGTTTGAGCTCCTTTCTTCGCATTAAATGATATTAAATTAATAAAACTTGGCACTCATAGTGTTTTCGTCACACCTTAACAGAGCTCACCTTGTTTCTCATGTTCTTTGTATCTCCTTGAATAGATAACCAGTTCTTGGCTGCCCCAACCCTTGACACTGGGCCAGACAGCCTTCTCGATCCTTCCATGATTTTCAGCAGTTTTTTCTGCTGTGCCACACTTTCAGCCCTTCTCTTTCTTGGATCCTGGCGGTGGCACTGCCTGCAGTCTATTCACTACCTATAGCCAACCTTCATGATTACTTAGTCCACTTTCGTTGCAGCATCTGTACAGTTATGAAGAGATTTATATTTTCTTCAGTGTTCTTCGCACGTGCAATCTTCATTTTGCACATAAACTGTCACACGATTCTTTACCTTGTCATCAGTTTCCATACAGTCTATGCATTCTCTTCTCTGCTCATCCTTCTCAGTGGGTCACTCTCATTTCTTGTGACGTCAGCAACCTCTTGCATTCACTGCTTCACACTTCTTCAGGGACCTCCCCAAAGAGGCTGTCATCTCTCTGCGGGTTCAGCTTATAGTGCATTTTCAATGGATACCTTGTTTCGAAGATCTTTTGCGATATTGGGTTCATTATCGCGTTGCGCATGTTGCAATTTCCGGCTTCCAACATATAGGTCAAATAGGGGTAGGATCCCGGTAGGATCCCAAGAGGCATTTGGCTCCTCCTGTACAGTGCCCCCTCTGGTTGATTCATCAACCACTCTCCCATTAGTCTTCACATCTAGACATCCTCTTTTGGAAAAGAGCTTCTTTGGAACCCATATCTTCATTACTCCTTTCAGATATCCTGCTGACTTTTCATGGCCATCAACACTCCAGGTCATGTGGCTACATTGTCATTCAGGCTGCAATAGATCCATCGTCCGACATACTTCTTGTGGTTTCTCGGATACAGGAACCTCGTTCCCTCAGGTTTTAGAATACTTGCTTCTATATATTTTCTGATTTCTTCATCTGTCAGCTCTTTGGTTCCAAACCCAGACTCAACATCCATCATGACCTTCATTCCTACTGCTCCTTTCGCTGTCTTCTTACACTGTGCGATTATTATCTTGATCACACAGAATCCAAACATGATCATCACCAATAGTGCTTCAAGAAACTTGAAAATATTTGCCATCCATTGTGGAACCCATGAGAAGATTGATGCAAACCAGCTGTCATCTGCAATATCTTCTGTCTCATCTGCCATCTTGATGTGCAAGTTCATTAGTAACGTTATGGCCTCTGTCAAGGTCCCATTCTCGTCATCGTGAGAAGTTATGAATGTGCAACATGATTCCCCAATTTTGGCACAAACACCTCCATCCATTGCTGTGATCATGTTCAGGACACACCTATTCTGGAGAGTCATCAGTCTCATGGCTCTCAATTCTTCCTTGATCGCGTTGCATCCCTTTATAGTAGGGTTGATCTTGCAGGAGCTCCCAGTGAGTGATTTGCAACCACTTTGCATTCCCCATCGTCTGGATCCCTGGCATAAAGATAGTTGTGAATACTGCAGCAGTCTGACAGAACAATCTGAGTTCATATGGAATAGAATCGAAGGCTTCTATTGACTTAGCTGAAAAGTAACTCTCCCTTTTTGTTTGATTGAGAAATACAAATTATCTCCTCTACCTCGTGTGAGCATCTGCCTTTGGAAACTCTCCAATGTTCAGGTCACTCTTTGGAATCACCAATGCTGGAACATGAATAAGTACTATGGAACACAGCTCTCCCCAATGTCTGGGCAGCTTCCACAGGCCAAGTAATGGTCCATTAACCCTACTGTTCCATCCTTCATTCCTGGTACATCAAAAATTCGACCACACTGTTGATTCATTCCATCCTTTCTCGTACCATTGTTTCTGAAACACAGGGATGCACTAGCTGGAGCTACTAGCTGCAAGGGTCCTCCTTTATCATCGTCCCATGTCAGCAATTTCACAATGTTCGGCCAATGATGCTTGCATTCATTCTCTGCAGTATCTATGACTGGTTCATGATATCATGTTAGTGCTAATGTGTTACATACAATCAGGCCTTCAGCCCATCCTTCCATAGTCAGCACTGTTCCCTTGATTTGCAGCTGACCTCTCTCCTTGCATCTTCATATTTCTTCATGGTTCTTTCCTTGCCAATTGAGAATTTTGTTTTCTTCTCTTCTGATTTCTGCTCCAGTCATTCCAGGCTGTTCATATCTTATCATATCCTATCATTTGATTCCTTGTTTCTGATTTCTCTCTTGTCTTTAAATCTTGCATATAGTCATCTTCTCTTGGAGACGTCTTCTCAGTCACCCATACCAAGGATGCTGTTTGACCCTGGAACTGACCTCTCGTCTGGCAGAGTGCAAGGTGTGTTAGGCAGTTAGCTTTCTGGACTGCTACTTCTATATCTATGAATATCTTAGAAGTTCCCATGGATTAAGGTATGAGAGCACAAACATAACACCTCTCATTGGACGTTCTCTCTCCTACCTTTTCATGTGTTGATATCACATGTTATTACCCAAATGCGCTGTACTGTCTAGATAATTGTTTAATTCATTATCATCTTCCCTTGTGCTTCTCTTTTGTCTCCTTTTCGCAAAGGGAGTGCTTGCATAATACTCAAGAAGCATATTAGTAATAGTCCTTCCTACAGGGGAAACCATAGGAACATGTGTTTTAGCAATAGGCAATCCTACAAGAGCCACTGGTGTGGGGAAAATCACAAATGGTCTTGGTCTTTTAGTAATAGACAATTCTGTGTGAGTCACCAGAGTAGGAAGAATAAAAGGGACTTCTACTTTGCTTAGACCAATTAAGTAAACAGTATGGATCAAACAAACCAGCAAGACAATGATGAATGCTCAGCATGCATATATTATACACCAATACATTAATTCCCGCCATTTACGATTCTCTGAACATCGTTGGGCTTGCTCACTTTCCAAAACAGTACCATTCTCAAAATTCCTCATTGTGCCTGCATATTACTTTAAGGAAGGAAAAAAACGTTTTAATCAGGCAATTCTGGTATATCAGGTAGCTGCAGGATCAGTTCAACTATTGCTAAAAGTAGCTTCCTTATCGCAAGGCCATTTTTAGGATCATGCAGAAAAGCAGGTATGTTGACACTACGCCCAACAAGAGCAGGACAAACTCTAAGAATAAATATGAAAACAACGATAAGGATCCTATGGGCATCGTTGTTTGTCAAAACCATAGATTCAACCAAGCAATTGCGTTGTATGAAAAGAATCAGCTTATTGTTCATGCAGGTGGCGTCGCTCAAACATACCAACAATATGTCCACATTTTTCTAAAGTTCTTTTGTCAAAAGATCTCTGCGGCCCAAGAACTGAGTTTGCACACCTGCTATAATATCTATACAGAATGTCCGGGGCAAGTCACAGTCTATATGCACACTTGCATTTATTCAATCAGCAACCTTAGCATCCTTCTTCCTCATCATCGATCGGGTCTGCATGCACTGAACTTCTTCTCCTTGTCTTGCTTCCGGATTGATCATTAGGGGTGCGTCGGCCTCGCCAGCGTATAACTTTACATCATTCAAATAGATCTAAGTCAGTCTTCCTTGGACTTTCACTGCTGAGGGAGTAACGTACTCCACTAGGGAAAGTCCACTAAATCGTGGCTCGTGCCACTTTCTGGTAAAGTTCCAAATTAGTATGATGTCTCCAATAAAAGGTTTAGGTACTAGTAGTAATTTAGAAATGCTGGCTGTTGAATGGTCTTCATCTGTGTTCTGAGACTGACCCCCATGGCTCTGGAGTTGATCTGAAATGACAGAGATAATAGCGGTCTGACATGTCAAATACGCACAAAACTCATTTCCTAACATTTCTGCAGTCTTCTGGGCATCACTTCTGCTTCTCGATGGAGGAGGCAAAGGTGTTCTCATTCGCCTCCCTGTCACTAACTAGTGTGGTGTGAGGTGGTGATCTGACCCAGGCTGATTCCTCATTGCATATAAGGCTAGGGGTAGGCAATATAGCCATCCCTTCTTCAGTGTCAATTTAAGCTTTGCGATCCTCTCTTTATGGAGACCATTGAGTCTCTCACATATTCCATTCGCTTGAGGGTGATAAGCAGAAGAAAACTTGTGCTTAATATTTAATAATAGACTAATCTGTTCAAATACTTAATTAACAAAGTGGTGCCCATTATCGGATCTCAGCACCTCACACTCTCCCCATCTTGGAAAGATTTCTCGTACTAAAAACTTTGCTGCACAAGTGGCATCAGGGTTTGTACAAGGACATGCTTCGATCCACCTGGAGAAGGGATACACCACCACTATCATATACATGTAGCCACTACATACTTGCAGCATTTCAACATAACCAATATATAACTGCTGAAAAGGATCATTCGGTCGAGGAATCACTCGTCTAATTGTTCGCAGTGTATGCCCAGCGGTACACCTTTGACGTACAATGCAGTTTACTACAGAAAATGCAACGTGTTCTAACAGGTTCGGTACGAACTAGTCCTCTGAAATAGTTGCTGTGAGGCTCTCCCTAGTTACATGCGCTGGGTAGTGCAGCTGTTCAAGTGCTACCTTTTACAATGCCACTGGTATCACCGGCTTTCCAGTGCTGTTTTGTCGCCATAATGCTTCGGAGGGGGATAAAGAACAGCCCCTTCATTTTGATAACTCTTGGCCTTCCGGTGGTGCACAGCCCTGAATTTCCATCAACTGTGTTCTCGGTAAATGACAAACCCTTCATTCACTATCATAATCGTGACTACTTTCTCTTTTACATCAGGAGTATCAAAACCTAAAATATCTGGTGACTATGCAACCCTTTTGGCCTCTACGTCTGCGACTTTGTTCCTGTGAGAAATAAAGTCAGTTTGCTTAGTATGTGGCACGCATTTAACTATCGCTATGGCTACTGGGATTTGTAGTGCCTTAATAAGCCTGTCCAATAATGCTGCATGCTGCACTCGAGTGCCATCAGCTTGGAGGTAGCCCCTCCTTTTCCAACGTGCTAATCCTGCATGCACGGTTGATGTCACGTAGGCGCAGTCACTGTACATTGTGACTTCAGGTTTTCGAGTGCAACAATAAGCGCCACCAATTCTGCTGCTTGTGTTAAAAAGTGAGACGGTAGTCTTGCACTCGGTACAACCTCAAATTCACCATTTGCTCTATGTCTCACCACAGCTGTGCCAGAATGTCTTTCATCACTAGTCTGGCCAATTTTCGAAGAACCAACAATAATGATAACCTCCCCCCTGCTAACGTATTTTCCTTTAAGCGCGGGGTGTCGTTGTAGAATTCGTCATAGTTCACAAAATCATGCACATGCTCTCCTCTGTAACACTCTCAGCTACAAACATGGCAGGGTTCACTATTTGACATCTGACTATTTTAATTGCTGGATTTGATTTGGTCACCTCATATGTGGAAGCTCTCTGAGATGTCAATGTACCCTTAGTTTTCTCCAAAATTGCAAACAAAGCATGCTCCACAAAGAGTGTCATAGAACACCCCATCACAATAATGGTAGACTTCTTAATTGTGAACGCGGCTGCTGCCAGCAACTGTTCTCAAGGAAAGTGCCCCTTGATAGCTGGATCCATAATCCCGCTATAATATGCCAAAGGTTTATAACCCATTGTAGTCCTCTGTGTAAGTACTGCTGTCATAACTATCCCATTTGTGTGCGGAAATAAAAAGAACTCATCATAATTGGGAATTCCTAAAACTGGAGCTGTACAAATTGCTTTCTTCAATTCTTCAAATTCTCCCTCCATTTCCTCAGACCATTTTATTTTCTCATTGTTTACCTGTGATTCCTTTAGAGCTTGCAAAAGAGGTCTTGTGTATGAAGTATAATCAAACACCCATGCTCTGACATAATTGCATATTCCCAAAAACTGCTGAATTTGCTTTACTGTATGCGGTTTGCTGTTTTCATGATTGCCTCAGTTCTCTCAGGTGTGACCCTCTTTCCTTCATGTGAGATCAACTGGCCTATATACAACACCTCTTCTTGACAATACTGTAACTTTTCTTTGTCTACCTTATATCCCTTGTCTGCTAGGATAATCATTAACTGGATTGGGTCCTGCCTGCACTCATCATCTGTAGTGCTACAAATCAGAATGTCATCTACGTACTGTATCACAACACTCTTTAAATCAATATTGCCCAGGACCATCTGGAGGACCCTATTAAAGATCGATGGAGACTCACAGTACCCTTGAGACAGCCTAGTATGTTTCAGAGGAGTCTTGCGGAACAAAAAGGAAGTCAAGTCTTGTGAGTCCTTATGCAATGGGATTGAGAAAAAGGTTTTTTTCAAGTAAATAACCGTAAAATATTGCGCTTCTACTGGGATACTGCATAGTATCGTCGCTGGATTAGGAACTAAAGGAAACTCTGCCTCTACAATCTGGTTAATCGGTCTCATATCTTGTATGAATTTCAACGACCCACCCTGGATTTCTTGATAGGATACACCGCGGTATTGCACCATGATTCTAACGGTACCAGAATACCTTGTTCCATCAGTGCTCAAATAGTCCTAAAAATGCCTTCATCCGCCTCTTGAGACATGGAGTACTGCCTTGCTTGAGGTAAAATTGCTCCTGGCTTCAACTTTATCTTAACCTCCCCTATCCCCTTCAATAGGCCTACATCATAGGGGCCTGTGGTCCACAAAGCGCTTTGCACTTTTTCCAAGTCTTCATCACAAAATGCTGGACATTGCCATTCGCTGTGGGATCTCTCTTTTCTCTATTCTAATCCAATATGTAATACTCATCTCGAATATTACTTCATCATCTTTGGGATCATCTCTAAACATATCATGGCCTGTGACATCAGTCAGTCTATGCCCCTCCCTAATAGCAGTCACTGTCCCCCATGCCCTCCCCTCATCATCTCTTCCTTCGAGCATTGCCATTTCCCCTCGTACTATGGCTGCATTTAACTCTAGGGGAATAATCTGTCCCCACTCTTCGTCCATGGGTATCTGTGACCTGAACAAAAATTCATCAGGTATTCTCATAATCTTTCCCACTAAGCTGTGTAGCCATGTCAACAGAATGCGTACCCCATAAGGAAAAACATCTGGCTCTAGTGGCATTCCTTGCAGAGCAAATTGCCCTGTAAATGCCAATATAAATTCACCCACGTTCATATAATGTATCTCTGGAGTAGAGCACACTATGCCTTCATTAGTGAAAGAAATTGTCATGTTAAGCTTCGTCATTAGATCTGATCCTAGATTATTAACTGGTGTCTGCCTTGAATACAATAATGGAACAGATATGTCACACTCTCCTATGGAGACTGCTAATTTGTCAGTAAAAGGAACTCGACTCGTAGCTCCAGAGAAACCCTGAGCCTTCATGTCAATCCCCAACATTGGCTATGTTTCCACTCGTATACATAAACTAGTAACCAATAAACATAAAATTGTTTTCTAAAACACAATAACCCAAGATTTAACCCACATGGTGGGTATAACATCAACCTATTATGATAAATTACACCAACAATTCACAACTTATAATGATTCCACAGACACAGAACAATTACAACACTAGTTTTGCACTATGGTGCTTTGTTGGCAGATTTGGAACAGTTGGTTCAAGCAGTAATGAACATCCTTCCAAATGCGAAAGTAATTTTTTCTGGATTACTACCTAGGGCAATATGGGACAATAGTTTTGTTTTTTTTTCTCAGCAAAACATTGCTAGGTGTGCAATCAACCGAGGCATGTGTGCTTTCATGCTTAGAGCTGGCATGTTTTTCTGTAATAATGAGAATATTGATTTGAGTAATGCTGTTTATTTTGAAGAATATGGCATTTCCTTATCTTTACAGTCCATGTACAGTCCATGCTGCTGTCTGAAACAACCCTGTACCTCTGTTCCACATCATTGCACCGACTAACCTCCTACTCCCCTACACCCACACACACATCACACGGCCCTACAGAATAACAACACCTGCACCTTCAGCCCCGCAGAATGGGTCCATCACTTTGCCTCACCACCCATACCTCTGGTCCCATGCCCAGTAAACCTAAGAAATGAGAGACTAGGGTCTTGCTTCCAAAACACCAAGTCCACCTCCAAACCATGTGCATGGCTCATCGGAACAGTTATACAACTACCCAGCCTACCGCCTTACTGGTAGATGACACGGGCTCCAATAAAAACTCCAGTCCACTGGTACCTACAACCCCTCGCCAGGAAGCTCCAGACCAAGTCATTCCAACCATCAAAGGAGCTCTCATCAATGCACGATCGATGGTAGCGCATGCACTCGATATCGCTGACCTTATCATCTCTAACCACCTAAACACCTAGACTTCCTGGCCATACGTAAACCTGGATACATCATGCAGCAGGTCCAGTCCTCTCCTTAGCACTCCCAGAGGTCTACACTATCATCCGTTCGGACAAAGACCTCCACCAATTCAGAGGGTTGCCAGGTGACCAGTGCATGTATCAGACAAGAGATCAGCAGGGGAGAGGAAGAGAGAAGGCAGAATCAGAGATGGTTCTGCTCAAGTTTCAGAGAGACTTGTTGCTTGGAGAAGCGACTGACCCTCAAGGAGTTGGAGGTGGAGGAGCGAAGGGCTCGAGTAAGAAGAAATTTCAGTAGAGAGAGTTGGAGCAATTGCAGTCCCAGGCCCCAGAAAGCCTTGTGGACAATGCAGAGGGTCTTGAACTTGATCTTGATCCTTGCTGCCACTGGGAGAAAATGAAGAGATTTCAGTGCTGGAGAGATAGTATCCCTGGGCTTGAGGGCAAGGACAATTCTTACAGTCCTGTTCTGGATGAGTTGTAGAGGACGGAGAGTAAAGGCAGGTAGATTTAGAAAGAGGATGTTGCAGCAGTCCAGCCTAGAGAGAACCAGAGCTCTGGAGACAGTGAGCTTCTGAGGGAGAGTGAGGAAAGGAAGAATAGCTCTGAGGAGGTGCAGCTGATAGAGACGTCTTAGAGATGTCAGAGATGTGAGGAGAGAAGGAGAGTGTGGAGTCAAAGATGCCCCAAGTTTCTAAGCCTCTCAGGTAGGAGCAGGAAGAGGGCCCAGAGTGGGCGGGCAGAGAGTGACAGGAAAGGAAGGTGCTGGTGGGCCGATGAGGAGGATCTCCATCTTACTGTCATTAAGGCAGAGATCATTGGTGACACACCACTCCTGGATTTCAAACAGACAATCAGAGAGGGAGAGGAGGCGGCTGAGGGGAGCCTGAAAGCGAGCTGAGTGTCATCCACATAGCACCGATAGTTGGAGCAGCCAAGGAGACATATCAGACCCCTGGGGAACACCACAGGTAGAGAGAGAGATAGAGGAGAGGAAGAACCAAAGTTGGAACTGGGAGACACGGCCAGAGGGAAAGCAGGTCAGCCAGGCCAGGGCCTGATCAGTGATACCCAGGTTATCACGTAGCTGGTTGAGCCAGATAGCATGGTTGACAGTATCAAAAGCAGAAGAGAGATTGATGAGGATGAGGACAGAAGGATGGTTAGTGTCAAGGTTTGAGATCAGGTCTTCACGGATGCTCATGAGAGCAGTGTCCGTGCTTTTTGCTGCTCTGAAGCCAGACTGATGGTCATGGAGACAACCAACAGATTCAGTGTGACGGTTAAGCTGGGAGATGGCCAGTTTATACAAGAGTTTGCCCAGAAAAGGAGTATAGAGATCGGGCGATAGCAGGACAGGAGGGGTTGGCAGAGAAAGGAGTGCACAAGGGAGTGCTTCAGGGGGCAAGGAAAGGTTCCAGTGGTGAAAGAGTGGTTGCAGAAGCCAGCCATTGATGGAGCGAGGGTGTCAATATGGTCCTTGATGAATTTGGATGAACAGGGAGGAACCTGTTTTGACGAGACTTTCATAGATCAAACTTGTCTAGAAACATCGTCATGGGGGAACAAAGGAAAAGAAGAGAAGGGAGGAGGAGAGGAGGCCACAAGAAGGCCAGAAGTAGAGGAAGAAGGAGGAGAGGAATAGAGGGTGCACAGGATGTCCTGGGTTTTAGAGATGAAATGTGAAGCCAAGGCCATGCAGAGGGCCTGGGTGGGGACAGGAGAGGTAGAGACTGCAGCAGGATTGGCCAGCTCCTTGCAGATTTTAAAGAGTTCAGCCGAGTAGTAAGATTGCGCAGAGACATGGGCTTGGATGTGAGCTCTCTTCTTAGTGTGGACTGGGAGTCGGTACTGCCTTTGGAGCAGGCGGCAGGCCAGTTTTTCAGAGGGTGCACATGATGCCTGCCATTTCCTCCCAGCCACCCTACACTTGTGTTTAAGGCTGATGAGGTCTGACTCGTACCAAGAGTTGCACTTGGCTTTGGGCTTCAAGCAGATCCTCATGACAGGGGCAAGTACTCAAGAGTGTCAGAGATAGAAGAATGGAGGTTGGAAATGACTGTGCCAGGATGTGAGTCAGCCAGAGGTGCAGGAAGGGGAGAGAAAGTGGTGGTGAAAGCCTCAACTGACACACGCTTCATGGGTCGGATGACTGAGAATGTGGGCAGCAGTGCTGGCGTTGGCTCGGCCTAAGGAGTAGAGAGAGATGAGAGGAGAGGAGAAAGTGGTCACACCAGGAGAGAGGAGGGGTGAGATGGTTAGAGAGGGGAGGTCTGAGGAGATCAGATAATCCAAGGTGTGCCCTGCAGGGTGAGCCAGGCCAGAGGGAACAATAGAGAGAGAAAGAGAATCGCAAAGGTTGCGAAAGAGTCCAGAGGAGGGGCAGGAAGCATCCATGTGGAATGTTGAGGTCTTCGAGGAGGAGGAGTTGAGTGGTATAGGCCAGGAGGTAGGACTAGAGGTCCGTCCATTCAGAGAGGAAGGAGGTTACTTGGGCAGGTGGCCGGTTGATAGTAGCCACAGTAAGAGAGTGGCCAGGAGAGAGAGAGAGCCTGCAGACCAGGCATTCAAATGAGGAGTAGACCTGCATAGGAATGATAGAGGCAGGGATCCACTCCGGGAAGATCAGGGTATTAGGTAATGTAAGGGGGTGAAGGGTAGGGTGCTGGAGGTCTCCCCCCCCACATTATCACCAAAATTGTGCAAAAAGCTAAAAGTTATTCTTGTTTTTCAATTAAAAAAATGCAGTAATTTCTCCTTTCATTTTTGTTTTTGGTTATTTCATGGACAACCCTCTAATCTGCCTGTTTAAGTATTCACTGACTGCCCCTCACACTAACATGCTCAAATTATATGTTCCAACAAAGAAAAGAATGCATAACAGCTAAACTACCCACACTGGTCAATTGAATACCCCTCCCAAATGACATCAGGCAACAGAACACTACACATCTACAACCAACCTACTTACCGCAGCCCTGACCAATGCATCCTTGAAGCACAGACACGAGGCACCCCTCCATGCACACATTCCTTAATGCCATTGACACAGAAACAGAACTGCATACAGAGCCCCGGGTATTTCCAAGCTGCATATATCAACACAGCACAATAGCAAAGTGCATGTTCCCTCTCCCCTACTAACCTAACTCACCCCACTTTCTTTCAGAACCACTTAATTCCTGGAGCCCATGAAAATGGCAGAGGATCATGGTATAAATCCCAGTAAGCATAACATAATGAGTAACTCCTCACATTGTATTTATTTATTTATTTATTGCATTTGGTTAAACGCCGAAACCCTCAGGTATCACGACGTTGGACAACTCACTATCAACCCATCCCCATTGACTATTCCATTATTAATTTGCACACTGTTTTTTTGACCTCACCCTCTACCACTTCCATCCCCACCATCCCAAAACGCAAATTCAATTCCGGCTCAATAGGCCCCTACCTAGCTGACGTCAGGTCCGCATTCCTTGCTCTTGCTCATATCGAGGTTTCTGCCACTTAACAGGTCTTCTCAGGTTTTAACCTGGCTCTCAACTCTCCACTATCCCGCTTGTACATGTACCCCCTATAATCCTCATCCAAACCCTGAAACCCTCAGATTCAACTCATAGAAGTACTGTACATCTGCTCTTCTCCTCACTTATACTAACACCCTCGTCCCCTTCACCTTGTGTCTTGACTCAGCCAAATCTACTGAGGTCAACAATCTCATTACTACTCTTTAATTTCACCCCAGAATCTCGCCTCCACTCTCGAAGACATGTTGGCTCCACCTTGCCTTAGTGCTCTTGCCTCTTCCCTATCCACAAATGACTTTAACCATTACTTCTCCTCTTAAATTGAAAAGATTTGAGATACCCTTGCATTCACCTATTCTTCCCGCCACCCACTTTCTTCTACCCAACACCTGTCTCTACCATCTCATTCTTACACTCCTCCCCTCAACCTCTCCTGGTGAATTGGAAGCTATCCCAAGGAGTGCCACCTCTCCCCTGCTGTTATCTTGCTTCCTTCTTCCTTCTAAAACTTCTCACTCTCGCAAGGAATATTTCCTGCCTGCTTCAAGCCAGCAACTGACCCACCAATTTTAAGGAAGCCCAGAGCTGACCGAAATAATCCTGCCACCTATCAGCTTGTATCTCTCATCCCACACTACTCCAAAATCCTCAAGTGCCTTGTCTTCTACAGGGTACCCTCCTATCTGGAAAGTAACGACCTATGGGACCTTCTCAACCTGGAGCTTGCAGCGAGCATTTTCTGAATCGACCCTGACCGACGTCACTAATTTTCTGACCTCTGCTCACCACTGTAAACTATTCCCGGTCTTAATCCTACTGGACCTTTCAGCTGTCTTTGGTACAGTGCTCACTCCTCTCTTCTTCACAGACCTGTTGACCTTGGAGTCCAGGACACTGCCCTGGACTGGATTGCCTCCTACCTTTCTCATGAGCTCTACTCTGTCTCTTGGAACTCAGACACTTCTGCTCCAACCTCCCTCCTAATTGGTGTCCCTCCATGCTCTGTCCTAGGCCCTTCACTCTTTACCCCCTCCACCTCCCGACTTGGGCAAATGATATACTCCTTTGAGTTCTCATAAAACCCCTTTACAGCCAAACCATCTTCTCTTTCCCTACCTTTACTCCTGACCGCTCTGCCCGCTTATCTTGTCTCATCTGCTTGTCTCTCCATCACCGGTTGGCACTTCATTGTCTTGTGCTGAACTCC
Organism: Ambystoma mexicanum; assembly: GCF_040938575.1. Classification (NCBI taxonomy): domain Eukaryota; kingdom Metazoa; phylum Chordata; class Amphibia; order Caudata; family Ambystomatidae; genus Ambystoma; species Ambystoma mexicanum. The sequence goes on along the minus strand of NC_090926.1, from coordinate 382,465,650 downwards.
TGCAAAACCTAAGTGATCTACCGTCCTCTCCTCATTTGCCCCCTTATGCCTTCCTTCTCTCATCTCAAATCTGACTTACTCCTCCTCTCCTCCAAGGCAATCACCCTGGAGTCCGTTTTGATAGTATCCTTAACCTCCAGCACTTCATTACTTCACCCTCAATTGCAGCTAGGGTTACTGTAGCGGTAGAGGTTTATAAGGTATATAATGCACTTAACATGCACAACTGTTAGCTTGATCATTGCTCACAAGAATACAGAACGTTGCGAGCTAAAAAAAAACATGACTTGCCTAATATCCATCCTTTACCCAGGACAACAAAAGATGCAACAGGAAAATGTGCAGTGCGAAGTACACACATTTTCAAACTGTGCAACCAGGACAACCTCTGCTCACAGCTAGGCTTCCTTGTGTGGCTAATGTGTTTGATCCTGGGCAAATCACTCTCCGTAATGGATCTTATTTTCTTTAGCTGTCAAAATTAAAATCACCTAAAAGGGATTCTGTGAACTGTGAACATTAAAAGCCTCACTCGCCCACGGTTTGATATACTATAGTGTTTTCTCCATTTATGTAATGTAAAAAAGCTTTTACACTGCACCTATCTCCACTGTAGTGGTATATAGGATACTATTTATTTGATCATTGCTCATGGCACCATCACTTGTGATCCATGGCACCATAAACGTAAAATGAATGAAGCACTTCAATGTTTGGTTGGCATTGAGGCTGTCCTGGTCCTTCTAATCCGCAAGTCCAATGTAATCACAGCAATCCCACATCAGACTAGGGGCAAAGGCCACAGACTCTTCATCTGCTACACCACCTGTGAGTGGGGCGGTGGAGTGGAACAAACTAATGTTAGGCATGGTGGCTGCTTGCCTAATCCTGAGGCTTGCTACCTTCCATACATTGGGTTATTGTTTCTCTCCTCTCTCACACCATCCAGGACATTTGGGGACTGCCTGTTGCACCCACTTCTGCTTGCTGGGGGACTAAGGAAAAACCCGGGGCTTCAGGCTGCTAGCAGCTCTGTTGCTTTCACCTTCCCCTTCTAGGCAGCAGGGCAGGAGCCAACTCAATGCTACCCAGATATAATCTCGTGGCCCACAGCTTGCACTGCAGCAGGTCCATCAACCAACTGAGGTACCTTACATATTATATTCAAATGAGGTATTCTGTGGGTTTACCTTTCTGAGCATAGGTGAAATATAAGGGTTGATATGCAAGAAAAGTAATTCGTGAGGGAAAAGCAGAGACAAATCCAAATGTGCTGTCATTTAACTGGGTTTTGCTTAGCTTGACCCCTTCTGTTTGTGTGGCCTTTTTGCACCACACAAGAGACAGATGCACAGCTTTTAACTAACCCAGTGGTCTTCAAATTGTTTAGGCCTGGGCCCCTTAAGCAAAATGTGGGCCTGCTCTGTCCCCCAAAAATGCCAAATGGACAGTAAGTTCAAATGCCTATGAACTATCGCGTGCCGTCACTGCACCCTACACCCAGTATTGTCCCTGGGCTCCCCCACCTGCTCCCATCACAGTCTCTGGTCTCCTTCATCCCACTCCTACACAGTCCCTGGGCTCTGCCCACCCCACCACAGTCCCTGGGCTCCCCCCACGCTCATCCCAACACTATCCCATGGCTCCTGCCATCCTGCTCCCATCATAGTCCCTGGGCTCCCTCACCCTGCTCCCAGCAGAGTCCCAGGGCCAGTAGCGGCTGGTGAATTTTTTAAGTGCTGGGCAGGGGCATAAATATTTCCCCCAGATATGCCACAGTGACTGAGCGTAGCGAGAGATCCGGAACGAATCAAAGGCAGTTCGGGGGGTTTTCCCCTCGGGAATTTATTTAAATAATGGGTTAAAATGTTGCATTTTAAAGCATACTTTTTAACACAATTGGGTAAAAAGCCAAACAGTTTGCAATTGGCGCTGGGGGGTTTACGGGGGAGGTATGATATTTTTTACTGGACGTCTACGATAGATGTCCAGTAAAAAGATACCATTCCTGGCCCCTGGGCCCCACAGTGCCTAACGCTCCAGGCAGCTCTGTCCGTATGTGCGAGGAGGCGCAGGAGCGCCCCCTCGCACATACAGACATGCAGTACCTCAGCCAGTATTTCCAATGAGCTATGTATGGCTTGGGAAGCAAAACATCCCCAACCTTGCATGGCTCAGTGAGCATGTGCGGCTGGGGAACTGAAATGTCAAAGGGGAAAAAGGGTTTCCCTTTGACAGTTCAACCAGCCCAGGAGCACTCCCTCAGCTGGAAAATGCAGCTGAAGGAGTGTTCAGTGTTTCACTGGGCTGGCTCCTCGGCTCCTCAGCTACTCCATAATGGGTGAGGAGGCCACTGGTTCAACGCCCTCTCGCCCATTATCGATGAGTCGACAGGCTCGAACTGGCCTATAGGGCAATGCCCGAACCAAAAATGCAAAATGCTAGTGTGGGACAGTTTTTTGGGTCAAAATGGGCCACTTTTTTGGCCAACGTGGGTCAGTTCGATGATTTACTTCACTATGTAGCTAGTAGTTTTGACCATTGTTGCTCAATAAATATTGTTTGAATATCGCAATTTGCTCACATTTTAACAAACAACACCCACGTGGGTACTATTGAAACAGTCTGTCACTAAAGGAATGAATTGCCATTTGCAACTGTGGGCCACATTATCATTGGTGCCCGAGACAGTTTATGTTCCAGTTCGACCCTGTGAGCCGCCCCTGCCCATTTACACCATTTCAAAAAAGTAATGTTTTAATTTTAGGCTGGGGTCTCGCGCACCTTCCCAACAAGGGAACTTCACGCGCGCAAACATTGCAGCAGACCTGTTCACCGTTTGCAAGCCTGGTGTATCCCACCGCCTAGGCCCTGGCCCACCGCTCAGAAAAAAACTGTGTCTGAGGAATTCCCCCGCTTTCCGGGCCGCACCGCCTCTGCTGACCTGTAAACAGGAGTGAGATTTGGCACAGCCCTTGCTCCTTCCGGTGGCGGACTGGCTGCTGACTTGTCCCGATCCCAAGCCCAACATTCCTTTTTTGTGGTCTGCAGCATTCTTTCTCGAAAGTTCTCCGGTTCCTCGTCTGTGCACTTGGAAGAATCTGATGATTAATTTAATTCCAAGGCTATTATTTTTTTGGGCCTTGTCCCAGAGGAAGGGAAGGTTCCAGTAAATGTTCAGGAAGCGGGGAGGGACCAGGGCAAAGGGTGCGGGGAGGTGGGAAGACGAGGGGGGGGGCAGATGGGGTGGGTGGAGAGAGACTGCTTTCATATACCCAGGCAGCAGGCACATCTGCGCAAAACATGCCAGGGCCAGGCTGGAGCATGAGATGTGCTGGAGATTTGTGGGTGAGATAGACACTCTCTCCCCTCCCCCTTTCCCAGCCTCCTCCAGAGCCTCAGAACTGATAAACATATCGCGACTGGCCTTAAATAGTTATAAGAGTTTAGTACTCTGCACTAATCACATGTGGGTCTTGAATGGACGTATAAGACAGCAGTGCTGTTTGCAATTTATAAATGTGTTGATGTACACACAATTAAGTACTCTACAAACTTCTAGTTATCACTTTTGACAAGATTATTATACAAATCATGAGCATAAATATCTAACAACCAGCAGCCAAATGTGTTGGCTTGTTCAGACTTGTTTGTCCATTCAGACTTTTGTTGCCTGTTTAACAATAACGTTTGACAAATCATAGACATATGTTCCCTTATGCAGCCAGTCAGCCCGACAATATATTTGTACAAATCATATATTTGACATATCTATTTCTTTAACAGGCAGCAGCTGACACGTGTTTCGACCTCTGGTCTTCCTCGAGGCTGATACACAAGCTGTTGTCATTCAAATATTAGATATGTAGTGTGTCTACACATTCAAATTCAACATTACTCCAAAGGAAATGGGAAAGATAGGCAAACATGACAAGAGCAAACAAAAGAGAAGAACACTGAAAGCATAATTATAAACCATTCTCTAACAAACAATAAAATCCATGTCAATTGACAGCTCTAGGTGCTTTTGTCACCCATTTTATGTCATAATGTATTCTTGGTGAAGCAACCAAAATAGTAGTATATTTACAACTTCAATTAAGTCAGTAATTGTCAGCATCAGCAGACTGCTTAGAAATAAAATTGTAAAGGCCAAAGCTTAATGTTATTGCTTAATAAAGCTAGCACAAAGAGCTCGCAAGAGGATGTGTTTTGAGCAGGGAGGGGCAGGTAGTGGGTGGGTGGGGCCATACAGATTAGTATGTCCATGAGCAGTGAATGGGTGTATAATCCAAACAATACCCACAATCTGTGTCCCTCCTCATATGTCATCTTGCTACCAGCTGCATTGCAATGCTATAGTTTCAGATTGTAGCTTGTTATATTGGACATTTTTATAGGTTGTGTATTAGGCTATTAAATCATTTGCCCAACATCACACACTTTGTATAAGTGGCAAACAAATAATTGTAGTTTATTTCTCCATTATGAATGGATGTTTAGAAGTATCAGAGTATTCATTGATGTGAACATAAAAGATCCCACCTGGGGTTGTCTACTGTATGTTAAAAATTTAAAACTCCCAACAATCTACTTGATATCTTTACCAGCCTATAGCCATTGTTTTCCTCAGGCTTGAAGATTGTTATTCATGATGTGAAGAAGTACATTTGGAATTGTAGAAAAAAGGATAAGTAGACCAGAAAATATGCTTGCCCAGAGGCCTGTGAGATTTGGTAGGCTCTCTCATGTCTACGACTCCTTTCACTCAAATGGCCTACAAGCATGGGCGTAATTTAAGGGGGGGGGCACGGGTGCTTGTCCCCCCAACTTTCATGGCACACCATTTTGTCCACATTCATTTGGCTGGGGCACCTTTTCCTCAAATGTCATGTTCCCCCCAACATTTTCAGCAAAGTTACTCCACTGCCTACAAGAAATGAAAGAGCAGGCAATGGGCGTTACAATGCCACCAGAATGTGAGATGGAAAACTCTTTCACTGAAGACAACACAGTACCATTCAGTGAGATAAGATGATCAGTCCAGGATCACAGTATCATTCAGTGGCAAAGCCGGAAAATGAAACTTGACATTTTGGCACCACTGCTGAACATTTGGCTACCTCGTCACGTCTTCCGACTCATGGGTATCCAGTGATACTCTCGCCAGAGAGAGTGGTCTTGAGGCAATTTATTTTCAAATATTCACCCTGAGTACTATCAAGCATTTTTATCAAATATTGTAGTTTAGAATAGTAAATAACACCAGCCCTAGAAAATGTACGGAGGGCTTTTTAGGAGTCAAGAGTAAAACGATTGACCCATTGGCCACATTTTTGCTGGTGACATTTTCACACCAGACATCACTCGCCTGCTCCTCTGGAAGTCACTCTCCTGACACCGTCACTGACCTTAGAAGACTGTCTCCTGACCCCTCACTCTTAACAAAAGCAACTTTGACTTCCCCAATGCAGCCCTGCACCCTCCCACCCCGACCTCAGTATCCACACCCCCCTTTACATCTCCGAAAAGGATCTCCACCCCTAACCCTGCAAACTCAAACCCATCCATTCTTACCACTACGCCATCAATATCCAGATGAGTCGTTACTCATGTGCTCTCTTTACACACTCATCTTCAATACAATCATCCTCCTTCACCACCCCCTGGAACAGAGACCATAGTCCCATCTCCAGAAACATTGCACCCTCTAATAACCACCGGTCACAACACCCTCTTGCTCTCTCAGACCCCTCCACACTACCGAAGAAAATGCCAAAGAAGGTAACTTGGACCCCTGCCTGTCAAACCTCCTTTCAGGATTTGAACGTTGGATTGTGCAGGGCCCCAGTTCTGAAAGTGCCAGATCATGGTCAGGAGTTCATTATCCAGACAGACACCTGTGATTTTGGGATTGGAGCAGTGCTAGCGCAGCAGAACTGTTGAGGGGTAGAGCAACTTATAGCCTACATTGGCAGGCGATTAACAAAAAGGGAAAGGAAATGATCCATCATTGAAAAAGAAGCTTACGCAGTTGTGTGGGAGCTGAAGAAGCTGAAACCCTACATCGTTGGGTCACACTTCACCATCCAAATAGACCACCGGCCTCCTAGATCATTAATGGCCATGCAAGGGGAGAACCTTAAGCTGTTGCTTTGGGCCATATCCCTACAGGGATTATATATGGACATCCAGCACAAGCCAGGCTCCCAGCATGGAAATCCAGAGGGCCTAAACTGGTACTTTCACCTAGATGACGAACTCGACTCTCAATAGGGTGGTGGTTCACATGTTGAAGCTGGGGGGCATGTGAGGAATTCAACCATCCACTGGATGGACGTGTGCTCGCCTGGGCTTTTTTGACATTTTTAAATAAATGGAATGATGGTAGACCGACCTCAGGTAAATGTGTGGGGCAAATCCACAAACCTTTTCCTAGGCTCACACCACAACAGAAGCATAGCGCTGTGTACTCTGGCATGGACACAGCCAACAATCACAGTCCCCTCTGTCATATTTAGATGGAATGTTACAGCAGAGGAGGGCACAATGTCATCCCGAAAAGGAGGAGGAGTAAACTTCCCCCTGCCATGGACAGCCTGATTAACTGACAAAGGCTCCATGTAACCGCCCTGCTCTTTTGTTAGGCACTGCAGCTGGTGGCCACGATTAACATACCAACAGAGGGTACTTCAAACAGGCCACAGGGGGTCTGGCTGCAGAGGAAATTAAAGGAGACAGGAAACCCAACAACCTTTCATATGTAACTGTACCAACCTGAAGCCAGCTCCCACCCTCAGTATCAATGACAAGTGAACTGACATGCCTGAGTCTTTTGTTGTAGTAGGGCATCTGCGCTAGGGGGACTCCAGCCATAAGATACCAGAATGTGGTTTGCGGAAGGCAGAGAGTCTGATCCCTCAGCATCTTCAAGGGAGACCTGCCACTTTTATCAGGAACCACAGGGAGATCCATTATCCAGAGAGACTCTTTGATAACAGCAGACATGCAGATGAGTGGGACTTAGTAGCACAAGGGATTGAGCCCAAAGCTCTTTCTGTTTAAAGGAGGTTTCTGCCATGTAGGTTCTGGACCACCCCGGTTCCTATTCCACCCCTTTACTTTTTACTGTGGAAAAGCACTCTGGTTATGACCTCACATATATAGAAAATTGTTGGTAGGGACTCCAGGATTGGTTCATTGAGGTAGGCTTAGACTACACAAATCACTGTGGCCCACTTGGCTTTAAAAAAGGGCTGGAGTCCCTCTTTTGGCAGATTTACTGAAGACTTCACAAGAAGTAAGAAAGAGGAACTCAACTTTTGACTCTTGCTGAAGGTACAGTCTGCCTTACATTCCACTATGAAGGAAGGCCTCCTGGGGAAGAGGGAAGCAAGATCCCTCCCCTAAACTTCTCCCATGGAACAGAGGGAGCTAATGAATTCAGAGGACCCTCCAGTCGCTTTATAACTGGTACTCAGCCAGCACACAGCATCCCCTGCTAGGCTCTGCAGCAAGCTTCCTGGATAGGTGGTGCCAGAAGGTCTCTGATCTGACAACCAAGGGTAAGGCAGCTTCCTGCAACACACTCCTCAGCTTTGGGCCGGCTGCCTGAAAGGATGACACAAGCCCATTGAAGAAGCTGGGAGAAGTGCCTCGATAAATATCTACCGCTGTCTGCCTTAAAGGACATTTTCGAGCCGGTCGAGTTCCTCGATCCGCAATCGACTGCAACGCTGACCGTTGTCAAGCTTCAGTCACTGAATAAATCCCAAGACGTCTCGACCAGTGCTTCGGAACTGCTGATCAGCACTGAGACAATTATTCCTGACCCTGTGCCGCTGTGTAAGGCAGCCTGCAGCTGTTTGTCCAGCTTTGCCTGCCGAACTGTTGTGCTGCCTGATAGCCCCTGCTGACTCCCACCTTGAACTCTGTCACAGAAGGCTGCAAAGTGCCCTGAAGCCGACTCAATCCTGTAAAGCACCAAGCACATCTACAGCCAAAGGTACAATGTGGTTCTGTCCCCCTAGTCCTTCCCAGAAGGCCCCTACAGACATTTTAAGACCTGTTGCACCCTTTGTGCTGAAGCCAAGAAACCTTAACAAACTTTAGTGGTTATTGCCCATACCGACTATACTCCTGTCAGTATCCAGAGGGCATCTCTTTTCCTTCATAGAAACTGTCTGTCATCTGCATTCCTTTACAGGGTGGTGTTACGCTCACCTGGTACCCACGGGGACGCCACCCAGCCCTGGTTGGATGATTTGCACTCTCAAACCCTCTCCCGGTCCCTTGGTGAGGCCTCTGGTTAAAGATGGGTCTGCAATATAGGAGAGCTGGATTCAATACCAGATTGTCTTTATGTTTTCCCACCTCCCTTGGCCTGAACTCCTTCCTCCCCCTGGGACTTCTCCTCACCTTAATATTGTAAAAGGTGGATTCTCCATCCTGCTCCTCGTGGCAGGGGCGCGTAGATGTGGGGGGTGAGCAGCGACCAAGTTACTTCACTGGTGCAAGCCCCCCTGTGGGAATCCAGGCCTGCTGCGACTCCGTAGGTTTGCTGCTTTACAGTCCTTAAATGCAGTTCTTATGTTCCTCTTAGTTCGCATAATAATGTCTTGCTTCTTTCCTTTAGGTATGGAAAGGTATTTTGGTGTTTTGTCATGCAGTTTGAAGATGAGCATGGGCCGGTAGGTGAAAGCGCGGTGTGCGCGTTGCTGTCCGGTGGGTAATGCACGATGCGCGGTGCTGTTTCGCCTTTTATATTGCTAACCTGTGTCTTTTCTCTCCTTGCAGGTAGCGATGTTCCTCGCCGAGCGCCGTAATGTTCCAGCGATGATACTGACCAGGAGATAACTCCCCAGGTAAGAATTGTGGCTTTCTTTCTCCTCTTTCCAGGTTATGGTATTCCAGGATGCATGCGGTGCCGGATGATGGAGTTCGTACCTTCAGGTGAGTGGAACTGAAGTCGGCGATGGATTGAAGACAGGATACTGTTCCAGGTAAGTTTCATAGTGTTCTTTCTCTCTCTGCAGGTCCTTGGTTTCAGGTAAACTGGCATCAAAGAACTGGACACGATGAGCGTTACACTGCCCACATCAGAATAACACGAAGCGTGTTCTGCTGTTTGGGTGCGGTTTAAATAGTCTCAGGTAAACTAGTCCAGGTAAAATAGTCCCAGGCCTGCCACACCCAAAGTAGTCCAGGTAAAGTAGTCCCAGGCCTGCCAAACCCAAAAGACTAGACCGCCTAGCTCAGTTCCTTGTAAGTGAGCTATGTGTGTGCCTCCATGTTGGCTGAACCCCCCCCCCCAAGTTAAATAGTCCCAAGCAAATAGTCCCATTCTAATGTTGGTCTTCATGATGGTTATGAGCCTGGCGCCAAAGGCGCCAGGACTGACTCCAAGAGAGTCTTGGATGAGGTTGTAAGGCCTTTGACTTGGCGCTTACTGGAAGGCTGACTTGCCAGTGAGGGCCAGGGGTAAGGGTCATTTACAGTACTACCCCCCCAAGGCCCCTCTCGCGGTGGCACTTCTTCCTGGTCCTGGTTTGGCTGGGTAATTCTGATGGAACCTTTTAATTAAGAGAGGTGCATGGATGTATTCACTAGGTTCCCATGATCTGTCTTGAGGGCCATATCCCTTCCAATCAACTAAGTAGTATAGTTTGGATCTGGTGTATTTTGAGTCTAGGATATCCTTTACTTCAAACTCTGGTTCTCCGTCAACTAATACTGGTTTTGGTGGTGTTGTAACCCGAGTACCAGGTTGTACCTGTTTCAGGAGTGATACGTGAAACACAGTATGAATCTGCATAGTGGGTGGTAGGGCTAATTTAACTGCCACTGGATTTATTATTGGTACAATAGAATAAGGTCCCAGATATCGGGGATGAAAGGTCAGAGTCCCTTTTATGGGAACATATTTTGATGCTAACCAGACCTTGTCTCCAATTTGATAGTCGGGGGCTTTACTACGATGTTGGTCAGCGAATTTCTTTTGTCTGTTCTTGGCTTGGAGTAAATGTTCTGCTGCTTCTTTGAATGCCTGGGAAATAGTCGTATGTAGGGTTTTAACCGGTGGCCTTTCCAAAGGCGTTGGGAGATCCAATTCTGAATTACGTGGATGTCTACCATATATAGTGTAGAAAGGAGTTTGTCCAGTGCTGGAGTGTAATGAATTATTATAGGCATATCAGCTATCCATAACATGTCCTTCCAATTTCTTTCCACTTGATGTAACATGCAACGTAAGTTTTGCTCGAGGGTTTGGTTTGTTCGTTCTGTTTGGCCGATGGTGACTTGTGGATAGTTGAATGTCAATTTGGTCCATTGAACAGCATTTCCTCTAGAAGTTGGATACGAACTGACTACCTTGATCTGAGATCAAGACCGATGGAAAGCCATGTAGCCGTACGATTTCCTCCAGGAATACTTTTGCTAAACTGGATGCATTTGAAGACCCTTAAAAGGAATAAAGTGTGCCATTTTAGAGAACAAGTCTACAATTACTAAGATGGTATTGAATCCTTGACTGGGAGGTAGATCTGTAATGAAATCAAGGGACAGTGTGTGCCATGGTGCGGGAGGAATTTCCAATGGTTGGAGAAGACCAGCTGGTTTCTGCTTTTGGGACTTGTTTTGTGCACACACACCACAAGATTGGATAAATTGGATGATGTCTTTACACCATGTGGGCCACCAATAGTTTTGTTTTTTAGGGAGAGTTTTGGCAATTCCAGGATGACCTTCAATCAGGGAGTCGTGATAACCCGAAATAACCTGCTCTTGTAAATCTTTACTTGGCAGGTATAGACGGTTCCTAAAATATGGTAACGGGTCTTTAATGGTGTAATCTTCTCCTTGAGTACACCACTCTTGTGAGAGAGTGTGATCCATTAAGAGTTGGATCTTGCTTTGGAGTTCACCCTGTGTCAATGTTGTCGTAAGACCCAGGAGTTTGTCTTCTGGAATGATGGCTACTGGATCTAGAGTTAAGTATACCTTTTCATCAACACCCATGCGGGACAATCTGCCTTTCTGTTTCGGACTCCTGGCTGGTCGGTGATCACATAGTCATATTCAGCGAAGAAAAGAGCCCACCGCAGTTGACGGGATGATTGAGCCTTTGCTGTTTTTAGGTATTACAGGTTTCGATGATCAGTTATGACCGTGACAGTATGTCTAGCACCAAGGAGATAGTGTCGCCATGCCTTGAAAGCTGATTTTATAGCCAAGAGTTATTTGTCTGTGATAGCATAGTTGAGTTCGGGAGGTGAGAATTTTCGTGACCAGAAGGCCACAGGGTGTAACTGGCCAGTTTCTGGGTCCCCTTGTGAGATAACAGCTCCCATAGTCATGCTAGAGGCATCTGCTTCAAGTATATAAGGGCGATCTGGGTGAGGATGCTGTAGAACTGGAGCAGAAGTTAATTTTTTCTTAAGTTCTTGAAAGGCCTTCTCTGCTTCTTCGGTCCAATTGAACTTTTTATTGTTTTTTCTCAATAGTGATGAAATTGGATGCACTATTTGGGAAAAATCTGGGATGAATCGGCGGTAAAAGTTTGCAAAGCCCAACATACTCTGGATTTCTTTCAATGAAGTTGGTGACGGCCAGTTAATAATGGCATCTACCTTATTTCTATCCATTCTGATACCTTTTGGTGTGTGGATAAAACCGAGGAACTCCACTTCGGTGACATGAAAAGAACATTTTTCGAGTTTAGCATACAGTTTATGTTGGCAGAGTTTGGTAAGGACGGAGCGGACATGCCTGACATGGTCTTCTTTTGTAGCAGAATACACTAAGATGTCATCAATGTAAACCAGGGTGCAAACATCGATTAACTCCCGCAAAACATCATTCATAAAGTACTGGAATGCAGCAGGAGCGTTGCAAAGTCCAAAAGGCATTACCTGGTATTCATACAAGCCGTATTTGGTACGAAAGGCAGTTTTCCATTCCTCTCCCTTCTTCACTCGAACAAGATGGCACGCCCCCCTAAAGGCCAGTTTGGTATAGATGTGGGCGTCTTTGACTTGATCCAATAATTCGGGAATAAGGGGCAGTGGATAACGGTTTTTTACTGTGATCTGGTTTATTGTGCGATAGTCGATACAAGTCCTCAAATCTCTGTCCTTCTTAGGTACGAAGAATAAGGGACTGGCTGCCGGCGATTTAGACGGGGGGATAAATCCATTTGCCAGGTACTGATCAAGATAAGATTTCAAATGGAGGTTTTCTGTTTCAGTAAGTGCATAGATTCATCCACAAGGAATTTGCGCACCAGGTATGAGGTCGATCTGACAATCGTAGGGCCTTTGCAGTGGTAGAGTATTGGCTTGTTCTTTCTGGAACACGTCTTGAAAATCTTGGTATTCATTTGGTAGAGTACTAGTCACACCTAGTACAATCGCTGCCGTACTGGGAGTAGCAGATGTGCATAAATCTGTTTTCCCTTTTTCTTGGTAATAGCAGGTGCGAGCAAAATCATCGGGAAAGGCCAACCTCTTGGTACGCCAATCTATTAGAGGGTTGTGAGCTACCAACCATGGCATCCCTAAGATTAGTCGAAACTGAGGAGCTTTGATGAGATCGAATGCAATAGATTCTCGGTGTCCATCCTGGCACAGTAGGGTTAGTGCTGCTGTACATTGGGTTACTGGTCCGGAAGCTATTTCTGTCCCATCAACAGTAGTAACGTTTTCAGTAGTCGATTTAGACTGTCTATGTATGCTTCGACAGCATGCATCCGAGTCGGTTGTTGGTGATTGATCAAAATTACTGGTAATGCAAAGTGTGAGGTCTGTGGCTCATCATTCTCGCTCGACAAGCGGACCTCTACACTTGCTGGGCTTGGTAGTTTTCCGACTCCTTGTTATTATCTTCCTTCTCTGTGGCTCTAACAGTTCTCCTTGGTGGTTTCACTGGACATTCTTTGAGGAAGTGGCCGGATTTTCCGCAATAATAAAAGCATAATTGCTGTTGCCTTCTCTTGTCTCTTTCAGTTTTAGTTAAAGGGGGCCGTACACCTCCGATTTGCATGGGTTCTACCGTGTTTTCCAATGTACATGGAACATTATCCTTTGACCGGACATACACAGCTCGAGTGTCTAACCTTATACGGTCCGCTTTTCGGTCTTGTAATCTATGATCTAATTGCACCACAAGGTTGATGAATTCTGCACAGTCTTTAGGTGGGTTAACCACTTGAGCAAGGACATCCTTTAGTTCCCCTCATAGACCCTTATGAAATAGTGTGGTCCTTTTTTCCTCAGGCCACCCCGCTTCAATGACTAGTCTGTTAAATGTTGCTATATATGTAAGCAAGTCTTGACTTCCTTGACGGAGGGACAAACGTTTGTTGTCTAATGCTTGGCCTTGGGTATCATGAGCAAAGAGTTTTTCCATTTTCATCTGAAAACCCCCAAAGTCATGTCGCAACGGGTCATCCTGACTTACCAATGGTACCGACCAATCTGCAGCACTGCCGCTCAGATATGAAAAAACAAAAGCAACCCGCGCTTGGTCGTTAGGAAAAGCCCCAGGTCTGCAAAGGAAATGAAGACGACACTGGTTCATTAATGTTGCGTACTTCTTGCGGTCCCCTATAAATTGTTCAGGTGGAGCTAATGGAACTGCCCCAGGAAGGGTTATTTGTACTGGATTGGTAGAAGAAGTTGGTACAGGTGCTGGCGGAATGTTACCAGGCAATGGGGTCTGTCCTGCCTGTGATTGGAGCAATTGTCTACTTATTTCGTCAGTACAATCCTTAGTAACAATCAAATCCCTCCTAAGAGCATTGGTTTCTTGCCTGGCTGAATGTACTTCAGCGCATAACTGCCCCAACAACTGAGCTAACTGGTCAATCTCTGAAGTCTCCATGACCCCCAAGTGGATAATATTATTGAGGCTTTGTGTTCTGTTACGCTCACCTGGTATCCATGGGGACGCCACCCTGCCCTGGTTGGATGATTTGCACTCTCAAACCCTCTCCCGGTCCCTTGGTAAGGCCTCTGGTTTAAGATGGGTCTGCATTATACGAGAGCTGGATTCAATACCAGATTGTCTTTATGTTTTCCCACCTCCCTTGGCCTGAAACTTCTCCTCACCTTAATATTGTAAAGGTGGATTCTCTGTCCTGCTCCTCGTGGCAGGGGTGCGTAGATGTGGGGAGCGAGCAGCGACCAAGTTACTTCACTGGTGCAAGCCCCCCTGTGGGAATCCAGGCCTGCTGCGACTCCGTAGGTTTGCTGTTTTACAGTCTTTATATGCAGTTCTTATGTTCCTCTTAGTTCGAATAATAATGTCTTGCTTCTTTCCTTTAGGTATGGAAAGGTATTTTGGTGTTGTCATATAGTTTGAAGATGAGCATGGCCGATAGGCGAAAGCGCGGTGTGCGTGATGCTGTCCGGTGAGTAATGCATGATGCGTGGCGCTGTTTCGCCTTTTATTTTGCTAACCTGTGTCTTTTCTCTCCTTGCAGGTCGCGATGTTCCTCGCCGAGCGCCGTAATGTTCCAGCGATGATACTGACCAAGAGATGACTACCCAGGTAAGAATTGTGGCTTTCTTCGTTCGGGAGGAAATGTGAGTAAACGCTTACTAATGCTGTCTTTCTTTCTCCTCTTTCCAGGTTATGGTATTCCAGGATGCATGCGGTGCCGGATGATGGAGTTCGTACCTTCAGGTGAGTGCAACTGAAGTCGGTGATGGATGGAAGACAGGATACTGAACCCCCCCCAAGTTAAATAGTCCCCAGTAAATAGTCCCATGTTGGTCTTCATGATGGTTATGAGCCTGGCGCCAAAGGCGCCAGGACTGACTCCAAGAGAGTCTTGGATGAGGTTTTAAGGCCTTTGACCTGGCCCTTACTGGAAGGCTGACTTGCGAGGGAAGGCCAGGGGTAAGGGTCTTGACAGGTGGGTTGCAATGTAGTAGTGTTGTTAGACTGTCTGTTGTGATAATAATAAGGTAGATATTTTTATACAACCTTTTATTATTGGGTAATCATTTTATTTTCGCTGTGTTGCAACTAACCAACAATCCATGACTTTTAGAGGAGATAAGCCTGCCCTTCCGTCCACATTACCAAAATTGGAAAAGGACGTTTATAATTTTAATTGTATGCTTGTTTAGTCCAATCTGTTCAGATCCATTCTGTTGTACTAGTAGGAGTGGGGTTGTTGGTGGTTTAGGAACTGATATTCACCCCTGGACCACTGGTACCCTGGAATTTGATTAATCACAGCTGCACTACACCTTCTAGACTTCTCAGTGGCCTTCAGCACCATTGACCACCTCACCCTCATGGAAAGACCATAATCCCTCAACATCAGGGATGCAGCCTTGAAGCGGATCTCATCGTTCCTCTTCAACAGATCCCAAATAATACACTTGCCTCCCTTCTCCTCGACTCTCCGCCCAGTTACTCACATATGTTCCCCTCTGCTCTTCAACCTCTACCTGAGCCCCCTCCCTGCTATCATCTGATCACATGGCCTGTCTTGCTACAACTATGCAGATTACACCAAAATCATCTTTAAGATACATAAGGACCCTTCCAACCCCACCCCTAACCTCGCTTCTTGCCTCACAGAAGTCGACCACTGGATGACTGCTAACCATCTCCTTCTTAACCCTCGCAAATCTGAAATCATGATCTGCAGGAAGATGGCCTTCTCCCCCAACCCACCCCTTGTCCGCACTTACAAGGCCCTCCGCCAACCACCTTCACCTCAGTAAACAACCTTGGACGCACCTTGGACTCAGACCTGACTCTATCTGAACACATCAACTTAGTATCAAAATCTTTCTTTCTGACTACACCTAGCCATTCTCTGAGGCTCCTTCCCTTTGGCACCCCTGAATCACAGCTTAGAAAGCTCAAACAAGTTCAAAACACTGTAGCAAGGCTCTTTCTGGCCCTAGGCCCTGGAGAACACATCACACCCGACCTCTGTGTCCTTCACTGGTTTACGATCCAACGACAATCCACCTTCAAGGCAATATGCATCAAACACAGTCCCTGAATACCTACAACAAAATCTCACACCCTACAGGCCCTCCTGAAACCTGAGATCAGGCTGTGCTCTCCTTGCCATTGCAGTGACCAAATCAACTAGAATAGGGGGATCCTCTTTCTCAGTCCAAGCCCCCACCACTTTTAACTCAGTCCCATTTCGCATCCGCCGTCTAGAGCAGCACTCAAGACCTGGCTCTTCCCTCCCAAATCTTAACTTGACCTAGTCCACATACTGGGTGAACTATTGCCCTCTGACAAGTAGGTGAGGGCACTGAAGAGTA
Source organism: Ambystoma mexicanum (assembly GCF_040938575.1). Classification (NCBI taxonomy): domain Eukaryota; kingdom Metazoa; phylum Chordata; class Amphibia; order Caudata; family Ambystomatidae; genus Ambystoma; species Ambystoma mexicanum. Next base: position 382,449,349 of record NC_090926.1, on the reverse strand, counting down.
ACATGAGGAGACAAGACAAAGATACCTAGAACGCTCAGAAAGAATTCCAGCCTACCAGTATGATATGCCTGCCCTCATAGCATCTAGATTTCAGCCATGACTTGCCAGTACTTATAAAACTCCATCCCAATGGAACTTAGCTATTTCCCTCCGGGGTCACAGCCACCCACCCCATACTTCTGTATCAGCTCACTAATCAACCCCATTACGCACATCACCTCTCTCACTAGAATACAGCTTAGTCCCATGGGACAAATTCGGTGCAGTTGGGCACATAATCCATCTCCTTGACTTGAATACTCTCCCGAAAGCCTATTACAGCACTCATCCACTAGACAGAACTCCCTGGGTCGCTAGCAGGGACTTAGCTGTCCCCACCTACCTTCGTACTGGCTAAAATGCACACACGCATTCTAAAATCTTCTCATTTCTCATACCTCGGACTTCGGTCCTACAAGGGTGCTCACCCACAGTGCTCTGAGGCCATGCCAATGGCATTAAGCGCTATACAAATGCCACCTAACATACCATATCATAATATAGAACCGACCAATGCATTATGCTTTTCTTTGGGAGTGATTGCTAAGTTGTACAAGCCTAATTATTAGGGGGCAAGTTCTAGATCTGCATCACACCGATGTTATATTACTTTTTATATCCAGCATTTTCTGGTGTAGATATCTTGTTTGTAATACTGTAGGTGTTACCATACATTTTCACCTCAGAGAGGAAAAGCAACCTCTGCCTTGTGGGGATTTGCAATTGTGATCTGCATAGGAACACAGAACTCTGTAACAAGTATTTAACATACTGAGCTATCTTCGGTACCATTGTTGCTATGCATTTCAACTTTGGTTATTGGATATGATGGACTTATTCTGCAAAGAAAGGCGAAAACAAAAGCATAAATGCTAATGGGCCCCTTTTGTTTCAAAAGATGTTAATCGTGTCATTTTTGCATTTTATGATTTGTAGTCACAGACAGACACAGTGAGAAAGGGAAGAATGGAAAAAAAGGCTGGTTGAACGTTGTCTTAATAACATAGGGCATTTTAGGATGCATGTGCTAGGCCCTGGCTACAAGCCAATGTAGTATCACCACACACAGCCACCCATTTTAAGAGTCTAAAACCACACACATTTTGTTCAATGATCTGTTAGCCCCCAGGGTGGCAGCCCCAGCCAATCAGTAAGGTAAGAATGTGGGCTTTATCTACTGGTACACGCCAAAGCTCTAAACTATCTGTTCGTGCTCCTGCCCGCATCTGCCTTTCACTCCTACACCCAACAGTGTTAAGCAAGCATTGTCAATGCCAAGCGTTTGGGCTTTTGTGTAAGCATGGGAAAGGCACTTGCCAGTCACAGCCTCAGTAGTATAAACTGGCTATTGATGGTAGCAGGTGATAGTAGTGCCTGTCAAATGCCTAATATTTATACACAAGCCAAAAGGGTTGGCTTTGCCAATGCTTGTTTTTGATAGGACTTCAGTGAAGGACACCCATAATGCTCATAAATCAAGTGGCTGAAGGCAAACCTGGTTGAGATATATTAGTATTACACCAGTAGCGTGTTTACAGTTCCAATTAAGCCATTATCTCTCAGAAGACTGCTGAAAAACACTGGCAGGCAATTCCAGTGAAAGGTTTGATGGCAAGACTTCATTAAAGCGAGCTCAAACATTTCCCATGAGGAGTTGTTTTGGCGGGAAGGGGCAGGAACTGGTTGCGAATGGACATGGGGATTAGCATGGCCATGAGTAGTCAATGGGTGGGAAAATAACCAAACAAGACCTACAAGCTTTGCATGCCTCCTCTCATGCCATGCATCCCTATCTATATATCTATACTCTAACGCAATAGTTGAAGCTTATAAGTGGAACATAGTCCAAACTAAACATGAACTTCCACTAACTCATTTTCTTACTTGCCTGTTAGTACTGAACTACGCCTCTTGCCCCCGCTACTCTGCCACAATTGAAATAGAAACGGGGCTGCTCCTTTTTTTGAAAGAGTTGCCTTCACTTTTTGCACGACCGCCATCTTGGTTTGCGCTGTTTTTGAGAACCCGTCCAGCAAAAAGAAAACACCTTTGTAGATGGCTGCTACTGGAAATAGTGGATGTGTCTCTGGCAGTAGAGCATAACGCCACCACATGCCCATGTTAACCGCCCTTGTGCCTGTTGAAGTCACATGGCAGGCCTTTTACGTTCATCCCTCTACATGGGGGCTAATACCTAGCAAATGTGTGCTGCTCGTAAAATGTATTTGTTGATTTTTGGCTTTGTGATTGGTCAGGAGCCAGCACTTTTTCCCTAGTGGGCATTTCAGTATCTGACAGCGTTGCTGGGAACTGCTTCTGTGAGTCCTAGACCACAGCATTCAAAGTGAAACCTTCCCTCAGCTGAGGAAAATGTACATTCTAAAACTTGGAAAATCAAACAATCTACATGATTATTCTATAATACATATTTTGCATAAAATCCACAAATAATTACCAGACTACAGTTCACAGGATGATGTCATATATGATGTTGCAACTAGGATTTCTGACCACAATGCAGTACAGAGACAAACACTTTTCAAACTTAAAACAACACTCTCCACATCTTGAATAAAAAGAACCCCTCCCTATTCATCCTGCTTTACCTCTCGGCTGCCTTCGATACCATTCACCACAATCTCCCCTCACCATGCTCTGCACCCGCCTGGGCTTGGACAGAATAGTCCAGCACTGGTTTGCCTCCAACCTCTCCAACAGACACCAGCTTCTTTAGTTGGGCTCTAAAACATCCAAGAGCTGCCCAACAATACGCAGAGTTCCACGAGGCTCCATCCTGTCCCCTGCCATCTTCACCCTCTACAAGGAACCTCTGGGGAAACTCCATGGCAAAACAAATGTCAAGATACACCAATAAGCAAATGACAACCAGCTTTATGTAAATATCAGTTGCATCAATGACACTCATTGAACAAATTCATGCTTCTAGGATACCTGACCAAGCATGCCCAAGTCCAGTATTGGATGACGGAAATTAAGTATGAGGGGTTCATGCCTCAACTTTCACCCAGTGACACACATAGCCTGGAAGATCTAAACATTGTGGCGATACTTCACATGCCTCCACAAAGTGAAGCCCTCCACTCCCGTCTGGAGTTTCAGAACAGTCCTCAAAGCAATGTTCATCTCATCTGGACAGTGACAACACACTTGTGATCTAGCACCTTGAAGCGTCTCTCGTGCTAGGTGGAATAACCAATGAAGATCTCAGACTGAATAAACAGACAAACTCAGAAAAAGGACTGATGCTTGCACACTCACACACAAACTTGATTATACAGAAGTTATATACCCCAATATGCGTCATCCATGACGTCATCATATGCAGCAAACTGCAAAACCTATTGATGGGAAGAATTGGTTAAGGGAACATATGTACATATGGTATTCTTATAGGTTAGTACTTCACTGGCTGCCCCTTATCTATAAGGCATGCCTCAAACTACCTCTAAATATGTATAGTACTGATTAGAGAGAAGAAAATGGCAGCAGATTGGCCTATGCAACATTGTATAGCATGTTGTCCCATAGGCCCTCTGATTGGTTGGCATTCTCACCCAACCTTGGACATTCGGCTTGTTAGCAGAACATAATCAAAATGAAACTCAGGTGCTTGAGTCACATCAGATTATTCCCCACTTTAGCAATTAATTCATCATCTCTCATCAGTCCGGCCAGAAGGCCAAAGTTTCCCATCTGTAGTTGACCTTGTAGTCTTCTCTCTGTTCTGGAACATTTGAGGGAGTGTAAGCACACCGCTATCTTCATCCGAAGCTTAATGAATAGCCCTTGTTTTCGACCTCTGAACCAGGTGTGAGGAGACTGCACATTTGTCCAATTCAACCTCCTATTTACTGCTATTTGATTTACTTATACTGGGTGTTGTTGCTTCCCCTGGCCTCTAGAGAATTGCTCACTCCATCTTGTATAGACCTTATCCATTCTTAATTGTCCAATACTTGGCTCTTGCAAATGTTTAATTCTTCTTTAATCTAATAGAAATATGTCTTACGTACATAACTTATTGGTCTGCCTCCCCTTGTGCCTCGCAATTATTCCTTAAATAACATCCTTGATCCTAGGCCAACACACACTCCTCTTTATTTTGCACACAGAGCTATGTTTCCAATGTATCCTGACTCTGCATCCCTGGTCTGTGTCTGAGGCAGCTGGATTGAGTCTTGACACAAGTCGATGTCCATCTTCCTGTTATGGTCACATTATATTTTCCTGTATAGCAAGCTTCAATATATCTCATCTACCTTGCGTTACTGTGTATTTACACTTATTGGTAAGCAAGTTACTTCATCGTCTTTGTATAAATGATTACTTTATCATTTCATACATGTTTCTGTTGTCACTTCAATCACATTGTTACTCGTAAGTATTTTCATATCGTTTCAGTATGTCCTTGTATATCTTCTTCATGACATCACTCTTCCCTTGTCAGATTGCACTTAGCACTCCATGATGTCGAACAGTACGTGCTGGCATTCTTCAACTCTTTTAGTACAAGGGTACATTTGGTATTGTCTGAGTGCATATCGTCTCTCATACACTCGATGCGGTAAAGGCACAACACATGCGATCCGACATATAGCTCTTCTCCTGCTGTTCCAATGTTATGGTGGTGAGGGTGCAGGATCTAGTGAAAATGGATCCACCTGCTCCTCTACATTCTCCCCTCTGGTAGAGTCGTTGACCACATTCTCCTCTCCAATCTCCTTCATCTTCTCTTCATACTGTCATTTCTTTGGGATTCAAATCTTTGTCAACCCCTCAGGTGACCTGAATTCTTCATATGTTCATCCACACTCCAGGTCATGTGACAGCATTCTCCTGATGGTGTAAATAATATCCAGCGTCCTACATATTTTGTATGATGCATAGGATAGTAGAACTTCATTCCTGGAGGTACCAGGGGACTTTTCTTTATATTCTCATGGGTACTTTCCTAATTTTGTATTTGTTCACCCACTCCAGCATCTATATCAATCATCTTTGTGCCAATTAATGTCCTGGCTTTCTTCTGGCACTGTTCCAAGATGATCCTTATGAGACAAAATCCTAGCAATACCAACATGAGTATTGCTCAGAGTATTTTGAAAGCATTCACCAGCAATGTTGGAATTCATGATAATAGAAATGAAAACCAGTCATCTCCTGCTGCCTCATCAACTTCATCATCCGTCTTCGTTTGCAGGGTTGTCAACACAGTTATTGCTTCCATCAGGGTTCCATTTTCTCCATCATGAGATGGTGTGAATGTACAGCAAGAAGGCCCGACCTTGGCACACACGCTTCCTTCCATTGCTGTAATTAACTCCAGGACATACCTGTTCTGAAAAGTCATCCGCCTGGTGGCTCTCAATTCCTCTCTGATTGCATTGAATCCTTTTATTGTTGCATTTATCATCTGTAACAGCTCCCATCTGGTAATATGCAGCCATTTGGAGTTCATGCTCATCTAGAATATCTTCATAGACCTTTATTGACTTTGATGAGAAATAGTTCTCCCTTTTCAGCTGGCGAAGAACAAGAACCTCTTCCTTCTCTGGTGTTCATTCATATTTGGAAATCCATCAATATTGAGGTCACTTTGAGGAATCACTAATGCTGGAACATGTATTACTACAATCTGCATTCTCCTCGTCAATTTTTAGGCAATTGCATGTACATTCTGGATCCACAGGCCCAATATCGGTCCATCGACACTGCAGTTCCTTCATTCATTCCTGGGACCTCGGTTGTCTGTCTACATCCTTTGTAATCTCCAACCAGAACCGAACATGTTGTTGCATTCTTCAGTGGTAGTATAGATACTGGTCCTGCTTCGTTGTCGACCCATGTTAGTAACTTAGCATATTTGGCCCATGACTCTAAGCATTTTATAGTCACTATTTGCACTATGCTTACTGGTTCCTTCTTCAATAAGTATGCAGGGCAAGATAACAGTCCTTCTTCCCATCCGGAACTGGTGGCAACACGCCCATACACCAATAGCTGAGGTCTCTCCCAACATCCTGCTTCTCCTGATCTTCCAGTCATATCTGAGCAGCCCATCCTCTTCATCTCAAACAATTTTTATTTTTATTCATTCTCCAATCTGGGATGGATACATACGTTTTTTACTTGTCCACCCCATTCCACTTTCCATACTCCTTGTTTTCACATAAGTATCTTCATATTGACATTTTCCTTTTGATCACCATCGTAAAGTTGACCATTTTCCTTCGAATTGCCCTCTGATTGTACACGCTGCTAGATGACTGAGACATTTTGCATCATGTGCAGGCATTTCTTTGACAATAAATGTCCTTGCTGCGTACATGAAATACGGTATTAAGGAACATTTCAGAAAAAACTTTTGCTTGTGCTTACCTTGTCCTTTGGAGCTGCACGGCTGTTCACTGCACTGCGAGTTGGCTGGAACTCTTGCTGACTGCCGTTTCGTCCCTGCTTCGTTCCCTGGAGGGGCAGAGCTTGCTGGAGATCACGTGATCCATCACGTGTCAGGATACAGATTGAAAACGCACCCGCGCTCACCCTCGCAGCGTTGAGCCCGGCAGGGGTGGAGGGCGTTAGCTGTTGTGCGGCTGTTAGGCGCTGACCGCGCGACTAGAGACCAGGGAACGGGAGACTGCGGAGGTATTTCCTCTTTGATCCCGACCTGGAGCCAAAGGTAAGTCAACTTTATACTCTCTAAAGGTCGTTGATAAGAGCCTGCGGAGTCCGTGCGAGAGTCTTGTCTGCCGCAGGCCGCCGCGGCCACCGTCTGCAGGCGTGTTAACAGGCTAACAGACAAGAAGACCTTCATGGGGGATAACAGGCCTTGGACACGGCTTAAGTTAAAACAAACACAGAATTTCTTGCCGCAAATTGACAATACCATTATGTGCACCGAACTGCACCCACATAGTGCCATTACAAGTGTCCTTGCACCCGAAAATGAACACAGTCATTGTCCACCCCTCGACATCACCGAGGGGGCCGGCAAATGTAGTGAGTTAGGACTGAGTAATCCTGCTTCTCCTGCAATCCCCACTACTCACTACCTAACGCACACAATTCTGGAAGCGCGCACAGAAGATGCAACATCGGGCTCAATGGAAGCTCTCCCTCTTGCAGAGCTTGTGAAAGAACGTGCGCCGGCCTCGGATGACCTCACTACAGGCCAAACCCAGCAGACGGCTGAGTCCTCCAAAGCCAATCCTTCAGTGAACTCTGAAGTAGATTCACTGTCAATACCGCAACAATTATACCTGCGTGATCAAGCAACAAGCGAAAACGCTCTTGAAGCTGCTGAGCGCACAGCGTTGTTGAAGAACGAAAAAACTAGTAAGGCAAAAACCTCCTTTGAAGTCTATCCCGAAATTACGAACTCCCACTGTGACAACGGTGGAAACAGCATTAAAGTTAGGAGAAGCCTCATTTTAGGCGCAAATACTTGGCCTGGGACCAGTCTGGCAGAAGCTGACTTAAACAGAGAAATAGTGGAACCAGAGGTGATCGAGATAAATGCGGAGGCATTTCAATCACCTTTCGATGTAACAGACAACGAACTGCTTGCGCTTGAAGTTCCAAACATCGTACTTGATCCAAAATTGCTGAAATTCACGTTTCCTCTGTCTACCAAATCACACGAAAATCAACGCAAAGAAAGCACGCCAATACAAAAAATCACAAATGGCGCTAAGGTCTTTAACCAATTAATACCGGCCACGATAGCAGGCAATGGATCTGTGGCAAATCTCGCACACATACCAACCAAAGGGATTTCGGTACCTGCAATTAGAAACTCGACCGATGGTCCACAACAAGGACCCTGTAACATTTCGCTGTTAAAAGAAATCGATTTCGCAGCGCGAGAAGCACGCTTGACGAAGAGACTCTTAGCCGATTTTGAAGAAATGAAAGAAAGACTAACAACAAGCTTCACTTTTGGAGCTTCAAGAAATAATAACACAGTGGAAAATGTCTCTGGCATACTTAATGAAGGCGACCATGAATGTTCCATCGACGTCACAGCAATAGGCTCAAATCAGAAATCCTTGGGTCAGAAATCCACAACCAATCGCCATGACCAAAATCCGGTGAGTGATTTGACACCATGCTTAAAAATTCAAGGACAGCACTTCTGTACTAGTAACAACATCAGTTCAAACACGAGGAGCCAAGATGGCAAAGTCCATGATGCGCATACTTATCAACGGCCGAAAAGAATCCCTGCATCCAGCACGAAAGACAAGAGTATTCCAAACAGCGACAACACAGGCAGTTCGCAAAGTAGAGATTCAGAGATAAAATCGAATCTATCAGTTGCGGCTGCTATACAGATACACAACAACGTCTTAGCTGCCACATCTCTGGCCCTGATTCCATTTATAAAACTATATGAAAGCCTGAATGAAACTGCCCAAAACAACGGAGCAATCATAAGACACATAGACGACAAAATAACCAAAATTGAAACAGATTTTGTGGCCTTCCAAATGAGACAAGAAGTTGAAAACACCAAGTCTTCCGAATACATGAGCAGACTTTTTGAACAGTTGCAGAGGGACCAGAAAGGTTACGACCAACGTAATGAGGAATTGCTTGAAAAATTAAAACAAATGCTATCTTACGAAAAGGAGAAAAGAGACCCTTCCGCGAATAAGTTTCACAAAAGAACAGATGCAGAGACACAATATAACCTAGAAGCAGAATCACCGGTAACAGACAACTTACATGGCAAAAATACCTTAGTTAGCGGATCCAATCCAAATGATCCCATTGACTTAACAGGCAATGGCACAAACATCATGCCAAAGTCTGTGACAAACGGATTAGTGTCTGAGAAAAATAAGTCTACGAATAATTCAAAACAGCCATTGGCGGAGGGTACGACCGACTCTACTGCTGAGTCCCGCATAAGAAGTGGAGAGATAATCATGGCACCGGAGAAAAGCTCTGAGCATCCATCAAGCTCTTCTGCAACGGCATCATATGGCATCTTTAGGGGCACTGCCAAAACCCTTGAGACTACGGCAAACAAAGGAAAATCTTCAACAGAGACAAATGGCCATCTAAAGAAAAAGTTAGAAAAAAAAAAGAACACTCAGGCTAATCCTAAACACAGAAGCTATACAAAACAATTTATAAGAAACTTGACCACGCCGGTGAAATCTAAGTCAAGCGAAAACAAAAGTCTTGACAAAACGAAAGCTACCAGCAAAGAGGGAAAAGAAGAGACGAAAGTTGGACCCAAGTGCAAACTGGTTATACCCCCAAAAAAGCGGATGAGAATTGAATCAGATCAGAGTTCCTCTGACCCTGGAGATCTAATGGAAGCTCTATGCAATCTGTCTACATACTCTGATAACGAGGCTGAAGTAACCCTTCGAGGATCTGCTGTGGACTTGACAAACATGTCACCCTGTAGCTCAGACCCACCAGATCAGATAAATCCATGGAAACCACTGTTTAAGAAAACAGGTGTCCAGAAAAGCGCAACACGTGAGGTTAAGGTAACCGAACGAACAAAAGACACACTCTCACCTGCACTGAAGGGAAGACACCTCGACCTCAATCCTAAGTCCGAATACAATGGCCATTCGGTATTGAATCCAAAATATACATCTGCACATAGTCGCAATTTTTCCTCTAATCTACATGAACTTCACAGAATGACATCTAAGGACTCATACCAAAAGATCATGATCGAAAACATCTTTCAGAACGAATTAGATGTTAATTTGAATCGTGGAAACATTATGTGTCTACTACACGCAGTACCAGCGTTACGGAATATCAGGTCCGACGACATCCGAATAGTTGAATACTTATCAGAAGTTCGTGCAGATATTGTACTCCTCCACATAAACTCCCAAGCAGTACGTTCAACGTTGCTAGCTGCAAAGCAAGACCTCAGGTGCTTGGGATTTGAAATCTCACTTTACGATTCAACAAGCAGTCAAGGACCAACTACAATTGCTGATAATATAAAAACGAAAGAAATCTCGGATCAGCAACGAGATAGCCTGAGGAGACAGTTAAATTCCAAACCACCCTGCATTGAAAAGAATAGGATCGATGGCAAGAAATCAAATAAGCACTAGCTGAAAAAAGAAGAAACTGCTGTGCCTATGACTGTGATATCGTGGAACACAAGAGGTTTTAACCATCTATATAATGATTTCCCGGTTGACTTAACTAATAACTTCGCCATCTGTTTACAGGAAACCTGGTTGCGGGTGCCACCGACAAAAGACGGCTATGTAACACTGTTAAATCCGGCTGGAAAAAACATCAAGGGACGCCCATTTTCTGGATTAATTACAATGATAAAATCAGGAACAACCTGGGAAATAATGGAAAAAATGAGTCCAAATAGTTATGTTCAAGGAACTTTACTTCAAACAACGAACGGGCCCAATAACAATGAACATCTATTAATTCTGAACGTGTATTGGAACTGAAGTAATGCAAATAATTGATCGTCACCAACGGTCCTGTCCGGTCCTTGCAATAATTTTATGTGGCGATCTGAACATCTCATGGTTCGATGACCAAATGAAACCTATCAATCTCAATTCTTCAGACAGTTTCTCAGGAAACAAAAAACAAAAGCAATGGAGTAAAGAACTAGAAGCCCGTGACTGTATGATGGCAAACGGCCAAGTGAGAGGGGACATACCACCAAATGTCACCTGGGCGAATATGGGATACAAAAAGACCCTAGATTACTTCTGGACTTCAAGAAACGTGTTTGCAACCATTAACAAGCTGCAAATCATACCTACAACAAACAGTGATCACTACCCACTTGTATTATCCTGGCCGTTAAAGTGTAAAAAGAAAGGCGCTATCCATAGTCAGGCACTAGAAGTGAATCATGGGCGAAACAGATTAAGAATAAATAACTATCAAATCATTAAATTATCCAACAAAATACAGGAGACTAACCATGACAATGTTGATCCCTTAAACTATATACCACTGCTACCTAGCCTGAAAACAGGCTTCTCTGGAAAAACATGCGAAAATAACAGGGATCACAAACACAAATGGAGTAGATCGGTGAAAACCCAAAAAAGGCAGCTCAGGAAAGACCTATCAAAAATAAAAAAACAGCATGGAGTAAATGCCCAGAGCCAATCAAAACAGAGAAAACAACAATACCGAAATTGGCTAAAATCCTTCTCCTATCAAAGAGATCAAGAGCGTGGCGAAGAAATGTTGACGTTGATCATAAAAAACAACTCTAGGGAAATATGGAAAATCTTGAATAAAGGAACGGTTAACCAGGACGCTTTAATGTCAAATGGAGTGTCCGAAAGTGAATGGGTAAGGCACTTCCAAAGGGTTTTTTCAGGAAAGGAAATACCAGACAATGTAGACAGCCGAAACATTACCACAGCTTGGAATATAACTGAGTCCAGAGAAGACATTCTTCTGGCCATATCTAAATTAAAGACCTCGAGAGCTGTTGGCATCAGCAACACATTGCTAAAAAAGCACAGCTACGCATGGTCCTTATTCATTGCGAAACTTTTTGCGGTGATAGAAGAAAGAAAACAGGTACCGAGTTCATGGACCAGGGCAATAATAGTACCAATATATAAGAAAGGCAGTCGTGACGATCCTGCAAACTATCGACCGATTGCCTTACTGGATACTATTGGTAAAGTGCTGGCGACATTTCTACAAAAAAAGCTATCGGCATGGGCAAAAGAAGTCAACCAAATTGATGTCAGACAAACTGGATTTACGAAGGGCGTGGGAGTAGAGAACAACCTCACCCTGGTAAATCTGCTAAAACTCGACGTTCTAAACAAAAAAGACCAACTATTTATGGCATTTATCGACTTACAGCAAGCGTTCGATTCAATTAATCGAAATAAATTATGGGAAAAGTTGGAAAATCAAAACTGCCCAAACGCCTTGCTACAACCGATAAAGGCGCTATACTCTAATACAACAATTAGAGTAAGATTAAATGCAAATGGAGATCTGTCTAAATCCATTATTACCACCAGAGGGGTGAAACAGGGATGCCCACTCGCTGCCACCTTGTTCAAACTATATATTGTTGACATCTCTACAGCATTGGCAAGTGGTAACTGCTTCCCCCCAAAAATCAATGGACAGCCTATAAGCTATGTGATATATGCAGACGATGTGGTACTGTTTGACAGGACCCAGATAGGGCTGCAGCGACTTCTGTCAAAGCTTGAAACCTACATGATCGATAATGACTTAGCAATCAATGTGAAAAAAACAAAAATCATGAGATTTGGAAGTGACTGGGTTGCAAAAAAAAAATCCTTTAAATGGCGAATTGACAATAATTTACTTGAAGAAGTTACGGAAATTCGCTATTTAGGTATCCTGATGAACACTTCAATCCGTGAATGGTGCTGGACTCAAGATCTATTCCAGCGGACCCGAATCCTTGCCTTACAAGGAGCACGTTTGCATACCTTATATGGAAAATTTTCTGTACTGCCATTACGTACGTTTTATACCCAAAAAGTTGTCCCTACATTAACATTTGGGGCAGAAGCAGGATGGAACATTGACCTAGAGATCTGGTCTAAGTTAGAAGGCCTATTCTGGCGCCAAGTCCTGAGATTACCAAAATATCTATCAATGACCATATTACGTCATGAATTGGCTCTTGAAAGCCTATACGGAACAGTTCTATGGAAATCTTTGTCACTACTACGAAAGATAGAAACACTGAACCCTGAACCGGCTTATCAAATACTAAAATCAGGAGAAAATCATCTTCACAATGGCCTGCTCTTAAGATGGTCAGAGAAAGTGAAAGCCATCATGTACAGCGCAAATATTTCAATGGAAACATTGATTAATCGGCCTCAGATCGCCAGAATAAAATTGAAAGAATGGCTCTGGATCGACAACGTGGACAAACTTGCAACATTGCCGACAGCATTAGATCTTGGGCCAACAAAGAATAAAGTAGACAAAATGCCAAACTATCTGTGCAAATTTCCGTCGAGATATCACAGAGATAAATTCCTTAGACTCAGATTGAACCTTCTGAAAACAAACCAAATGTTGGTGTTAAGAAAAATGAAGCCTGTCACCGAAGAAGCTTGCCGGCACTGTAAATTGCATGCTGAGTCATTAAAACATCTAACAACTGAATGTGTGGCAATAAATGAGTTGAGATCTACCCATCTGTACAAATTTAAACCTGCAAACGACGAGATGGAAGTTCTGTGGCTTCGGATTCTGAGCGGAAGCTCGACAATTCTAACTTGCTCAGTGATAAATTTTTTGGACACAGTACTAAATTAAAAGGCACAAGTGCAAATTGACAAGGAAAAAATGTCACTAATGACCGGAAAATGAGTTGTAATAAAAGTTTGCAAAAACTAGATGTTACAAATAAAAAAAAAAAAAAAAATTAAGGAACAGATGTACCAGCTTTCTGCTGACATTCTCTCTCCCACTGCATTCATGTGCTGATACCATGAATTATTTTTTTAATGAGACGAATTATCAAGATATGTGTTTATATCTTCATGATCTTCCCCAACATCCCTTTTAAATTGAAATAGGTGCCTCATAATATTAGAAAAAAGGCTGCCTGAAACTTTTATTGGGGACGATAGGAAATGTTTCATTGTCATCCACCATGTCTGTATTGTTTTTTGTACCATCTCTTAATGCCATAATAATGAGGAGGAAAACACAAGTCATAATACAGAATGATATCACAATTATTGTTTCATGAAAAGTCAATGATTTTCTTGATGTCATTGATCCTCTTATATTCTGAAACCTCCTCATCTTATTTTGAATCTGAATACATATATAATTCCGTAATTCTTTATGGGTCACACGTTTAGATCAAAAACAGCAAGATAATTGCTATAATTATTCTTAAAATAATATGATTGTTCTTAGGGTTGCAGAGAAATATTTTGATATTCACATGCCTTCTTGCTAAACCTGGATAAGACCATAATATATATGTAAAAACAGCATACAAGAATGTGTGTATTGTTATTACAATGGGTAACATAAGAGATGAAGTGTGCTTCTTTTCTTTCCACTTCGGTATGTGAAAACATTGCCTATTGATCGTATCAAAAACGTTCCAGGATAAGTGCAAGTATTTTTATTCCTTATCAAATGTTGAACGATATTGGTCCCTAATTTAAAGTGCTTTTGTGCTCTTCATTCTCCTTGTCTTTGCTATTGGCCGTTGAACGGGTCTGCATGTGTGGAACCTCTTCTCTTGCTGCACCGTAGGTAGTTGCAGGAGGGGGTCTGAGTCTCTTCTTTATTTGGTTTGATGTTGTGCAGATGCAGCCAAGCTCATCTTCCTTTTAACTTGGCAGCTTTGGGGATAACTTCTTCTACCTCATATGGTCCTTCAAAATGGGGCATACTCAAAGTGCATACAAAACTTAGTACAAGTACCTGGTCCACTGGATATTAACTGGGTTGCTTAAATACATTCTCTGAATCAATGGGTTGGCTGTCTTTTTCACTTCTCTTTGACCCCCTTCCTTACATTCTTGACCTGTTGAGACATGAAAGAAACATGTGTAGTCACTGTTGTTAGGTAATCAGGCATCTCATCACCTAATATCTTCACTACACTTTGGGCATCAGTTTTTAACCTAGTCGGAGGACCAAGGGGATTCTCATATGGCATCCAGTCACCAACTCATAAGAAGTTAAATGGTGATCGGACCCAGGCTGATTTCTTAGAGCATACAAGGCAAAGTGTAGGCAATGTAGCCATGCATTCTTAAATGTCATTTTTATTTTTGCAATTCCCTCTTTCAATAGTCCATTTAAGTTCCCACAGATGCCATTCGCCTGTGGATGGTAAGCTGAGGAAAATGTGTGCTTAATGCCTAATAGAAGAATTGTTTGTTCAAACAATTAATTTAAAAAATATGGTCCATTGGCAGACTGCAAAACCTTGCACACACCCCTTCTCCCTTCTTTGGAACACCTCACGCACAAGGAACTTGGCAGCACATGTGACATCAGGGTGCATGCATGGACCTGCCTCGATCCATCACAATGCAATTTACAATAAACTGTGCCACATGGGGCATGGCTAACCGTCATGCAGTGAAGACGTGCATCAGAGAAGCTCCTGCTAGCACCTACATCGATCTAGTGACACGGAAAGAAATGAAGGATCATTTGTACTAAAATCATGTACAACAGTAAGAAGCTGCACCGGAGTGCAAAAACAGCACACCCGACGCCCTGGATCTGCGGAAGAATATGCTGCTCTGGGGGCATGGCTAACAGCCATGCGATAGGCTATGTTCTCCGTTGTCTCCCATGGATCCAAAATGATCCTGGAACCCTCGTAGGCAGAAGAAGGCATCCATAATCCTTTTGCAGACCCACATGTGGGTGAACGTAAGCGGCATGCGGTGCACTGAGATGTAGCTCAATCCGAACCATCGGGAGTGAGTTATAAACTGGATAAGTAAGACGGAGTCTGAAGACACAAAGGGCAAGATGGCGGCCCTCTGAGAACAAAGGAACCAAAGTCTGGCGAGCCTGTACCGCAACTTGGGACATTGAGACATTCACACTGGATTGATTGTGAAAGCGATGGCTGCGGAGCTAGAATGAAGGTGAGCCGAGTCCCTGCACTGAGAAGTAAGGATAAAGTGTGGCTCATTGCAGTTTGAGGAGTATTGGCTACGCTTGTACCCACAGAGATGAGAGCAAGAAGAAGATCTGTACTGAGCAAAGACTGCAGTGCGCGGAGCTGAGGTCAGCTCTTCCTCATCAGGAGACCGAACTGGAGAACAAGCAGATGAAACATGAGTTACTGTATCCATGAGCCAAAATGAACACTGCGCGGACAGGTCCTAAGGGACTGCAACTGTTGCAAGGAAGGAATAAGAAACCCGACGCTAATGGAGACCCGGGCAGCCCTGGCATATATGGAAAGCGGGTAATTGGTCTCCTGGAAGCGGCGATCGTAGCGGCAGAAACTGCAGGAACTGAAGAGAGTCTTCAGGAGTCTAACCTGCTGGGATTGGGATGTGCTCCGTTCTTTCTGAATGAATGGATATGGCTGCCAAGATCGCAATGGGTCAATGAGACTAGAATGATAGATTTGGCCTGGAAATTATGGCGGAGGGCTTGCCAGGTCATGGGGAATCCGCTCCCGTGCTCCCCACAGATGCTGTTAGTGGTGCTGGATGGAGTGGATGGGCAGATGAGAATGATGATCAGGAAGTACTAGGAGTCGATTGGTATAGTGACCCTTAGGGATGTATGGCAGGATGGTAAGGCAGTGGAGTTTGACACGCTGAGAGAAGATACTGGCCTGCACATAGGACAACATATTACATACACCAGGCTGGTGAGGATGTTAATGTTAATGTTAAAGGACATTTGTACCGCGCACTATCACCACCGAAGTGGTCCCCTGGTGCTCTGGCGGGTCTGAAAGAGGAGGGAGGGGTTGAGTTAGTGGGAGGAAGCAGGAAAAGTGCAAGAGAGCAGTGATGTGCTGTTGGCGGCCACAGCCCGGTGGGTCCGTTGGCTGGGCCTGGGGTGTTTGCGGCCGGTAGTCGTCATGTACTGTTGTGCAAGACTATGTGTGTTTTTTTTTGTTGTTGCAATGTAGTGAAGTTTGTGCGGTTTGTTGTGCTGCAGGTTTTGGTTGTGTTTGATTTGGAGTTTGAGAGGTGTATGCAGAAAGGGAAATTGTTAGTCGGGTTGGTTACTTTGCGTCTCTATCCTGAATTGAGGCGCTCGGTTTGCGTAGTCTCCCCTGATGCGGCTCTATCCTGATCTGGGTCCGACTGGCATACAAGGTTCCTTACTCCTCTGGCCCCCACCTCTAACAAGCTCTCTCATTGCTCCCCTAGTCCTCCCTTCATACTCCTGTGGCCAATGCACCTGTCAACCTCTCAGGTAGTGTGGTGATTGCCAATATCTCGACAGTTCCACACCTCTGTGGTACCTGGCGGTAACTAAGGGGTGGGCGAAAGTGTTGGTGGGATTGTCTGGGGTAGTTGACTCAGTCTCCGTGCTTGTCGCCTGTGTTCCAGTCTATCTGGTGTTACCCATCCAGGTGCTGTGGGAGATACCCTCTCGGGTCGGGGATGTCCGTGTCCTTTCAGGTTTAGTCATCCTTTTTCCAGTTTTGGTTTCCAGATTTAGTCTGTGGTGTTGAAGAGCCAGGTTTTAAGTGATTTCCTGAACTTTAGGTGATCTTCAGTGTTTCTTATTTCTTTTGGGATGTTGTTCCAGGTTTTTGCGGCTAAGTGGTAGAAGGAGGTGCCTCCAAGTTTTTTCTTAAGGTATGGTTTGAGTTCCAGGTGGATTTCGTTGCTTGATCGGAGGGGTCCCATTGGTTTATAGACTGTTATTTTCTTTTGTAGGAATTCAGCTCCTTGTCCGCTGATTGCCCTGTGCGTTATGCACATTGTTTTGAAGGTGATGCGATGTTTTACTGGGAGCCAGTGTAGTGTTTTTAGGGCTGGAGTGATGTGGTCTCTTTTGGATAGTTTTTTGAGGAGTAGTCTTGTTGCTGCATTTTGGATCTGTTGCAGTTTCTTCAGGAGGTATTCTGGTATTCCGAGGTAGAGGCTGTTTGCATAGTCAATTTTGACATATTCGGGCGACGATAGTGAGTGTTTTTTGAGTGAAGGAGAGGAAAGGTAGAATTCTTCTTGCCGTGTGGAGGAGGAAAAAACATTTCTTCACTGTTGCATTTATTTGTGGTTCCAGGGTTAGGGTGTTGTCCATTAGGACTCCCAGATTTATTACTACCTTCGATGGTGTTGGTGCGTTTCCCATTTCCATAGGCCATGGGATGGTGGTTTCGTTCTCTTGGTCTTTGGATTTCTGTCTTTCCTGGGTTGATTTTCAGGTTGTTGGCATCCATCCAGTTGAAGACTTCTTTTAGACAGTCGGTTAGGGTTGAATGGTCGGCATCCGTGTCTTTGATTTTGTAGATGATCTGAGTGTCATCTGCGTAGTTGTAACATGTGATGTTGTATTTTTTGAAGATTCTGATGACCGGAGTCTGATAGATGTTGAAATATAGTGGAGATAGTGAAGATCATTGTGGCACTCTACAGTAGTTAACTCATGGAGTGGATTTGAAAGGTTTTATCCATATGGTTTCTGTTCTGTCTGCTAGGAATGATTTGGTCCAGTGTAGTGCAGTGTCTGTTATGCCTATGTCTTCTAGTCAGGGTGTCGTGGCTAACTGTGTCAAAGGCTGCGGAGAGGGCGAGCAGAATAAGGGCTGAGGTAGTTTTTGAGTCTGCGTTAGTTTTGGGGTCGTCCCAGATGGATAGTAGTGCTGTTTCCTTTCCTCTCGCTGGTCTGAAACCGATTTGAGCTTGGTCCAGCAGGTGGTGTTTTTCTACGTGTTCTTGGGTTAGTTTATATACATAGGTTTCTAGAGGTTTTGCTGGGTAGGGGATGTTAGAGATCGGCCTGTAGTTGGAAAGGTCATCTACGTCACCACTTGTGTTTTTCAAGAGTGGCTTGATGTATGCTGATTTGAAGATCTTCGGTACAGTCCCTCTCGATAGTGATAGATTTAAAAGGTTTCTGTAATGTTCTGCTGGTGATCCTTGCGCAAGGATCGATTTGTAGATGTCTGGTGGACAGGGGTCCATGGGTGATCCCGTTTTCTTGCTTCGTTTTACCAGCATTGCGAATGCCTCTGCTGATATTTCAGGAAAGCTTTGGAGTTTGTGCTGTGGTTCCCTGTTAGGTTCGTTGGGTTGTATGTTGTGGTTGGTTGGTCGCTTTTTTATGGTTTGTCGGATGTCATTGATTTATTTTTTAAGTGGTCTGCCAGGTTGTTGCATAGTTTTTCTGAGGGGGTTGGCATCCTGGTGGGTTTCTCATTTCTTCAATGATGCTAAACATTTCTTTTTGTGTGTTCGTGGCATTGTTGATTCTGTCATCGTAAAGTCTTCTCTTTGCTTTTTGAATTTCCTTCTTGTATGCGTGGATTTGTTTCTGATACAATGTTTTTTTTCCCTGGGTTGTATTCTTTCCTCCATTCCATTTCCATCTTTTTGTTTTCCTTTTTCATGTCGTTTAGTAGTGGGGTAAACCATTTGCCATTGCTCTTTTTTTGGATGGTGTGAATGGTTTTTCAGGGGCGATCTTGTCTATTGTATCTGCGATCCATTTGTGCAGTATCTCTGCTTTCCCGTCTAGGTCAGCTAGCTCCAGTTCTGTAATTGAGGGTTTTGTTAATTCCAGTTGTTCGAATAGGTTGCTTTCTTTGACGTGTTTCCAGTTTCTTTTTGGTGGTGGTTGTGAGTTTCGGATGTTGGATGTAGGCTTGGGTAGGCAGAGGGATCACGAATGGGATGATAAGAGTGTCATGGTCAGAGACAGTACTAGCCCAAAAGCCCGATACAGCCATTGAAACTTTTTATGATGTACCAGATGGAGGTCATGAGGTCTCCAGAATATATGAACTATTGATATCGAAGGTTGGGAAAGAGGTGACTCAGTTGAGGCGATGTTGGGAGGAGGAAGCCGGGGAGCCAATGGGTGACAGGTTATGGGTGAGAGTACAAGGGTACCACAAGAAAGTGTCGGGGAATGTGCAGTTACAGCAAATTCAACTATGTGTTACCCACAGGGCATACATGACTCCTGAGAGGATAGCTAAGTTTAAAAATGCAGGCCCACAATCTTGTCCTGAGGTGAATGCAGAATTGATACATATGTTTTGGGCATGTCCTAAATAAGGACATTTTGGGAAGAAGTAGCCCACTGCATGGCGGAGAAGGAGATAAATCTGGATGTGAACGCCTTGTGGGCGTGTATGGTGGGAGGGTTCCCCAGGCCGCGTAGAATGAAACATGTGAGTAAACTTAAGGACCTGGCTTATGTACTAGCTAAGCGTAGAATAGCTATGAGCTGGAAAGCAAATAGTAGGTTGAAAGTGGAAATCTGGTGGCATGATCTTCAAAAATGGGTGGAAGCTGAAATGGTGGTGTGGAATGAGGCTGTTAACAAGGGTGGAGAAGAAGAAGCATATACGTTGATAGCCTGGAGGGAATTAGTAGCCACACTGTCCGATTGGACCGGATGGTTCCGGAAGGTGTAGAGAGAGTTAGAAGAGGAACACCCCCAGAAGTACAGGAGCAAAGTGTGGAGGAGGGGAAGGCTTGGGAGGTGTGGTTGGGAGGGGGGTAGAAAAAACATTATGAAACCGTACGTGAAAATCTTAACTGCATAATTGCTGTTACATTGTACGCCTTTCATGTTGAAATTAATAAAATTGTTTGAAAAAAGAACAAAAAGAATGTGCTGGTCCAACTGCGAAGGACCACAGTGGCAGCCAAGATGGCGACCGACAAAGCATAGCAGCGCTGACAAGCTACAAAAAAACAGTATATGTGAAGTTGGAGACTGGCGCGGGAAGTGAGAGAGAGAAGACAGAACAGCCAGCTGGACCAGAAACAGAGGACTGCAGACATTTGTGAGTACATGCAGACACATGCAGCCTTGCGTACCCAACAGACCGGAGGGGAGAAGTGACGGCAAAATGATCGTGAGCAGCAGGGATCCTCTTGATGCTGTGAACGGGAGCATCAGCCCAAAGAACACAGCAGAGATAGAGGTAAGGTGCGTGGGGGGAGAGCAACAAAGAAGGTGTGCGGGTGACCATATTATGTTGAATACAGTGCAGATATAAAAAGGAACCCACAGAAACGGCCCAACCTACGTACACAACTTGGAAAATAACATAACAAGCTAATAGGAAGAAGCTAAGGGGACACGTGAGATGGGCAAAGCGAGGGGAGAAGCGCAGCCACAAACAGCAAGATACAAGGGTCAGATTGTGCAGGGACGGCAGTGGACTTGAAACAAGAAAATATGGTCAAACAGGCAAAAAGGCCGACAGACAAACCTGCACCGACAGTGCCGGCTTACTGCATGATTGGACAAGAGGTCAAAAGCACCACATACCTCAGTGCATGAGGGCTTTGGAACACGAGGTGCAGCGAAACTGCAAGCCCCCCTTTCAGGGAGATCAGACATAGTGTGGGCCAAGCAACCAAAGTAAACTAGGAAGCCAAGAGAGGTGAAGAGCCTAAAAAACAGATGGCTTCCAAAGGAGCCAAAGCAAAAAGAAAGCAGTCCATCATGGGAGCATTCAACAAAGGCCAAGACAGCCCCAAAGGACGAACAGTGTCAGAGCCAGCAGGAAACATGGAAGACACACTGCACAAAGGGGACCAGCAGATACTAGTCACCATAGTAATACTGAAGTCAGCTCTGGAAGAGAAAATCGATTCAGTAATGGTGGATGTAGGACTGTTGAGACAAGATGTTCGCGCTAGCAGAAAACAAGGCCCAGCTGGAAGTACAGGTCGAATACAACACTGAGGAAGTGCATCAAGCAACAATGGAAGTTGATATACTGAGCAAAAAATAAAATTGCTCGAAGACAGAGCCGAGGACGCAGAAGGGCGTGCTAGGAGAAATAACATTAGGATTCTAGGTCTGCCTGAAGGAATGGAAGGAACCGACCCCACCAATTATGTCAAAAATGTGTTATTACAAGTACTGTGACAAGGGAATTGCATGCAAGGATTCACAACCCATCACCCGAGGCACTTCCTAGACCTTGCCTTGCCAAAATACTAAACTATAAGGACAGGGAGAAGATCCTGGCATTCTCAAGGATGGGGGGGAACAATACAAAGAGCCTCAGCTAAATTGGCAAAATACCCAGACTACACCTTTCAAATACAGAAATGTCGAGCCCAATTTATACCAATAAAGCAAAGACTGAGGAAGGCAGAGCTAAAATATATGTTAATCTACCTGGCCAGGCTGAAGATAATACCGAATGGACATGCATTGTTCTTCGACACTCCTGTGGAAGCGGGAGACTGGTTGGACAGCGCAAATGTGCCAGCATCATGCAGAGACTGACAAATGGTTTTTGGAAAGAACTAGCCCTAGGATAAGACCGTTTGTAGAAATTGGGAGTCCTGGAACTATGCACAAGCAAAGGCCTCCAGAAAAGTTGAGAGGGACAAACACCCCTGTCCCACCCCAAAATTACGCCCATGCCTCCAGGGCCCCACCATAGGGTGACTTGGTAGCAGAACTGTGAAAAAGCTGAAAATGGAACGTAATAGCTGCTGTATATGAATAATGGCTACAGGGCAGGAGAGTATGAAGCGAGGACATAATCTTCAAGGGAAGGGTTCCACAGGATGGTGAGACACCCTAACTACCCCATACATTTCTGTTAGGGTACGCTATAAGGACCCGCCCATTGGGCACCGAGCACCTGGTCGGACGACTAGGAGGGGGGGAGTGGAAGCGGGTATGTCTGAGCATGCGTTTCATAGCTGAGCGATTTAAGTTTGGGATAAAACAGTTGAGCTGGGGGTAGGAGTGGGAGTTACTGATCAGAACAAAGGGGAAGCCAGACAATGTATCTCTAATCATGGTCACGTATGGAGAAATAACCTCGAGGAACAAGCATTAAAAGGAGGACAATAATTAAGAACAATCATTCACACATACAATGGAGGGTAGCATCAAAGTAATAACCAGGAACATTGTGGCCTCAATAGCTATGTTAAAAGACACAGAACAATTACTTATCTGTGCAGGAATAAAATAGGGGTAGCCTTATTACAAGAGATGCACCTCAACAAAAGCAGACAGGACAAGTTAGCACAGAAATGGGGAGGCGTGGTAGCAGGATCCAGACCCTCGACTTATTCTAGTGGAGTACTCACATTGATAGCCCTGACTTAGGTATTACACACTAAGTCGGATGATGAAGGTAGGATGGTACTGATCTATGGCACCCTAGAAAACAGAGACCTATGCATCATGAATACAAGTTCAGAAGGCCTGCACCACCAGCAAAAATGTTAAGCACCCTAATGCTCCCAGGAAGCATGAGAGAAGCAGTAATAATTCGCCTTCTAAGCCTAATAAAAAAACAATAAATTGCGGCTCTTACAGCCCTTGTCCCTGTTGAATAAGGATAACAAGGTTCTAACAGCAGTATTAGCGAATAGGCTCAGGAGAGTAATAACAGAATTAATACACCCCGGTCAATCAGGATATGTGCCAGGAATAAATATTTCCTGGAATTTACTTAGATTACATCATGTTATTAGCTGTACAAAAGATTGGGATGAGAGCTGTGCAGTGGCTTCGTTAGAAGCAACAAAAGCATTTGACTCCGTCCAATGGGACTGGCTCTATGCAACAATGAGGAAATCAGGCTTCGGGCCAAAGTATATGCAGTGGATAAAATTGATTTATACTGAACCCATGGTCAGGGTAAAAATGGGAGGTATTTTCTCAGAGAGATGGGAGTTGAGGAAAGGAACCAGACAAGGCTGACCACTATCCTCTGTGCTTTATATCATAGCAATGGAACCAATAGCAGCATTCCTGAGGCGAGAATACCGGGAGGTGGAATCAGGATAGATGGTGTTAGGCACGTAGCATCTATGTATGCAGGTGACACGCTGCTATATATACAAGACCCTGAGGAGAATCTGCAGCACATATTGGAGGTACTGGACAAATTTACCGAGTTGTCTGCAATTACGATCAATAAGAGAAAATCCTGTGTATTCTGGCTAGCGAAGCTTGCTTCGGGAAACATGACAGAGATTCCAGTACTATCGCTACCGTGGGAAAAAGATACCTTTTAGATATCTTGCTCTGGATATATTCCACACCCCAGAGCACGAGCACACAGACAACCCTATACAAGCATTAGAAGGACTAGTGAACTCAATGAAATTCCAGGGGAATTTACCATTGTCAGTAATGGGAAGAGCAGCATTGTTGAAATTGGTGGCACTACCCAGAATCCTACATTTCTTCGGGAATATCCCCTACAATATACCCCAAACATTCTTTGCCAAACTAGAAAAAGTGTGCAGAAGGTTCTTATGGCAGGGTGGAAGACATAGGGTAGTGCTAAGTACTCTACAGAGACCCTATGATAAAGGGGGATGAGAATCCTGAATTTTGAACTACATTACCTAGCAAGCTAGATGCAGTACGTGGTCGGTTGGCTTGCAGACGATCCCACAATGGACACTACACTCTTACAAATGGCAATACAACACCTACACTTAAAAGAGATATTATGGGCGCCCCCAGCAGTACCACATGAATATTCACACTTGGGGAAATGGGCATACAGATATGGTGTAGAATCTCTAGATACCTTAAGATCAGGGACCCGATATCGCCACATATACCATTGGCTGCGGTGATGACAGATAACAGAGGCCTGAAGGCTAATGTGAGACTTCATTGGGAGACACGTGGGATTATAACAAAAGGGGACTTGTGGAGCTGGGATTCCATATTACGTTTTCAAGAATTGCAGGAAATAACAGGAATACACAGGTGACAATACCTTCTACACCAATCTATTTTGAATACGGCTAAGGGGAGATGGCCAGAAATAGGGGGAGACATGGTATAATGTGAGGAAGTGGAAACAATAATAAATATCTCAGAAGGGGGGCATACCATATCAAGATTGTGTGATGTGTTTATAGAAAACCACTCCAAAGAGGAACTACGATCCCGAGCGAAATGGGAAACCAAACTAGATAAGACCTTCACGGACAAAGAGTGGCAAAAGGTGCCTAATTATCATAAGAGGGTCTTCAGAAATGCTAGATTGCAGCTACTACAAATATATGTAACACAAAGAGCCGCCTACCTAACACTGAGAACAATAGCTGGATTCAAGGAAGCGGGAAGGCAAGTCTGCCCAAAATGTAAGCAAGACAATGCTGGAATGCTAAAAATGTTTTAGGGATGTGTTGCCATAAGAAAGTTTTGGATAGAAGATGCACAAAAACTGTCCAAAGGACCAATAGAACTAGATGTCCAATTGCCGGAGGCATGTATATTTGGGCTATTCCCGAGGAGCAAGAAGGGGAAAGCACTGGGGAAATTAAAAGGTCTAGTATATGTACTTGTTAAATGCTGCATAGCAATGGAATGGAAGTCAGAGAAGGGGCCGCTTGCCGAGAGGTGCTGGAGAGACTTGCAAAAATGGACAACAGCAGAGTTGAGGGTGTCAAAACAGACATGCAGTGTGAAAAATCAGGACTTGGTGGAGGACATGCTACGTTGGACAGAACTCACGCTAACCCTGTTCGAAGCAGGTACTGGAACAAACGAAGAAGAATTGCATGGGGAAATTAGATGATGATAAGAGATGTACAAATCGAGAGATGTAAATGAAGATGAGATACCAAAGTCTGGATAGTTAGAGAGTTGGAGGGGGAATGGGGAAGTTCATGTTTAGCGGTAGGTGGTACACGGAATGAACAGTGTCAATAGAATGTGATCCGTTATTTCATGGTGCAATGTACACACCTGTGCATTATTGTAACAAAAGAAATAAAATACAGCTAAAAAAACGGTGCCACCTGCTTCAACATATTTGGCGAAAACCAGTCTTCTGCACTTTTAGCAGCAAGGCTCTCGAGTCATATGCGCAGGGTAGTGAAGCTGCTCCAGCGCTACCCTCAACAATGCTAGAGGCATAACTGGCTTTCCAAATTGCTTCTGTGGGAAATGAAGAACACCCATATTTCCTATTTCCTCCATTAATCCTCTTCTTGTGGGGCTTGACCTTGCATCTCAATTGATTGGACAATAGACTGCATGTTAAAGTCCTCCTTTACCAGCATGCATCATCCTGTCATTCGGTTAACACTTTCTATTTCAAATTAGAAATAGTTGGGAAATAGACTGCCTTTTTGGCTTCTACATCTGTGGCTTTGTTTCCATGAGAAATGTTGTGTGAACAAATATTTGTACCCTTGCTGGTAAAAAATGCTATGCAAAAAAAGCAGTTATTTAGGCGGACAGATACAGAGATTTGTTTGGTCTCCTAAAATGGAAGATCCAGGGGGTGGGTTCTAAAAGTACTAATCGCTCACTGTGTTGAAACATGCAAGTGTTGAAAAACAATTATTTATTTTCTAATCATAGGAAACATGTAGTACATAAATAAACAAGTATTGAAAGATACAACATACATGTGAAAATTAACAGTTGACGGTAACATCATAAAACATATATACAGCAAAGGAAACATAAAAAATATATATATAGAAACTGTGCAACTAATATACAAACAAGTATCAATTGTTATTTCATTGGTACAAGTAATAAACATGCTTATGTGAATACATAAGTGCTTTATGATAAATCCAAAGGAAAGGAACAATAGAGTGGCTGTGAACTCGCCCTTTCAAAAAATGCCTTAACTGGGGTATGCTTAACCTTTAGGTAATAAGTATTTTTTAGAACTATAACAATAAATGTTACAGCGTCATGAGGGGAAAAAAGATATCTTTGCCAACGTGGCAGAGACTGACTAAATAGAGTCTGTGGAAACTAAGAACCGACTTGATCAGTTATTCCTAGTTTACTTCACGTTTTGGCAGAAAATGCAATAAATTGCGCCCACCTTCATCAGGGCTCCGTGGGGGCGACCCTGCCAGTGCTATGTATCCCAAGTACTCGGTTCTCGATCACTAAGGGGGGTAATGCTGTGCAAGGCGAATCCATAGGCGGGTCCCGTAAAGGTAACGGGAAACCGTACAGTAGTAATCAGCCACACAGTAGTTCTGCTTACTGAGTGGTTGTGGTAAAGCTGCATTGTTTACGAGCTGCTGCAGATATTCATATCCTTGACTGTGTGACTGTAGTCCGGTGTTGCTCCTGACATATGAATTCATGGGTGCTTCCTGTGCGGGGAATACTCGCCGGCATTCGGCTATCGCGTCTTATCAGAAAATGAGACGCGCCGAGTGAAGGAGACCGTGTTCTATGTAGCAGCGTCCCTGGAAACCGCGCATGCGCAGTATCTGGGGTGCTGAGGTAACAGCCAATCCAGTGCGAGAAATGTTGTCCGCCCTTTTAGAATGTGCTGCACATTTTATGACTGCGAGCGTCAATGGGAGTCCTAATGCTTCAATAAGTTTATCAAATAGGGCCGCATGTTGCACTGGAGTGCCGTCTGCATGGAGGAAGCCCTTCTTTTTCAAGCGTGACAAATATGCGTGCCCGGTTGACATAACATTGGCAGAGTCAGAGTACACCGTCTCTTCCTCATCTTCAAATTTCTGAAGTGTGACGATAAGTGCCACTAATTCTGCAGCCTGTGCTGAGTAATGCGAATGCAAGCTCGCACTTATCACTACTTCAAATTCACCCTCTCTGTTCAGCTTCACTACTGTTTATCCAACATACCTTTCACCAGTCGTTTGGTCAATTTATGGAGAGCCATCAATAAAGGCTACTTTCCCCCTCCCAAGAGCATTTTCTCTAGCTTGGGGAATATCATCATATTATTCAGTATACGTTGTGCAATCATGTACATAATCATCCTCCGCTATTGGTTCTGCTATGAATGTTGCCGGGTTCACTGTCTTGCATGTAACAATTTTGAACACAGGATTCAAATAATTACCTCCTATCCTGATGCTCTTTGTGTAGTTAATGTACTTTTGGGTAAAAATCGCAAATAATGCATGTTCTACGAATAGTGAAGCTTTTTCAATCGCAAATGCAGCAGCAGCAGCTAAAGAGTGCTCACTTTCATAATTGGATTTAAAATCCCACTATAATAAGCCTATGGTTAATGGCCAAGTCCTAATGATGTTTTCTGTGTAGAGACTGCTGTCATAACTTTTCCATTTGAATGAGAAAATTATTCATGGTAATTTGTAATTCCTAACACGGGGCTGCACTGATTGCCTTTTTTAATTCCTGAAATCCTTCAGTCATCTCATCTGTCCATGTTATTTTGCTCTTTCTCACTTGTACTTCTTTAAGTCCTTTTAAAAGTGGTTGGATATATGTACTGTAATCAAAACCCTGGACCTACAATAATTACACAGGCCTAAAAACATTGTTGCATTTCTCTTGTTGTTATATGTTCTGAAGTCTACATAATTGCTTCTGCTCTCTCAGGTGTCACTTTCCTTCCTTCATGAGAAATCAACTGTCCTATATACAAGACCTCTTCCTGACAATATTGTAATTTGTCTTTGTCCACCTTATACCCTTTCTCAGAGAGTATGGCCATGAGCTTAACGGAATCTTCTCTGCATCTTTTTTCTGTCTCACTACACACCAAACTGTTGTCCACGTATTGAATTATTGCACTTTTGAGCTGGAAATTACCTAGGTCCATCTGAAGGACCCTGTTAAAGATTGAAGGTGACTCACAGTACCCCTGGGGCAAACAAGTATGTTTCACGTCAAATCTTGTGAGTCATCATGGAGGGGAGTTGAAAAGAATACATTCTTTAAATCTATAACTGTGAAGTATCTGGCCTTAGATGGAATGTTGCACAATATTGTTGCAGGATTTGGAACTAAAGGAAACTCAGCTTCAACTATATTATTTAGGGTGCAGAGGTCCTGTATGAATCTCCATGACACCCCTTCTGATTTTTTCACTGGGCACACAGCCGTGTTACATGGAGGATCGGATGACACCAGTATTCCTTACTTCATTAAAACAGAAATGGTCTCAAATATACCTTCACCCACTTCTCTAGACATGGGGGATTGCTTTGCTAGAGGCAAAAGGGCTCCTGCTTTAATTTTAACCACACCTACTCATTTTAATAGATCCACATCATATGAACCTGTGGTCCATAAAATATTTGGCACTTTCTCTAAATCATCCTGGAAAAATGACGGTTTCATTTTTGCCAGTGCCATTCTCTGTAACATTTCTCTATTCTCTACTTTAATCCAATGAGTGAGACTTATGAAAAATACTAATTTATTGTCTGAGTACTCATCCTTAAACAGCTCCTCATCTGTCAAATCTGTCAAACTGTATCCTTCACTCAGGGCTATCAATGTCCTCCATCCTCTTCCCTCACCATCTGTCCCATGAAGAACCACCCTTTCCTCTCTGACCACTGCAGCTTCTAACTCCAAGGGATTTCTGGTGTAAACACAAACTCATCAGGTATTCCTAATAGTTTACCTATCAACCTAGGTAACCATGATAATAAAACAGTCACTTCATACAAAAATACTTCTGGATCTAAAGGAACAAACCAAAGGGGAGGCGAAGGAAGGGGGAGGATGGCAGGGCAGGAAAGCAGCCGTCAGGCTGCTCAGAACATGGGCTGAGATCATGGGATTCATCCAGCGATCCGAGCAATCTGATTGGTTGGCTCCCCGGCCCCGGGTTCTAGTAAGTTAATACATACATTTATGAGCTCACAGTGCAAACCTGTTGTAAAAATATATAATTTACACAATTTCAGCTCACATTAGGCATGGAATATGATTCTGGCCAATGCTGGAAATTGGCAAATGTTACTCTAGGTACAACTCCCCCTTCATGTGGGTTTGGGGGTGCCAGAGTGATGTGGGTGGCCTAACGTGTGCACAAGCTGACCAGCGCCTATATCCACAGGATAACCAATGAAGTTCAGCTGGTGGGTGCCCCTGCAACATGGACTGAGTTCTGGGGATTAACATAAAAGCAAAGAGCATTTTGGGAACATAAGGATGACCACAGAATTTGATATCCAAAATATGTCTGTAATAGTGATTAAAGCAAATAACCCGAACTGGGATCTCTGCTCAGATAGTCAGATACAATACTCACCCTAGCAGAAACATGTCTGTAAATCACAACATATGTATACCCCTTTCGATAGTCAGAGTTTGCAGGTGTGAAGCATAGTTTATTTCAACCAAAGCTCTTATGTTAATCACTCAACTCATTCGGGTAGTAGGGGCATTCATGTGTCACAGAGGGGAGTTCCAGGAACAGATATTGGGCTAGCCCGCCGTAGTGCTCTAACAATTAAGTTTTTCCGGAGTACAGCTCCATCTTGTTCAGCCAAATTCCTCCCATGATCCTGGCATCATAAGTATCTGGAACCTTATTCTAATATGTAGAATGTCCTACTGCCTCTGCCCACATTTGCTCATACATCTTCAAATGGCCCAAAGTGATCTTCTCGGGAAAGGGAACACCACAAAACAGCTTCAGACACATCTCCTCCATTTTCTATCCAAATTGCTTGAAAGAGCTGTTTAAATTCAAGTCTCTGCAATTCTCACTCAGCCTTCCATTCTTCCTCTCTATTACTGTGATTTTCACCCTTCTCACTCCACAGAAATAGCCCTATTACACATTTCAAACTCTCTCAGATGGGGAGCAGGTGCAAATGAATCTAGGTCAACTGGCCTAAGTCCCACCCACCTGGCACCAGGTTTCTGCTCTTTTTCTGCACTTAGCAACCCCCGACCACCTGGCACCTTCCAGGTTGCCGCTCTTTTTCCCCACTTGGCAAGCCCCACCCACCTGGTGCCTTCCTGGTTGCTGCTCTTTTTCCCTACCAAAGGAGCCCTCCTGCTTCTTTTCCTTTGCAGATGAGGAGCAGGTGCAAGTGGATCTAGGTCACCTGGCCTAAGCCCTGCCCACCTGGCACCTTCTAGGTTGCGCTCTTTTCCCCCACTTAGCAAGCCCCACCCACCTGGTGCGTTCCTGGTTGCTGCTCTTTTTCCCTACTAAAGGAGCACTCAAGCCTCTTTTCCTTTGCAGATGAGGAGCAGGTGCAAGTGGATCTAAGTCACTTGGCCTAAGCCCCACCCACCTGGCGCCTTCCAGGTTTCCGCTCTTTTTTCCCACTTAGCAAGCCCCACCCACCTGGTGCCTTCCTGGTTGGCATTCTTTTTCGCTACTTAAGGAGCCCTCCAGCCTCTTTTCCTTTGCAGATGGGGAGCAAGTGCAAGTGTATCTAGGTCACCTGGCCTAAGCACCACCTTCTTATCCCTGCCTCTTCCTTCCTGCTCTTAACTCTTAGATCAAGGCTGTCTCTTGCCCGGGTGTCCAAAGCGAAGGGCTGATGAAGAAAAGGGCAATTCCTGTTTGGACATGTTTGGGGTAGGGGGACCCAGGGCCCAAACCCCTGCTCAGACAGCAGGTAAGCATGCACCAACATGTGTTCTCTCCCTCTGTCCCCACAGGCCATCCCCACCCCCTCTGGTCCCCCTGTGATGTTCCCTTGTGCCCCCCTCCCTTCTCACACACAGGTGTTGCCTGTTTTGCTTGATTCTTCTACCCTGCTCCCCCAGGCCCCTTCAACATACTTCTGCAGGAGTCTTTCCTGATACATTCTGTTTTCACCATCACCGTCTTGTGGCCAATGCTGGATTTGACTTTTATGGACTTAATTTATTCACAGTGCGTCACCCTTTCTTAACTCTCATGCTGGACTTCCTTTGCATCTTGTACTCATGGTGGCCCTGAATCATGCTGTTCCCATCTTCATCTTGGATCCTGGCTTGCAACATTGTGTGTTACTACTGACTTATGAAATTGTATTCCCTCTCCCATCTTGCTTCTCCACTCTTTTTGACTGTTTACTCTCTGTTCTCTCCTCCTCTCCCTTTCTCCCTTTTCCTATCTCCTACCCTCCTCCCCTTACTTTCTTCTATGCACTTACTCTATCAGAACTGTCCCTGGACCTAGTATGATAGCAACCTCACCTGTCTCCTCCCCCCTGCCCTTACTTGCATCCAGCACTATCTGAAATGTCATCAGGCCTAATACGATAGTCGCTTGCTTTGTTCCTCCCCTCCCTTTCTGCACCCTTCGCCCTCAACTTTTAGTTTTTCTCTGGCTCTACCAGAAATGTCGTCAGGCCTAGTATGGTAGTCGCCTGTCTGTTTCCATTTCCTTCCCACTCTCCCCCTCCCTTTCTTATCTATGTCTTAAATCTTGCACTATCTGAAACGTCATCAGGCCGAGTACGATAGTTAATTTCACATCCTTACTGTTCATAGCCTGTAAGAATGTAATTGTATTTTCCCTTGTTCTCTCCCTTGCCTTGAAGCTCTGGCAGTCTGAAAAAGACATTAACACACATTGTGTATAGGCGCTGTATAAATAAACTATCATATCATATCATATCTCCTCACTGCATGTCGCAATAAGCACTCTTCCATCCTTATACTCTTAGATCTCTCTGCTGCATTTGACACAGTGGATCACCCTACTCTACTATTTTCTCTGACTTCTCTTGGTGTCTTGTGAGCTTGCTTCAACGGTCCTGTTCTTATTTTTCTTACCACTCCTATTATGTCACTTGGGATGGACTCTGTTCTTCCTCTCGCCCTCTCCTCTATAGTGTCCCTCAAGGTTTGGCTCTTGGTCCCTTCATTTTTTTTTCTTTATATACACAACCCCTCTATTCCTTAATTGACTCCTTTAACCTCCTGCACCACTTCTAGGCTGATGATTCTCAAATCTTCTTTTCTTTTTCCTAATTTCCTGACTCCCTCCACACCTACACCTTAATCCCTCTAAGAGAGAGGTCCTCTTTTTCTCTTCCACATCTTCTTCCACTTCTCCTCCCACTGGCCTTCTATTTTCCCCTGCTCTCCTCCCTTTCTCTGCATCAGCCGATAACCTTAGTGTCATTTTTAAACCCTTTCCTTTCATGCCCGCTTTTCATTTCAAACACTGTCCACACTTGTTGCTTCTATCTTTATAATCTTCGCTGAGTTTACCAATTCCTCTCTTTTCACGCAACTAAGCTTCTCATATCTTTTTTTATCTTCTCCCGTCATAATTATTGTTCATCTCTCCCAGCAGGTCTTCCACACTCTCACCGCACCCCCTTCATTCTGTCTATAATTCAGCCATTCATCTCCAACTTCCCCCTGTCTCACACTCTGTGTCCCCCTCTCTTCTCTTTATTTCTCACCTTTCTTTTGACTTTCGTCTTTCCTTTCATTTCTATTCTACTCGTTCTACTCTCCTTCTCACACACTCCGCTCACAGTTTGTATTTGTATTTATTTTATTTGTATTGCGCACCTGGCCAAGGGCATCTGGGCGCATTTCTTAGGGAAGAGTAACATAGGAGGTACATAGAATGGCAGTGATTTTACAGTAATGTCAATATACAGCAGTGAAAAACTAATATACAATTTTTACAATGAGGCAATATATCTGAGCTTGGGAAACATGTTTACAAGAAAAGGCACAGTTAATAGCATATCGTGGTGTATTAACACGCAGTGGAAAGGAGAAGATAGTGGGAGTACAGGAGATTATAAAGTAGATGTAGTGTGGTCCTGCTCGAGGAGCCAGGATTTGACTTTATTCTTAAATACCAGGTAAGATGGTTCGGCTCTCAATGTAGAGGATAATGTGTTCCAGAGTTTAGCTGCGAGGACTGGGAAGCTGGATCCCCCTGCTTTCTGGAGCTTGAATCTAGGTATTACCAGTGAGTGGTTTTGAGCAGATCTTAAGGGTCTATTAGGAATATGGGTAGTGAAGCGGTTAGCAAGATAAATGGGTGCTAGGTTGGTTTTGGATTTGTGAGTGAGTGCAAGAGTTTTGAGTGATATTCTGGAGGCAATAGGGAGCCAGCGTAGACTACGTCATGTGTCAGAAATGTGTGATTTCCTGGGGATGTTGAGGGCCGACTTTATAGCATTGTTCTGGGGGACTTCGAGCTTATTGATGTTTCTTTGGCTGGTACCTAGATATAAGGCATTACAGTAATCAATTGTTGCCATAACCAGGGTTCTAGCGAGGATAATGCAGTT
Organism: Ambystoma mexicanum; assembly: GCF_040938575.1. Classification (NCBI taxonomy): domain Eukaryota; kingdom Metazoa; phylum Chordata; class Amphibia; order Caudata; family Ambystomatidae; genus Ambystoma; species Ambystoma mexicanum. Next base: position 382,415,663 of record NC_090926.1, on the reverse strand, counting down.
AGGGGCAGTTAAAAACGGTCTACATGCTGTTATAAGCTTGCAGGTGTAGGCTGATGCTGATACAACAGCACTTGTTTGTCTTGTGAGTGACAGAGTGGAGTCAAGGTAAATACCTAATGTTTTTGTATCCTTGGAAACGTTGATAGTATTCCCATCAATGGTAAAGGATTTGAAGGTGGGATCCAATTTACTGAGTCTGGTGTGAGAACCTAGGATAAGTAACTTGGTTTTCTCATCATTTAAGCACAATCCATGATGTGCCATCCAGGCCTGGATGACTGAGTAAACATCATTAACTGCTTTAGAGTCAATAGCATGGTTGCCCGTGATGATCGAGAATATCAAAAATGGGCTTTGTAAATACATTGTAAAGTGTTGGAGAGACACAAGAGCCTTGTGGGACTCCACATAAAACTGGAGATGGTTTGGCAGAAGCGGTCGGTGAAAAGACACGCATAGTTCTGTTTGCTAAAAACGAACTGATCGTTGATGTGGCTTAATCTGAGACGTGGGCAGTAGTTTTAAGATGTTGGCATAGAATTTGGTGGTTGACCAAATCAAAAGCTGCCGACAGGTCAAGCAGTAGAAGTAGTGCCAATTTGCCTTTATCTGTTAGATCCTCAATTTGTGTTTTTAAGTCAATAAGGGAGGTTTCTGTTCCATGTCTAGGTTGGAAGCCCGATTGCCGGAGGCCAAGAAGTTTGTTTGATTCAAGGTAAGCTTGAATTTGTAAGTAGGCTGCCCTGCCCAAAATATTTAGGAGGAAGGGTACCGTGGTAATAGGTCTCTAGTTGGCCGGGTTGCTCAGCTCGAGGGTAGGTTTTTTAATTAAGGGGATAACCCAGGCATCCTTGAGGTTGACTGGAACAATCCCAGATTTAAAGGAAGCATTTATGAGAGTAGTGATAAAGGGGGCAAGTTTGTGGGCAGCATCTTTAATGATAGGTGCTGGGCAAGAGTCACCTTTACATTTGGAAGGTTTGAGCTTTTTAAAGATATGCTCTACTTCCCATGTGGAGAGTGGTGAGAAGCTGAATGGTTTGGCCGGATGTGTTGAAGTTGTGGTATTAAATGGTGAGTTGAGTGCAGGATCTGGGGTGATACTGCATTTTTTTAAATTGATTTTCGTTTGTAGAGATGCGACTTTATGAAGGAGAGCTTTCTGGATGTTAGTGCACCAGGAGGAATCTGTGTTGCACTGGTGTAATGGAGCTATGGGTGACTCAAATTCTTTAAGGATAAAGAGTTCTTTAGTATTAGATTTGGCCAACAAGATATGATTATTGTAAGCATCCTTTTTGGCAAGGAATATAGCTTCTTTGTAGATTGATGAGGCAGTGATCAGGGAGTTTTTATTAGCGTTGAATGGAATACTTTTCCACTGGTCCTCTGCGTTTCTTTTTGCTTTGCGGAGAACTCCTAGCTGAGGAGGAAACCACAAGTTCAGGTGAGGACATGGTTTTGGTTTGCGCAGTTTTAATGGTGCAATGGTGTTTAAGGCATTTAGGATAGTACGGTTATAAGTGTCGACAAGGACTGTGGGATCGGAGTTGGATGATGACATCTTGTTAAGAAGGGGGGTGATTCAAGGTAGTAGTTTCTCCTTAGTAATTTCCTTATTGTTGTGAGTGGGGGTGACATGTGCTATGTTTATTTTGGTGCTTAATGGGGACGCTTTGATGGTGAAGATTATTTTGGGGTGATCTGACCATAAGCATGGTGTTACAGATGATAGGTTATTTGGTCAGTTCAAGTCTATTAATCATTCAAGGGTTCTACCCTTGATATGAGTAGGTTCCTGAATGTGGTGGGTGAAGCCAAGATCCATTAGAGAGTTGGCTAGGTCAAGGGCGGAGTTGTCATTTGGGTCTTGGAAACAGAGGTTGAAGTAACTGAGTAAAATAATTTGTGAGTTTGGCTTTGTGTTGGTAGCAAGGATCATGGGTATATACTCCGTGAAGGGGAAGATAGGTCCTGGATGCCTGTAAATGAGGTGCATAGAGGCCGTATGGTTAGGCGAGATAGCTATTTTGACTGAAAACAGTTTGCAAATGTGGAATGGGTCTAAGTCCAAGGGAACTTTTGAAAATGATGGCAACGCCGCCCCCTTTAGATTGATTGGTATTCCTATCACATCTGATGATGGCATAGTTATCTGGTATGGCCAAGGATAGTTCAGGGCCAGATGCGGCATGAAGCCATGTTTCCGTGATGGCAAGGAAGTCCAAGTCTTCTGTTGTGAGGAAGTTGGCAATGTCAACGGTGTGGGCAGGAAGTGACCTGGCATTGATTAGGGCACCTTTGATAGGTATGGTTTGGGAGCTGGTAGAGCTACTGTCAAGTCTGATTGGGAGGGTGTTTAGAGCAGGTGTTGTGATGTTGGTAGCGCAGGCCGGGTTAGTAGGGAGATTCTGGTCAGATATTGGTTTGCTACTAGTGCATAGATGTGAGTGGTGGACTTTATGACAGAATCTAGAGCCTAGTCTGAGATTTCTGAGGGGAGTGGCACACGGTTGGTTAGGCCTTGGTTTGGCTGCAAAAGGTTTTAACCAGAGGACTGGTGAGTTCAGATAAAGATTGATGTCTGGCATGGTCATTGTGGTGGTGAACGCTATGTTGTGCAAGTACAACCTGGGTATGGATGATGATAGTGGTAGGTGGTGAAAGGGGGATGTGAAGTTGGTGGACAGACCCGAACTGTCAAGGGTCTGTTGTGTGAGTTGAAACTGAGCAAAGTAGCTTGTAAACAGGCTGTCTGAGGTAGTGATGGGGATAAACCAGATGGTGAGTGGTATGTATAATAGTGGGATAAGCATAAGGTGAGACCAGGTGGGTTTGAACATTGTGATGTGTAATATGCTTGTATAGGTGCTCTGAAGGAACGGCGAGCAGAGAGATGGGGCAATAATATAAGTTGAAGTCCCACAGTGGGGTTATCAGAAGGCTAAACTAGTCTGGTTCTGAAGCTGGAGAAGTCAGCTAGGCGTTAGGCCTATGGCCTATATGAGACTGAAATAGAAGGTGTAGTTACTATGGGCTTCATTACACATATGGCACTAAGGGATTACCGGCACCGGTAAGGGCACCAGTGCCGTTAATCCCTTAGCGCCATACTACGAGGTGCCTCAGCGGGTCCCGTCCTTAACGTGTGGCCAGACCACACGTTAAGGAAGGGACCCGCTGAGGGACTTCAGGGCAAATAACGGTACCACTAATAGCTGTACCGTTATTTGCTCCTTCCCCATTCCCATTGAGCCCTATGGGGGCTCAAATGGGAATGGGGAAGGGCCTTGGTGAATGGGGAATTAACGCCCCGCCAACCTTGGAATGGGGCGGTAATTCCCCCATTCACCAAGGCGGACTAGGTAAAATACCGGCAGCAACCATGGCGCTAGTAGCGCCATGGTTACCGCCGTCGGTGTAATGAGGCCCTATATCTGCTACTGAGAAACTATATGTAAGATGTTAGCCAAGGTGCATAGTGTGATAAGTATATTTAGAGCAAGTTGGGAAAAAGTTATGCTAAACAACAATAATGAACATTCGTTTGGTAAGAACATGGCAGAGGTAGTGATTGCTAAGTCAATAGACATGTGGTCAGGCATTAATTAGTAAATTGTAGTAGCAGAAGTACATATAAGGTGACTGAAACCAATGGCTTTGATATACGTTGCTCTGGGGGGCGACGCCTTACAATCCCGGGTGTAAGAAAACGACAATCTATTTCAAAGAGAATGCCATCAATATAGATTCATGTAGAGAAAGCACGGATGTCGCAGGTCACTGTATCCAGACGGTAGTAAAGCCTAACCGTCACAGCAAAACAGTGTAAAGCAAAAGTGAATCCAGGACTCAGCGCCATCAAATCTGTGCTTGTTTAATTGTGTTGTATTGTCACACATTCAAAAACGGAAAGAGCCCATAAACGATAACATGTTTCGGCTATGCTAAGCCTTTTTCAAATCTGGGCTACATAATATTACACAACCAATCATCATGTGCAATTCGTTGTTTACTGTATCATCTGTGTATGTAAAAGATTATATATTGGTAGCACCAAGCAAGCTTTGAGAATCCGGATACGTGAGCACCTGGCAAAGATTGGCAGCCAGGACCCAACGATCCCACTAGCAGAACATTGGCAGAAGGTACATCAACTGCACAATAAATCCGAGATCAAATTTATTGGTCTACAGCAGGTGACTTTGAATAAAAGGGGTGGTGACAGACTGAAAGCACTGAGGAAAGCTGAAGCGCGAACAATTTGTTATTTCAATTCCACTGTCACAGGTCTTAACAGTGATAACGAAATGGTTTCCTTTCTGTAGTGTGGGCTAATTGCAACATATCTCTTTAGTACATTTAGACTTGCCTTATTGTATACCACAATGAAAGTGAATTGTGTTTACTTTCCTGGAGTTTTACATTGCAGGTGCAAAGCTGGTACCCCTACTGTGATATACGTTTTTTCTAAAATGTCGCGCAAATAATTATTTTTCTTGCATATAGTACTCTTCCAAATTATCACGTTTGATTGAGTCAGCATGAGGTAGATAAAGTTTCATAATGTTAACTGGTGACAACAGTTAGTAATGGGTTTAGGGACCGCCTTGGTAATGACGGCTGCCACCTCCAAGATGGTGGGAAGTTGATGACATTTGAGGTCACGGCGGACGTCTTCCAAGCGTTCCGTCATACGCAAATCTCCGTGGCAACGTTACACGCGTTGCCATGGACACTGTACATGGTAGAGATAACAAGATGGCGCCCCCGGGCGGCACTCTGATTTCGCCAACGCGTGTGACTGCCTGTTCGCAGAGTGAAGGTAAGCCAGAGTGAGTTCTGGTCTTTGAATGCTTTGCTTTTCAACCGGTCTCGTTCGATGTAGACTCATGAATTTGGACACGTAGTCAGATAGCTATAAACCATAGTGTTTCTGTTTTGTAATAAGACATTTTGGGACGAGTTTACATGTAAACTTCTAACAATATGGTGTGGCGTGAGGGAAGTATCCCATAGCATACGGGATTCCTGTTCCTTTTCGAATTCGTAATACACCCTAGCCTACGAATACTTTCGGACACATTGTGACTAATATTAAGTAGGAACATCACAACACGTTACTTACACTAAACATAGGGGATTTTTGGCATGAATTTTGTCTTTTAGAATGAGAACTCAATCAACATCTTTTGTTATACCAATACTTGAAATTACACTTACTTGTTTACAGATTCTGTTCTGGAGATCTTACCCCGTTACTACTACAGTGACAATAGTCTTGCGGATTTGTCTCATACTACTATGGGTAAGCATTTACACCACGTACATAACTAGTTAATATGCTGACCTTGTGCCTACATTGGTCGAATTATTATTGAGTTCATTAATCACTATACTTTTCTGGTTTTCTCTCCTTTTTGTTGTCTCCCCTTTGGTTATTTGGTTGGTGGATTTTTGCAACATTGGTCATTTTTTTATATGTTTCGCTATACCCTTGTATCCTCGCCTTTAACCACCCCCTGTTTTTCTGTCTTTTTATTAATACTTTGATGTGATAATATGTACTGTGTAATGATGCCATACTATCTATGTCACAATTCTTGTAACTTAATCATTGCACTTATGCTGTTATCATGCCTTTCTACAAACTTTCCTTGATGTAATTATGGCAAACATTATCACATGCATATGATTGGTTGTGCAATATTATGTAGCCCAGATTTGAAAAAGGCTTAGCATAGCCGAAACATGTTATCGTTTATGGGCTCTTTCCGTTTTTGAATGTGTGACAATACAACATAATTAAACAAGCACATTTTGATGGCGCTGAGTCCTGGATTCACTTTTGCTTTACACTGAAGTACATATAAGGTTAACACGGTGGTTACACAGACTGATATGCAGAGAGAGATAGTCCGGGTGAAAACATACTGTAATAGATACTGGCAATGTGAAGAGACACAGATCTGATGGTCAATAAGAGAGGCTACTGATGCAATAACATGAAAGTTTTGCAGTATGTAAGATAGTAATACATGGCAATGCATACAGTAGTTGATTGGTGATAGTGCATGGGGGATGCAATATTAATGACGCTGCATTACGTACCAGTTTTCTAGTACTAGCAGTGGGACAGATTACATAGCAGTTCGAGTTGAAATTCTCTTTTTAATTACTGTCCCTAAACTCATTCAGGCCGTGTATTGTTTGTATGCAAGCATTACGGATTGCTTATACAGTGGAAGCCTGTGGGCTCTTTTCTGTCGAACAGCACAGGCCTGGAGGTTCTTCTCTGTCATAAGGTACATGCCTACAGGTTCTTCTCCCTCAGATAGTGAAGGTCTGTGGCAGTGCCAGCTCCAGGTCTGCCATGGCCCTGCGCGGGATTTTTCTGTGCGGCCCCCGGAGGGCGAAGGGGGGCAGAAAAAACGTTTCTCCCTGTCCCTCCAAGGGTTCTGCCCTTAAACACATAAGAACAACAGGGGGCAGTGCAGGATTAACCCCTGTTGAGGCCCCTAGGCAGTCAAAATTTCAGGTCCCCCCTTGCAAATTATCTACTAATACATTTTACATTTTCTATGCCGCTTTATTTTGATCAGTTGTTGCGGGGCCCCTAAAGGAGTGGGGCCCATCGGCCGGTGCCTACTTGTCCTAATGGATAATCCGGCACTGACACAAACAGACACAGTAACAGAGCCCCCTGCTGTTCTTGTATTGTGTGTGATTGAGGACCGCACCAGGCGCGGCTGATTCTTTATTGGCCCCTGGCACTGCACCGATTGAACCAATAGGACATAAAGGGCACTTTAACTCCAGCTCACTATCATGCCAACTTAAGTATCGGTCCAATACTTAAGTTGGCATGACAGTGGGCTGGAGGCAAATCAGCCTTTATTTGCATCGCAGGGAGGGCACACCTTGATCCGGCACTGGTCTGTGGTATCTTCTCTGTCAGACAGTGTAGGCCTGCAGGTTCTTCTCCATCAGATACTGAAGGTCTGTGGTCTCTGTCAGACAGTGTAGACCTGCAGGTTCTTCTCCCACGGATAGTGAATGTTGCATGTCAGCCCTCTGGAGGACATGGTATCTTCCAGATTAGGTGTCCTGGTCACATGGGGTAACCATGTGACAAAGAAAATAAAAGACACAAGCGGCTTCCGGCTCGTCTGTCGACCCAGAGCTGACTCTTGTGTCTTCTTGCACCATGCTGGTGCAGCGCAGCGTGCCTTGGGCCCACCACGTGGCCCGTCATGGAGACTGTGCCCCTGCTGGGCAACACCACCTATTGTGATAAGTGCCACTGTGTGACCACGGCGCTTGTGTTGCCCCGGCCTGGCTGCCCCCAGGACCGGGGCCGTTGGTCCTGCAGTTCTGGTGCCCCGGAGCTGCGGAGCCCACCTCAGGGTGCCCCTCGCGGTCCTCCTGATGCTGGATGTCTCATCCAGTGACCCGGATGCCAGAGGGTGCCCCCTCTGGTCCGCCCTGCATGGATGCAGAGCGAGGTGGGGTCCGGTGATCCGGGCCCTCCCCAACAGTGAAGATCTGTGGTCTCTTCTCTGTCAGGTAGTGTAGGCCTGCAGGTTTTTCTCCATCATATCATATCATATCATATCATATCATATCATATCATATCATATCATATCAGATAGCGAAGGTCTGTAGTCTCTTCTCTGTCAGACAGTGTAGGCCTGCTGGCTCTTCCTTTTCAGACACTGCAGACCCATAATGTTTGCTCTTTTCTTTCTGTGCAGGTGTGCACGGCCTTCTTTTCAGCCAGCGCATGCCTGTAGGCTCCTCTCTATTAGACATACTAATACTTGCATTAACTTCAGACAATGAAGCCCTCAGATTTTGGACTCTATTATTTCAGTTGAGGCCTTCGGGCTCTTCGTCTCTTCGTTTTCTGACACTGTAGGCCAATATGTTGGGTTCCCTCTTTCAGTGCAGGCCTGCAGGCTCGTCTGCTTGGCCCGGGAATGTACAGCAGGGTCAGAAAGTGTTCAGCTGCAGGGCCTTGATTTCACGCCTTTGTGCTGATAGCACCGTTTCCGAATTTCCACACGTGAAGCCAGTTTTGAGGTTAGAGCTGTTGGGAGCTCTGTCCAGCCCCCACATTCCTACGCCATCTGTAGCAACACTGGAGTCTAGACTCCGCATGCAGAACATTGCCTGGGACTGTGGGCCCAACTCTGGGAGGCTGCCAAGATACCTGCCCAGGGGTCCTTTCAGCCCAGAAAAGAAGCGAGAGGCCCGGATCCCATGAATCGCCGCCAAAACACAGTCCTGTATGTACCTCCCACTTCACCTCAAAGTGCCGCTGACTGAAGGGACCCTCTGTGTGGGTGTTAACTTGGGTCTATGCTTCATGATATGCTGTACCAAGTGGACGGACAGATCAGTGTTTTACAGCAGAGTGCCATGACTGGGGCACTGTCAGACCTACATACAAAGGACGCAATTATGTTCTAGTAAGCAGGGTTCAGGTCAGGAGGTTCACCCACTTCGTCATACGGCCTGTCACTGATAGGGAGGGTGGCCAACTTTCGAAAATCATTTTGCTGGACACTTGGCACACAAACGGCGGTGATTACGTCACCGTTGGTCCGCTCCAAATTGTTATTTTAAACAATTTGTGAATGACTTGTAACCAGTTCTTTAAATGAGCTGAGTCTAGACGAGTCAGAGCCCGGCAGTCTCCAAAAGGGGCTTCCAAGCCAGGGCCCTGCCAGGGCTGACCCTCTACTAGCCCCAGCTATGCTGACCGCCAGGCAGCCCATTTAGCTGAAGCGCTGCCTGGTTAAAGGGCTGTCTGCAGGTGTCAGCCTTTGGGATTAAAAAAAAAATGAGGCATCTTCTTTTTCTAATCTGAAGCATTAACACTTGGAGGCAGCCCTTTAACCGCACACAGCTTCTGCTAAAGAGGCTGCCTGCTGCTGCTGCTGGCTGTTTACTCAGAAACAAAAGTAGAGGCCCTGCAACCCAGCCCTCCTGCTGTTTCTGGGTATCAAGCCAACACCCAGCAGGCAGCACTATCACTCAAGGAGCAGCATAGTGAAACGGCTGCCTGCGGGCATCTCACAGGCAGCCGTCTCACCACGCGGCTCCTTGAGCGATAGGGCTGCCTGCTGGGAGTTGACTCCTCATTAAGACACTGAAGTGAAGAGGGACACTGGTGTCATAACTTTGGTTCTCCCAGCCTCTCCTTTTGTTTCTTAATCACAGAAAACGACCCACCAGAGGAGCTCAGAACCCGTGATTTGAAACAAAAGAAGCGGCTGGGCCACCAAAGGTAATAATGCCGGTGTTCCCCATCCCTCCTGCTCTTACCAGGCCCTCACCATCTCCCATAGCTCAGTAAGGGGGCATGGCCTAAGCACACCCACCCATACTTAGGCCACGTCCCCTAACTAGATCTCCCCTCGATTTAATTTCCCACTTAAAGCACTGTTTCTAACGCTCTAACACCTGGCTGAATTATAATGCTAATGGTTTGTCCTTGGAAGGTGATGGTCACGTTTTTTTAAATGCAAGCATGACCATTACAACCCCGTGAACAAAGCATTAGCATTGTCATTAAGCCAGTTGTCAGAGTGTTGACAGTCAGCACGACTGGAAGAGCACATGGTCTGCAGGCACACAAAGCAGCCTGGGTCGAGACAACTAAATGAACGGATGCAGGACTATTCCCATCTATCACAGGACGAAGACCTCCAAAACGGGACAGTCCCGCAAAATACGAGACAGTTGGCCCCTTAATGATAGCTTCTCACACTGCCTCCGAGTACCCTCTACTCCCACTGCCCTTCTGTCCACCAGTCGCATCTTCTCACACGATCCATTTCTGCCAGCACCAAACAAATCAGGACAAACAACCATTCATGGCAAGAAAAAAAAGATGGCGCTTTTCCGTGTACACTGTACCCATTGTGATAAAATACCAAAAGGCGACCATGTAAGACATACAAAGACTGGACACAAAATCTATCTCAAACAGTTTGCCACCTGTGACTCTAAGTTTCTGATATATTGCCTATTCTGTCATTGTGGGAGATACTCTGTAGGCCACACCACCAGGAAAATCAAAGGAAGAATAACAGAACACAAATCTAACATCAGAACGGGACACCCGAAATCTCCAGTGGCCAGGCCCTACACAGATCAGAGACACTCTATAGCACAGCTTAGATATGTGGTATTGGAGACTTCCAGAACCCCACCAAGAGGAGGTGACATGAATACCTTTGCTCGCCAAAAGAATAATGTTCTGGATTCATAGTCTTGATTCTATGGCCCCCACAGGACTCAGCGATCAATTCTCTTTAACACCGTTCCTTTGATTTTACAACATAAAACTTTACAGTACTGACCATCTCTATGATTAACGCCATAGTTTTACAGTGCTATAACTTCCATCCAGTTTCATGGTATGTTCAATGATACTGACACATGGAATATGTTACCAGTATATGGGAACTTTGTTAATTCACTGTCATTTTAAATTGTAAACCACTTGTTTTACTATATATTTGGTCTGTGTTACATAGGTAGTATGATTTAACCACTTGCTTTACACATGTTGTATGATTCAACCTGTTCCATCGAAGATTTTGCAATTACTCTGCATGTGGATAGATATGTGTATTATTCATTGTATTAATTGTTTACATTTACGTGCATATTATATAATGTAACCTACATGGCAGCTATGCTGTGAAAGAACTTAACTATGCGCTCATCCTTATGTAGCTAATTAATCACGCATTTTGAGGAATCTCACATAACAAGTCATTTGCTCTAAGTGTCATATATCAGGTTGTATTACATGACATGGTGTAACAAGCAACATGCCCTATATTTTAGAAAGGGACATTAGGTAGCGTGAGATATCCAGTACCACCATAGTAGGTGTGCCGCCATAGGCAGAGGAACTTACATACTTTATCTAGGATGTGAATCGCCCAGTACCTTCATACCACATATGCCACCTTAAGTAGATGAACTCACATGCAACAATGTAAACAGGCTACCATCATACAGATCACAAACAAAAAGTAATTTACACTCATGAGAGAAGTCTCAGAAATCATTCTTATATATACATAACAGTATTTGCATATCTATTCACACACACTTGACTTGTATATTTACACCTACAATGGATCTGTCACTGTACAGTCTTCACAAACGCGGCACCCGCCTGTTTTGGACGCACTGGGCGTCACATGTATGAACTACTATTGTGGAAGGCTGAGTCTTTTTCCACTTCCTATACCCAATGCGTGTGTCCTTCACTGCTAAGCGTTTCACGTATAATCCCAACAGGTTGAAGTTTTCCTCAATTTCCGCGCCCGACACAACTTTCTAATTACTGTCCATTGCCATCAGATCACGTTGGAGGTTACGCTGCATTCCGCGCAGCAGAGACCCTTTAGTTCATCTACTTTGCACATGCTTTGGCAGAGGGTAAGACCTGACCCCGTACATTAATATGTGAGCTTCATCTTATAAACCATACACAAGGTACTTACCATTGTACTACCATCCATTTATATCTCATAGATTTTCGGAACGAGGCATTGCAAGATTCCGAGCTCAGTGACATTAGAATATCGCTCAGTGCACTACTGATGCTTCCTTTGTATGCATTCTTAGGACAATAGAAGTAGGCTCACTGCTCGTTCCCATTATCTTGACTATATACATGTATTCAAGGTGGACTACTATTTGAATGGGTTGCGAATGGTTTTACATTTACACTATCTGATTTGACAGACCCTGTTGCATTTGCTACAAGAAGCCAGAACCATATTCAGAAAATAGACCACAAGTCTCAACAAGATCTCCAGTCTTTGGACGCACTACTCCAGAGAGCCTCCCAAAGTGATATGTTTATTATTCCATTCACAAAATGGCTGGTTGCTTTATGCTAGACAGATACTTGACTAGGAAACATATGCAGAGGAGCAGCCAAGTACCCCCGCCTCAACCACTTTGCCCATATTGTGTTGGGAGCCAGAGTGTGAGACACATGCGCTACCAGTAAGAATACCGATACCAAGAGAATCCTGGAAGCAAGGTTCCCATTGAGGAAACCATATCTGCATACAAGACGATATGATGGCCATTTGAATGAAATCCTGGAAGAAGCAGAGCAAATGAATGGCCAAGATGAATGGTGACGTCATGCAGAATTGGGCTGACGTGCATAGAAGAGATGCAGAGACAAGAGAATGAAGATATTCTACAAGGCATCAAGAAAGAATCAAGGATAAGTGACATCTTGAGATCAAGGTGAAGAAGCTTATGCCACAGAAATGATGAAGATATCAAGTTGTTTTACACGTGTACAGATGCAGAGAAACGCAAGCAGACAAAGTATTTTTGAGGCTAGCTAAGTAGTGAATAAGTTGAGGCATGCACCAACATATACATATATGCATAAAGAATAAAGGATGGATGTTTCCACTACGTGTTATAGCAGAATGTTATAGCTGAAAAAGGAAGGCCTCATTTTCAGTGCGTCGCAGTAAAGAAAACAAATTATTAAAACTGAATCTCAGAAAGGCGAGGTTGGATGAGCCATGAAGCCAAGCCAAGAAAGTCAAGGTCCTATCAGGCTGGAGTGAGCAGGCATTGGATACAAATCGTGTGAAAGAACAAAACTCCTGTTCAGAAGGCATGAACCAAACAAGGAAGACGTCGGAGTTCTATTAGAAAATAGTATTTTAATACACAAGAAGCTCAAAATCATGGTGTGCAGTCACGTGGACAGGTGAAGTTGGACGGACAAGATGATCACACCTACGCATGAGGGCAGAGCATGCCTTCACTCCCCTGAATTCTCCAGAGCTAAGAACACTTTCAAGGACAAGTTCAAAGTCTTAATTGTCAGTAGACCACTGAGGTGATGATAGATGGATATGCTAATTGGTGGGAAGCTCTGTTTTAGACGATCTCACCAGCACCTGGAAGTCCAGTCTGCGTGCTGCTAGACATAGGTGGAAAAGTACTGACGAAGGTTAGAGTGCCAGCCAATTGTAGTGGACCACGTAATTAGGGGTCCTATAGTTGTGTAGCCAATGGGACGTTGTGTATTTAGTGACAGTTATAGTGGCCATTTTGAAGGGAGGGCTTAGTTGCCCCACCTGATTTTAAGAAACCTATTACTTTCACTCATTGTCCTATACTAATATAGAGTGTATATTTAGGTAGTTCCTTAGATCCAATCACTTTCTTTGGTAGGTTTTAGTAGTTTGCCACGTAGGATGACGTTAGTAAATACACAGGTTTAACGTCACCTAGGACGATATTTTGCTATAAAAGATTACTTTTTTTTTAAATGCATTGAGAGATTTGCTATGCAATGTCGGATGATGTCCCTTGTACTCCCTGTTTTAGATAATTTACATTATAACAGTTATCCTTTGTGCCAACTACCTGAGTTGTTTCGATTATTGATTTATAAATAAACTCTGCATCCCCATCCATCTCAAGGGTATTGCTACTCATCTTAAAGGGCTGGAGATCACCCAGTTCACGTGGTAGCAGAGAGAGGATGGTTAGATATCCATCGAGATAAAGTAAGCTTTGGGGTCCCGGAAATATCGCACAACCTCTGCCATTCAGCTGAAAGGACGTGAGGCTTCTTGTACATAGCAGTGTTAGATAACACTTTTATGCTTGCAAGCTCGGGTGTGATGGGTCCCCCGGTTTCTAGGAATCCCCTCCCGCATGTACGGGAAGCTGAACAAATGGAAAGTTGGAGAGGTGATAACGAGGCGGACAATCCCAAGAGTCGGAGGACGAATCTCCAAATGGTGAGTAGAATTGAGCGAGGTGGCAAAATTGTGTATGGGCAATGAATGAGAAAAGTGATAAGGGGAAAACGTGCAATGGAGGGAGGTTGGGGTAAAGTAACTTGGAGAATAAGGGGTGTTGAATATTAAGCAATTGGCTTGAGGAGAAAATGCAGAGCAATGGAGAGATACCGTGAGGGGAGAATTCCATTAGGAAGGATACGCCTAGATACCTGCGTTTTAAAGAACGGTCAGAAGAAACATCAACTTAAGTCCCATAGTGGAAGACGTAGGACACAATCCCGGTTGAAGATGGTTCTAAAGAGGGCAGTTTAAACTCTGTAGGAGTATTTTAAGAGGCAGAAGAGAAGTCTTGAGGACAAAGACTAGGATATTTGTGGCCGGCCAAGTGTGTCTGTCTGTCTGTTTTGTTTTATGTGACTGTGTAATGATGATGAAATAATAAACAAGATTGATGAACATAAAAAAGAGACACACAAGAGTTAAAGAATTAAGTGTGCCTTTTAAAGAACTAGAATTGATGATACTTTTTAGCAGATTAAAGTAAAAAACGTGATATGGAGGGATTGGAGCCTGCGACGAATGGTGCATGCTCATATTATTTTGTTTTTCTTGAAAAAGTATTATTGAAAATTTCAAAGAGTAAAGGTGAGTATTGACGATCAAATAGTGACACGTAAAAAAGGAGGATATTACTCTGCTTATACACTTGTGCAAACAGCTGCCAAAACATGCACCTAAGCTCAGGCAGTACAGTGCAGAATGGGTTAAGGGAACTGCAGATAAAATGTTCATGCCCTTTCTACAAGGGGGATCACTATCGAGGGTAGTCTTGCAGCATATGACGACATATTTGCATGCTGCATATACAGGAAAAAACTTAGATAAACGATTAGTGAGCTTAGAGCTCTGGAAAATGTACCAGGAGAAGAGAGAAGAGCCACCTCATGTGAATTGGATACTTAATGTATGCAGAGAGGGGGGTGAGGAACCTTCTGCTCTACCTGCTGAATGAAATAAATGGCAATAGTAAGAAAGATGATGGGCTGTACCCATTAAGAGAGCTTAAGGCAGCAGCAGGGTATAGTAATCGAGCATATGAGTCACCTGCGCAAAGCGGTGATGAGGGCCCAGAGAAAAATACTGAGAGAGAGGTGTAATCTCTAAGATCCCTAGATATAGGAGGAGAAATAAAAAGATGCAAAGGAGAAAGAGATAAGGCTGATGAGTTAGTACTTATACAGAACTAATGGATGGGTGGTCAGATTTTTCTTAAACTCAATGTTAAAGGCATTGAGGACGTAAGGCAAATGGAAGATCGCGACGAACAGGATAAAAGAGATAAAGAAAGGGAAGAAAGATTGAAAGACGAAAGGGCAAAAAGAAAGGATATACAAAGATGGGAACAATTATATCAAGAAGAACAATTGAAGAAACAGGAAAGTGCAGAAGAGCAAAGAAAAAATGATAATAGAAAGAGATCAATCGAATGGCAGGAAAGATTAGAAAAGAATGGAAGAAGAGGAATAGAAATTAAGGGATAAAAGAATGCAAAGGCGTAGAGATGAAGAAATACAAACGGCAAATGAAAGAAGAGATAGGAAAAAGAAAGAGGAAAACAGGATATGAGAGAAAGCAAGAAAGCAGAGGGAGTTTGACGATAAGTTAGAATAAAATAGAAGACAGAAAGCACGCAATCTTGATCGCATGGAGAAGGAGGTAAAGAATCCTTTTCCAGTAGTATTCATGGGAAGATTTAGAAGAGTTCTTCTCAGAACAAGAGCCAATAGCAAGTCCGTCTAGAGTAAATCTAGAGGATGAGTTCGATTCTAGAAGCATTGGAGATGCTATCGATAAAGTTTATCATGATATGAAGACTAAGAAAGGGGTGCAGGGGAAAGGCAAAAATTATTGACTTGAGAGTACACAGCTGCGCGATAAGGAAGGAGCCTTGTGTAATTTGAAGCCCAGAGAGCTGTCTTTAGATAGACTGACTTTGGAGAGAGACGAAGAGGAGGGAGATCACATGAGTTGGGCACAGGAGCTGTCAGACGAAGACATAGAAACCTTCCGTGGTGAGGAGGGAGATAATGCATGTGGACCGGAGGGATGTTTTACAATGGATAAGGAAGTTCGATGGCCAGATTTGAACCTACCTAACTCTCGCTCGTCAGAGTCACTGACACGGCTAAATCAACCATCTAAAGGGTAGTCCCATGTTCAGAGGAGTAACTCGCCACCTTATGTGAGCAGGTTAAGGCCACTGCCAGGAAGAAGGTGGTGCGGAACCATTGTCCCTAATATGGATGGGCAAATGTTGAGAGATGAAGGCGAATTTGGGGTCTCACAGTATCCTTTGTTAGAGAAGGGAGGAGCCAGACTGCAGTATATACCTTGGCCACAAATTGACAAGGATAATTCAATGGTGTAAACTCCAGAGTTTAGCTTTTGGCGCTGGGAAATGGACGGGAGGAAATACGTTGGCTATAGTGGACATTAAGGGTCTCCCGATTGCAATCCTTGGGGAAAGGGCTGATGACGTTTGGGCACAAGCAGGATATTCTGGTGTTACCATGGTAAACACTGCTCATGAGGGAGCACTATTCAATAATTGCAGAGCAGCAGTTTGGAAAGCACTTATAGTGCTGTATCCGGACACACCAGATATGAGAGCTATAATGACAAAAAAGATGCAGGAAGGGGAGGATCTGCTTGTTTACATTCAGAATTTCCAAGAACAGTGGGCCTCGAAGACACGTGAGGGTTGGGGGAAATCTATACCTGTATTTTATCATATATTATGCCAGGGGCTGCCAGAAGCAGTACAGAAGCAGCTCAAGAAACTGCTAGGCATGGTGCAAAACCATGGTCGGAGATACAGCTGACCATTGCGCATTGTTGCAGACTCTTGCAAGAAAAGAATTGCGAGAAAGACGATAGCAGGAAAAGCTAAGAGGCAAAGTTGGTGCAGATAAAACTCTCCAAGTATGCCATTGAAGGGGCAATGTTAACCACTGGGGACGGATTGAGCTCACAGCAAGTAGCAAACATGCCACAGATGAATAACCAGAGGCAGTTTGATCAAGGAAATAATGGGTTTATATTGCGAGGAAGGGGAGGTTTTCGAGGAAGAGAATTTCAGAATAATCAAGGAAATTTCCAGAACAATCAAGGTGGGTTTCGGAATTTTCAGAATAATAATCAAGGCATCCAGGGAGGGCAAATGGAAAGACCTCTACCTGTATGTTGGACTTGTGGCATGACAGGCCATTTTTCTCGCACATGTAGAAGTCAAGGATTCGTGCAGGATAATCAATTTTCGAGAGGGGGGACTTCAAACCTGCCTGCATATTCGCCGCAGGGCGGAGATGGGTTGCACAGAATCAAACAGTGCAGTAGACACAAGCGCCCAGAGTATAGCAAGGTTTACAAACACAGCAGACGGCAATGAGCATGCCACAAGGGCAGTCGCAGCATTCACCCATGCAAATACAGCAAAGCACGAGCACAGGACAGTTAATGACTCCAAGGGTGGGGGGTGTCACGGTTGATGGAGGAAATCCTTTTACAGGCACAGGAATGAGGCTGTATCCACAATAGGACAGCACACTGGGGGACTTGATGTGTTCAGTACTATCTGTGATGCCTAATCCTCAAGAGGAACCAAGGGTTGACGTCAATATAGAAGGCAAGTCTTTTTCATTTTTAGTAGACACGGGTGCAACGCGCGCATGTATATGTGTCATGCTTCCCCGATGGAAGTTATGACATTCCTGGAGACTCCATTGAAAGTGCCTTCACGTTACACTACGTTCTCCTGTGAGCGGTCTAGTGTTTTTCAAGATGGCTGCCCGTTGTTTATACTGGAGGAATTGCTGGCGTTCGGATGCGTTGCACCTTCGGTCTTTTCACCGTCCTGCCAACGCTAGTAACTTTCACTCTCAGAGCTAACGCTCCATTGTTATCTTTTCTGTTTTTCTCTCCCACGATGGTCCCTTCGATCGTTGCCTTCTGTTCTGCCCTCTCGCCTCTTTGAGCGTATTTACTTCTGTTTTCTTTTTGTTCTTACCTTCGTTTCCCGTTCCGTTGCTTCCCCAAGCTACTCCGTCTCTCTCTCACTCTCTCATCCTCCTCATGTGGACTACGTACCTTGAACGAAGCCATTCTTGTGAAACATCCGTAAGGATCCAATACAGGGTTTTTTCAGCCAAGAGGCTTTTTCCCTGTTGGAGGACGGTCTCCCGGGGAGCCCCGCGGTTGGGGGTTTACCTCCCGACAGCGTGGCTTCCAGCAGAGACCGACCTTATTTACACGATAAGAAGAAAACCAAGGAAATACGCAGACGAAGAAAGACAGCACCACAAGAAGACGACTTAGACGATAAAGGTGAGGAGGAAGGAAGGGAGGTTTATTGCAAATCTGAAAGGGTGCCACGCCAGGAATTAAGAATGGCTTCACTCGAACAGTACCAAGAACTTGTAGGGGCCATACAAGGGCTAACTGTGGAAGTCCAAACCCTCCGAAATGAGAACCAGACATTACGCCAGCAAGTTAACACTCGTGATGAGAACAGGGAAAATAGGGGTGACCTACCTCCTCTCCCGTTGCAATTTGGCAAGTATGATGGGAACCCACGATCGCTAAGGGAGTTCTTAGACTCCTGTTTGATCTATTACACATTTCGTCCAAGAGCATTTGATTCCGATAGGGTGAAGGTGGGATTCCTAGTTTCGAACCTGGCCGGCAATGCACTAGCATGGGCAACCCCTCTTATAACCCAGTCTGACCCTGCTACAAATGACTATGCAGCATTCACACAAATGTTCAAAGCACGATTTGAACGTCCTGAGGTCCAATTCTCTTCGTATGAACAAATAATAGACCTCAAACAAGGTAATCTAGACGTGCAAACTTATATTTCTTCCTTCATGAGACTTTCTACTAATTCTAATTGGCCGGATTCTGCCCAACAAACATTGTTTCGCAGGGGTCTCAATGAGGATATCAAAGATGAGTTAGCCAGGATTGCTAGACCACATTCCTTTCAGGATTTAGTCTATCTTGCTCTCCAGATTGAATTCCGTTTAGGAGAGAGAAGGCAAGAACGGAGAAGGAATCCTACGACGCCCATTCTCCATACGCCGGGTCAGGGAAATCGTACGGTCCCTCATCAAGGAGAAGAACCAATGCAAATTGGTGCGACAAGAGGCCCGCTAACCTCAGAAGAAAGAAGGAGAAGACGTGATCTCGGTCTCTGTATGTACTGTGGGTCCCAGCATCTCTTGTGAAATTGTCCAGAGGTATGCCCTCGGTGACAGGGAAACGCTACCCCCTGAACCTGATCAGGGGAAGGTCTGGGGACAGTAGTCCGACTCCCTGTATCAACCACTTACCTGTACCCTCTAGTGACGATACACGTTTGATGGTTTTTCCGTTCCGACTCACGAGCGGCAAATCTGACCCTTGGGATGTGATAGCAATGTTGGATTGTGGTGCAGCTGGAAATTTTATCGACATACAGTGGGCAGAGAAGAACGGCCTGCCTCTCCGCAAGAAACTACAGCCGGTCCCAGTGGAAGGAGCTGACGGTACTCCTTTGTCATCCGGTCCCATCAGGTATGAAACAGAACCTGTTAACGTCAAACTGTTCCAACATCAGGAGATGGTGGTATTTGATCTCATCCGTGCTGCTCATTTCCCCGTAATACTGGGGATGCCCTGGTTACGTTGCCATAATCCTACCATCGATTGGACGGCTAATACCATTCATTTCAAGTCTTCGTTTTGCTCAGAAGGGTGTTTGCAGCCTATCTCCCCTCATCCACGAACCAACTCGCAGGATCCTTGTTAGCTGCTTCAATACATCTGATACCTTCCCATTACTTGGATTTCATGGAAGTATTCTTGGATCATCAACCTCATATCCTTCCTCCTCACAGAAACGAAGATTGTGCCATCGAAACAGTGCCAGGAGCTTCAATACCCTTCGGACGGATGTTCCCCTATCTTTACCTGAACGTCAAGCTCTCAAGGAATACCTGGACTGCAACCTTCATCATGGACTCATTCAGGAATCCAAGTCCCCTGCCGGAGCCTCTTTGTTTTTTATCCCAAAGAAGGGATCCTCCGAACTTAGGCCATGTATAGACTACAGAGGACTCAATCAAGTAACAATCAAAGACCGGTATCCTATGCCTCTAATTAAGGAGGTCTTGGAGGCAGTACAACGAGCCAGCATCTTCACTAAACTTGACCTACGGGGTGCATACCACTTGCTCAGGATCCGAGCTGGTGACGAGTGGAAGACTGCATTCCGGACACCTCTAGGTCATTTCGAATACAAAGTAATGCCATTTGGTTTGGTAAATGCTCCTGCCATATTTCAGCGATTCATCGACATACTGTTTTCGGACCTTCTGTTTACCACAGTAGTAGTATACCTGGACGATATTTTGGTGTTCTCGAACTCATCCAAAGAACATCATCATCATGTTAGGGAAGTGCTCCAGAGACTCCTGCAAAACCAACTTTACGTCAAGCCGGAAAAGTGTGTCTTTGACTCTTCTTCTGTGTCCTATCTGGGATTTGTTTTGTCGGGAGAAGGGATTCACATGGATCCAGGGAAGATAAAGGCCATCCTGCAATGGCCCAAACCCAAGAACGTCAAGGATATTCAGTGGTTTTTGGGGTTGGCCAACTTCTACAGACATTTCATTTCTGGATTTTCTAATCTGGTACTCCCCATCACAGCCCTCCTAAAGAAGGGGGTGACATTCAATTGGTCATCAGAAGCTGATCAAGCTTTTCTTATATTAAAACAAGCGTTTACCACAGCTCCCATATTGATTCAACCTAACCAAGCACTTCCCTTTATAATAGAAGCCGACGCGTCAAACGGAGCGATAGGAGCAGCATTGTTACAAAGACATACAGATGACAAGGAACACCCAGTAGCCTACCTATCACGCACCCTCACCTCCAGTGAGCGGAACTATTCGGTGATAGAACGGGAACTATTGGCTATCAAACTAGCCTGTGAAGAGTGGCGTCACCTATTACAAGGAGCTATACATCGCTTTACCGTTCGGACAGACCACAGGAATTTGAAGATACTTCAACAGATGGAATGCAGAAACGCCAGACATGCCAGATGGGCGTACTTCTTCTCCCAATTTGATTTTGATATTTCGTACATCCCAGGAAAGGAGAACGTTCTTGCGGATGCACTATCCCGCAGTCAGGGTACGAAAATCGAATCGCCTGGAAAACCCGAAAGATTACTGCCTAACAAGACTTTTCGGATCATTGCCAATACCTTCCTAAAGGATACCAGAGACAGCCTCATTCTCAACAGGCCATCTCAGGCGTTAAGGACCAGACTGAATGAAAGATCAGGACTTTATTTCCGAGATGATGCCCTATATTTACCCAGTAAAGAGCAACAGACCTTGGTTATGTCATGGTGTCATGACACTCCGTTGGCTGGTCACAAGGGCCAGAAAGCTACCTTAGATCTGGTGTTACGGTATTTCTGGTGGCCAGATTGCGCTAAAGACGTCAAGACTTATGTAGCCACTTGTCCCACCTGTGCCAAGAACAAACACCAGATGTCTCGAGCTCTCGGTCTGCTTCAACAAGAACCCATATCTTCTCAACCTTGGACTCATATATCGATCGATTTTGTGGTAGATCTCCCATTCTCTCAAGGTATGACTGCCATCATGGTCACGGTAGACTCCCTAAGTGAATTGGCTCATTTCATACCCTCACAAGGTGTACCTTCAGCTCCTGAAACAGCCAGAGTCTTTCTCAAAGACATAGTAAGGTTACATGGTCTCCCCCATACAGTAGTATCTGATAGGGGCTCCCAGTTTACCTCAATATTTTGGACCTCTCTGTGTAAACAACTAGGTATTCAGCGAGCTCTTTCATCAGGTTTCCATCCCCAGAGCAATGGGCAGACCGAGAGATTGAACCAAACTATGAAACAATATCTACGTTGTTTTTGTAGTCAGCGACAAGAAGACTGGAATCTGTATCTTCCATCAGCAGAATTTGCTTATAATAATACCTTCCACACGGCCATCTGGATGAGTCCGTTCTACTGCACCTATGGATATCACCCTCGCCATATGTTGGTAGCATCACCTGAACCTTCAAAGCTGCCTACTATCAAACTTATTATCCAATCTCTGAAAGAGACCCATCAGCTAGCCAGTGACACCTTAATGGCTAGTCGCAAGGATTATAAGAGATGGGCCGATAAGAAAAGGCTCCCCAATCCTCCCTGGAGGGAAGGATCCCGGGTATGGCTGGCTACCAAGTTCTTACCTAGGTGGGTTCACACTGGAAAATTTGCCCCAAGGTATATCGGTCCTTTCAAAGTCAAGAAAAAGATCAACCCACTGGCTTTCCAGCTAGACCTTCCTCCTCAATTGAGTCGAGTACATCCGGTATTCCATTCTTCGTTACTCAAGGAATACCATCCAGACTCTTATCGAAGAAAGATCACCCGACCCACATACAACAAACCAAGCGATCCTGAGGAGTATGAGGTCTCATATTTGGTGGATTCCCGTTACTATCAAGGGGGGCTCCAATACTTGGTACATTGGAAGGGTTACAGCCCCGAGGAATGCACTTGGGAGCCCCACCATCATATACATGCTCCATTACTCATTCGGAGGTTCCATCGCCTCCATCCAGGAAAGCCGGGGGATCCCCGGTGAAGAGGAGGCATACTGTCATGCTTCCCCGATGGAAGTTAGGGCATTCCCGGAGACTTCATTGAAAGTGCCTTCACGTTACACTACGTTCTCCTGTGAGCGGTCTAGTGTTTTTCAAGATGGCTGCCCGTTGTTTATACTGGAGGAATTGCTGGCGTTCGGATGCGTTGCACCTTCGGTCTTTTCACCGTCCTGCCAACGCTAGTAACTTTCACTCTCAGAGCTAACGCTCCATTGTTATCTTTTCTGTCTTTCTCTCCCACGATCGTCCCTTCGATTGTTGCCTTCTGTTCTGCCCTCTTACCTCTTTGAGCGTACTTACTTCTGTTTTCTTTTTGTTCTTACCTTTGTTCCCCGTTCCGTTGCTTCCCCAAGCTACTCCGTCTCTCTCTCACTCTCTCATCCTCCTCGTGTGGACTACGTACCTTGAACGAAGCCATTCTTGTGAAACATCCGTAAGGATCCAATACAGGTTTTTTTTCAGCCAAGAGGCTTTTTCCCTGTTGGAGGACAGTCTCCCGGGGAGCCGCGCGGTTGGGGGTTTACCTCCCGACAGCGTGGCTTCCAGCAGAGACCGACCTTATTTACACGATAAGAAGAAAACCAAGGAAATACGCAGACGAAGAAAGACAGCACCACAAGAAGACGACCTATACGATAAAGGTGAGGAGGAAGGAAGGGAGGTTTATTGCAAATCTGACAGCATGAGAGGGGAAGTTTTCGATGCTCAAGGTTTCAGAGGAGCTACAAGCAGAGTTCTTTTTACTAAATATTTACCAGTCTCTGTAGGGGAGTGTGATATGTCATGCCATTGGTATATTCAAGGCAGACACTGTTAATATATTGGGTCAAGATTTGATGACCAAGTTAAATATGACAATTTCGTTTACTGATGAAGGCATAGTGTGTTCAACACCAGGGATGCATTATTTAAAGGTGAGTGAATTTACTAGGGCATTTGCAGGACAAGTGGCCATATGAGGAGTACCGGTAGAACCAGAAGTGTCTCTCTATGGTGTACGCATTTTGTTAACATGGTTGCCAGGTTTAGTGGGCAGGACTATGAGAATACCTGATGAATTCTTATTCAGGCTAAAGATACCTATGGATGAAGAGGAAGGGCAAATCTTTCCTTTGGAATTACAAGCAGCCATAGTGAGAGGACAAAAAGGCTTTGCTTGATGGGAATGATTATGATGGCAGACAATGGTGCACAGTGATTGCCTTTGGGGAGGGTTACAGATTGACTGACGCCACTGATGAGGATGTGTTTCGAGATCATCCATCAGATGACGAAGTGATATTTGAGATGAGTATTACTTATTGGGTGAGAGCAATTAAACATGACATTCCCCAGAAAATGATGTTAGCACTAAAACGTCCTGAGTATTTTGAGGAAGACATGGCGAATGTGCCAGCTTCATTATGGACAACAGGCCCCTATGACGTAAGCCTATTGAAGGGGATTGTAGAACGGAAGATTAAATTGAAACCGGGAGCAATTTTATCTCGAGCAAGTCAGTATCCCATGTCTCGAGAGGCAGATGAAGGAATTGTTAAGACGATATCAGCTATGATGGAACAAGGTATCTTAGTGACGTCAGAGTAATCGTTTAATACCACAATCTATCCGATCAAAAAAGGGAAAGGTGTGTCTTATCGTCTAATTCAAGATTTAAGACCGATTAACCAGATTGTAGAGGCAGAGTCCCCTCTAGTTCCTAATGCTGCGACAATTTTATGTAATATACCTGGTGAGGCACAATATTTCACTGTGTGTCAACAATCTCGATGTCAATATTCCCGCTTCCCTCTTCAACCTCTTCACCTGTTAAATCAGAGTCCTCTTCAATAGATATGAGAGTTCGATGTGCTCTGTAGTCCTTTTCTTTTTTTCTTTGTGGCGGATATCTCCCACGAGAAGAAGCCACAGTGAGAACGATAGGAACGCCCTGACCGTGACCCCCTCCCGGGAGAGACCGGAAAGGGGAAAAAAGCCAAGTGAAGCCAAAACCCCAGGAAATCACAACGGCAGGTAGGAATCCTAATGGAGGTTGTAGCAGTTGAAATCAACGGAAATCAGCAATACTCAGTAATAGAAAGCGAGGAAGGAATAACAGGAAACAGGAAAATGTAGGAAATGCAATAACTCCCACAAAAAGTAAAACGGATAAAATGGCAAGCAAAACAGAATGGTTAATGAACCAAAGAATACGAAGAAAAATAGAGAGAGAAAGGTCCCGAGAAACTGAACCAGAAAGGACGAGGAGGAGTAGAGAGAGGAAAGCTCAGCGGAGCAGAACACAGCGTACAGCAAACCGCGGCAGCAAAAGAAAGCAAAGCTGACCGGAAGGGTTGCAACACACAGAAGGAAGATAGGGTTTGGTTTAAATAACGCCACGTTTGCTAAACAGAGAAAGACTAGATCATCAAGTGGACGTGACGTGAATCACGTGACAGGAATTAGGAAGTGCGTAATCGGAATCGGGGCCACAGATGCCAGGTAGGAATGCGTTGCATGACAGTATGCCCCCTTCCAGAACACAGACCTCCCGGTTTACCAGGATGCAATCAATGAAACTTTCTTCGAAGTATTGGGGCATGAATATGTGAACGAGGTTCCCAAGAGTCCTCCGTATGAGAAAAACCTTTCCAATGGACCAGGTATTCCAGGCGCCCTTTGCGATACCTAGAATCCAACAACTGGGAAACCTCATATTCAGATGAATCAGGGGAGTGAGAAGAAATAGGTAAAGATTGAGCCTTGTGAGACTGATCGGCACTCTTAAGATGTGAAGCATGAAACACCGGGTCGATCCGTCTCAATGCATGTGGTAATTTTAGACGGAATGCCACTGGATTGATTTTCTCAGTGATAAGATAAGGTCCAATGAACCGAGGGGAGAGTTTAGACGGACGAGACCATCTTGGGAGGTATTTAGTGGATAACCACACTTTAGATCCCACTTTCCAATCAGGAACCACCAGCCGGTGTCGATCTGCTTGTTTCTTATAGACTTGTAAACTGTCATTCAGGTTTACCTTTGCTTTTTCTTGGGTATCTTTTAACCTGGACAGTGTTTCAGCTACCGCCGGAAGAGTAGGTTGAAAGGTCGAGAGAGGAATAATGGCTTGGGGATGAAAACCATATGAACAGTAGAAAGGAGACATCCCACTTGCTGAATGTCTGGCATTGTTATAGGCGAATTCCGCCGTTGTCAAAAGTTCCACCAAGTTGTCTTATTCCAAGTTTGTGTAATTGTGTAAGTATTATTCCTCGGTGGCATTCAAGCGTTCCGTCTGGCCATTTGTGTGGGGATGAAATCCAGACGATAAAGCATGCTGAATGTTAAGAGCAGCACAAAGTGATTTCCAGAATTTAGAGACATATTGAGTCCCCCGGTCTGATATTATTTTGTCTGGGAGACCATGGAGTCTAAAAATGTCTTTTATGAAAACCAATGCCATGCTGTCAGCCGTTGGAAGACCTGGTAGCGGAGAAAAATGGGCCATCTTGGTGAGAGAATTGATAGTCACCATTATACATGTGTGTCCCTGTGAGAGTGGTAAATCCACAATGAAATCTGTGGATATATGACTCCACGTGCGATCAGGAATGGTGTCTTGTTGCAACAATCCAAGGGGCCTCGTAGTACTGTTTTTGCTCTGACAAAAGATTTTGCAGATGACATATCGTTTAACATCCTCAGGCAAACTCTGCCAATAGAAAGTTCTTCTTATCAAGTCTAAAGTACTGGCTTGCCCTCTATGGCCTGCTGTTTTATGATCATGGCACCAAGACAAGATGTCTTTCTGGAGGGTCTCGGATGGTACCCATATCATTTTGTCTTTGAAGAACAGGCCATCACGTTCAGTCATGCCATGGGGCTCTGGTTGAGAAGAAGCAGCTTCTCTAATCTGTTGAAAAAATGAGGTGATGGTAGCCACTATTGGATTCCTTGGAAACAGTCTTTCAGGGTAGGAAGAGACTGTCTGGGAGGCAAGTGTCTTTCTGGATAGATCATCAGCCAAGGTATTCTGACTTCCGGGGATGTAAGTAATCTGGAAAAAAAATTGCCCATCTTGCTTGTCTGGAGTTTATGCAATCCATTGACTGTAACACCTGTACATTTTTGTGATCAGTTTGAATTGTGAAGGGGTGGCAACTCCCTTGTAGAAGATGTCTCCAAACTTTGCAAGCCTTTTTCATAGCTAAGAGTTCTCTTTCAATAACAGAATAATTCTGTTGGCTTGTTGTAAGAGTCTTAGACAAATAGGCTATTGGATGTTCTGTATTGTTGTGTTCCTGTAACAAACCGCTCCTATGGCTGCAGCCGAAGCATTGGTCTCAAGGATAAAAGGTTTCCTTTGATCTGGCTGACGTAGGATGGGAGCACTACAGAAACTTTTCTTCAAGAGTTGAAAACTGTCTTCAGCCTGAGTGTCCCAGAAAAAAGGCGTGGCTGACTTCTTAAGTAGACTGGTGATGGGTAGAACGATGTTCGAGAACCCTTGTATAAATCGCCTGTAAAAATTTGCCAAGCCCAGGAATCGCTGTATATCTTTAACAGATGAAGGAGCTGCCATTGTAGAATGGCATCGACCTTCTTTTGGTCCATTTGAATTCCTTGAGATGAAAGAATAAATCCCAAGTAGGGTACAGAAGAAACACCAAATATACACTTTTCCTTTTTGGCTAGTAGTTTATGCCTTTTTAGTCGTTCCAGTACTTCTCTGAGATGTATTAGATGTTCTGGCATGGTCTGAGGGAAAACCAGTATGTCGTCAAGATAAACGACAACCGACACAAATAGCAAATCTGGGAAGATACGGTTGATAAACCTTTGAAAAATCGCGGGAGCATTCACTAGTCCTAAAGGGCATCACGTAGTATTCATATAGGCCAAATGGTGTTCTGAACGCAGTCTTCCATTCATCTCCGAAACGTACTCTGAGCAAATGATAAGCGTTACGCAGATCCAACTTTGAGAAAACCGTTGCTCCTTGTATGGATTCTAAGATGTCTGGGATCAGTGGCATGGGGTATCTGTCCTTGAGAGTTACTTTGTTAAGTCCCCTATTATCAATGCATGGTTTGAGGTCTTTGGAATCCCGTTTGGGGATAAAGAACAAAGGAGCACCTACCGGGGACTTTGAAGGTCTAATGAGACCATTACACAGGTTATCGTCCAAGTATTTCCGTAGTACTTCCTTTTCAGTTTTTGATAACGCAAACATCCTACCAAAGGGTACGAGAGCGTTGGGAGTCAGGTCAATGGCACAGTCCTCAGGTCTGTGAGGAGGTAAAGACATGGGAGCAGCTTCTGCAAATACTGATTGGTAATCCTCCAAAACTTTGTCAAGAGAGTGTACTCCAATGGTCGTCTGAAGAGTGGTGGGATGGATCTTAACCTTCTGATAAGGTGTGTCCTTGAAACAATGTGCTTGACAAAAATTAGAGTTGAAATGCAAACTGTAGGATTTCCAGTCGATGTTGGGATTATGTTGACGTAACCAGGAAATCCCTAAGATCAGAGGAAAATGAGCTACCCTGATAATGTCGAATGTGATGACTTCTGAATGTTGAAAAATGGTGAGAGGCAGAGGTTGAGTTGTTTGCACAATGAGTCCAGAACTCAATGGTGTACCGTCTACCCCCTCAACATTTTGACCGTGTCTGCGATCAACTCGCTTTGCTCCAACTTTGTCCACCCAGAGTGTATCAGCAAAATGTCCTGCCGCACCACAATCTAAAAGTGCCAGAGTCTCCAGTTGATTGCCATGAATGGTAACTTTTACTGTCAATACCATAAGCCGTGAATCTTCTGAGGGATCTGAAGAATCAATTGACATAGTCACATAGGGACTGGAAGATTACCCTCGATAACCCGTCCCTTTTAGGTACAAGGGTTTGCGTTTTCCGGCGGTTTCTGAGGCAATTCTGCACAATTATGTACTGAATGACGATCTGAAGCACAATAAGCACATAGGCCAAGTTCCCTTCTCCTTTTCCTTCCTTCAGAGGTCAGGGACCGACGAGTAGCTCCGTTTTGCATGGGTTTGTCACTAAGTTTGAGTGAAGCTGAAGCAGGTGAGGAGGTTCTTGTAAAAGAGGGGCGTGTCCTGCGTCTTTCTTGCCGCCTTTCTTGCATCCTGAATTTCATCTGAAGTGCGGCAGTCATCAGATCCGGTAACGAGGCAGGACGAGGAAAATGAGCCAATTCGTCTTTAAGTTCCTCTCTGAGGCCTCAGCGAAATACTATATATTGAGATTGCTCCGACCAATCATTCTCCAATGCCAGTTTTTTGAAAGAGAAAATGTAAGACAACACATATGCTTTGCCCTGGCGAATGTCTAGCAGGTCTTCCCCTGCTGCCATAGATATTTCTGGTCTCTCGAATGTGCATTTTACTAGATCCACAAAGGTATCGAAATATTGAATAGGAACCCGACTTTGGCATGATCAGAAGCATAAGTACGGGTTCTAAATGAAAAATACACTGTGCAAGCATCAAGGAATTCTTTTAGGGTCTTAGGAGACCCATCGTACTTCCCAGAGGACAAAGACATAGGAGGTAGATCTGTTGTGGGTGGTTCGCGTGCCGACACCATTTGTTTCAAAAGGTTATTTTCAGCTTTCATGTTTTGCATTTCGAGAGAAAGATTTTGCACCGCAGCTATTAAGTCTTGCACTTGCTCAGGAGTAGCCATTCTTGATGTTTGGTGGCGTTGCAAACTGTCAACAATCTCAATGTCAATATTTCCGCTTGCCTCTTCCACCTCCTCACCTGTTGAATCAGAGTCCTCTTCAATAGATCTGAGAGTTTGATGTGCTCTGTAGACCTTTTCTTTTTTTCTTTGTGGCGGATATCTCCCACGAGAAGAAGCCACAGTGAGAATGATGGGAACGCCCTGACCGTGACCCCCTCCCGGGAGAGACCGGAAAGGGGAAAAAAGCCAAGTGAATCACAACGGCAGGTGGGAATCCTAATGGTGGTTGTAGCAGTTGAAATCAACGGAAATCAGCAATACTCAGTAATAGAAAGCTAGGAAGGAATAACAGGAAACAGGAAAATGTAGGAAATGCAATAACTCCCACAACAAGTAAAACGGAAAAAAAGGCAAGCAAAACAGAATGGTTAATGAACCAAAGAATAAGAAGAAAAATAGAGAGAGAACGGTCCCGAGAAACGGAACCAGAAAGGACGAGGAGGAGTAGAGAGAGGAAAGCTTAGCGGAGCAGAACACAGCGTACAGCAAACCCCGGCAGCAAAAGAAAGCAAAGCTGACCGGAAGGGTTGCAACACACAGAAGGAAGATAGGGTGTGGTTTAAATAACGCCACGTTCGCTAAACAGAGAAAGACTAGATCGTCAAGTTGACGTGACGTGAATCACGTGACAGGAATTAGGAAGTGCGTAATCGGAATCGGGGCCACAGACGCCAGGTAGGAATGCGTCGCATGACACTGTGATGAACTTGAAAAATGTGTTTTTCTCAATCCCATTGCATAAAGACTCACAAGATCTGATGTCAATTATGTTCAGACAGACTCACCTGAAAAGCACTTGTTTACTCCAAGGGTACTGTGAGGCTCCATTGATTTACAATAGGGTCCTACAGATGGACTCAAGCAATATTGATTTAGAAAGTGTTGTGTTACAGTATCTAGATGACATATTGATCTGTAGCACCATGGAGGAAAAGTGCAGACGCGATTCTGTTCAGCTAATGATTATTCTTGCTGATAAAGGATATAAGGTTGACAGAGAGAACTTAGAGTACTGTCAACAAGAAGTGTTGTACATTGGTCAGTTCATTTTGCATGAAGGAAAAAAGGTCACTGTTGAAAGAGCTGGGGCTATTTTTGAAACAGTAAAGCCACAGACGATAAAGTACATAAAGAGATTTATGGGGATATTTAACTATGTGAGAGCATAGGTATTTGATTATAGTTCATACACAAGGACCTTATTGCAAGCTCTGAAGAAAGCACAGGCAACTCAGGAAAAAATTGTTTGGACTGAGAAAATGGAAGACAGATTTGATGAACTGAAAAAAGAAATTTGTACTGCTCCAGTTCTAGGGATTCCTAATTATGCTTAGAATTCTTTTTGTTTTCGCACATGGATGGTACTGTTATGACAGCAGTCCTTACGCAGAGAACCACATTGAGGTACAAGCCCCTTTCATATTACAGTGGGATTCTGGACCATTTGTCTTGCAAACAATCTTTGGTAGCTGCCGCGTTTGCCATTGAGAAGGCTGCCAGCATAGTAAAGGGATGTTCCATGACGTCATTTGTTGAACATGCATTATTTGCCATTTTGGAGAAACCTAAGGGTACGTTGACTTCTCAAAGGGCTTCTGCTTATGAAGTAGTCATATCAAATCCAGCGGTTCTTCAAGAATCGATCAAAATGATGGATAGAGATATACAGGTGCCACTGTGGTAAAGCACATGGCCAATGGGGAGTTTCAGGTATTGATAAGTGCACAACTACCATCTCATTTTTCAGCACAGGCTGCAGAATTGGTGGCGCTGATTGTCACGTTCGAGAATCACGCAGACCAGGAAGTAACAGTGTACAGTGACTCTGCCTATGTGATGTCGACAGTGTATGCAGGGCTAGCGTGCTGGAAAAGGAGGGGCTGCCTCCGAGCGGACGGCACTCCATTGAAACATGCAGCCCTATTGGACACGCTTATTAAAGCACTACAACTCCCAGTAGCCATTGCAGTCATCACATGCGCAGCTCACACTAATAGAGCAGGTTTTATTTCACGAGGAAATCAAAAAGCAAATGAGGAAGCTAAACGAGTTGCATGTTCAGATGACATTTTGTCATTTGATACACCTAATGTGAACGAAAGCATGGTGGTGATGATGAGTGTGTCTGAGTGTTATAACAATTTGTCCAGAACTCAATTGATAGAGATCCAGGGGGAAGCACCCCAAGATGAGAAGGGCTTATGGACACGCAGAGGGTCTTCTTTAAACCCTTTTGAAGTGATGTGGTGACAAGACAGTACTGGTAAATCAGTGATGCCTGTTACCTTATTAAGGGCGGTGTCAGACCAGTTGCACTACCCTGCGCACACAACTAGAGAGAACCTCGCTAAAACTATATCAGAGGATTAGTTAGTTCCAAATTTGGTAGAGCACGTTGTGTTCTATGTATTGAATTACATCGTTTGTGAAAGGTTTACTGCTGGGCATACATTGCACACAATCAGGGGAGTTATTCCTAGACCTAGTGGCCCCTTTCAGCATTGGCATATCGACTATGTCGACATGCCGCAAGTATGTAATGGATATAGATACATGATTGTAGTGTTATGCCCTTTCTCGAGGTGGATTGAGGCTGGACCATGTACTCACCCAGACTCCACCTGTGCAGATACATTTTTAGTACGAGAAGTGTTTCCCAGATGGGAAATATGTGAAATATTAAGATCAGATAATGGCCCTCATTTTATTAACACAGTCTTTGAGCAAATAATCTTGTTGCTTGGTATAAAGCACACGTTTTCATCGGCTTATCACCCACAAGTGAACAGTGTCTGTGAGAGGCTCAATGGTTTTCTTTAAGAAAGAATAGCCAAATTGAAGCTTACATTGAAAAAAGGATGGTTGCATTGCCTACCATTGGCATTGTACACATTGAGAAATCAACCAGGGTCAGACCACCATCTCATCCCGCACAAAATAGTGACAGGGAGGCGGATGAGGACACCTCTCACACCTCCAGCTAGGGTTAGAAATGATGCCCAGTGTACCGAAGAACTGTTAGGAAAGGAGTTATGTGATTATCTTATTTGTATGACTTCAAGTATCTCTGTCATTTCAGATCAGCTCAATCGAAAAGGGTGTGTGGCAGCACGGAACACAGAAGGAGATGCTTCAACAAATGGAATTAAAGAACTTTATCTTTCCAAACTTTTCCCCGGAGATGCATCCCTAATCCGCAATCACACACGAAAGTGGCACAAACCTCGCTTCAACGGCCCTTTCATTGTAGAAGACGTCACACCGTCTGCAGTTAAGGTGCAAGGCAGATATGCTTGAACTTTTCTAGGTGACTTAAAGATTTATGCTAGAGAACCCTATACACACCCAAACCCATTGGAAGCAAGCATCGGGGAAGAACCACAGCACTCCAGACCAGATCTATGGTGAGGAGGAAAGACACAGAAGCTGCTGCAAAAATATAAAGAATTCATTGGCCCATGGCTTAGTTCGGGACACTTTTTTCAGTAATTAAAAAAGGAGTTAAGCAAAGTTATTGTGTTCTTGAGCCACAGGAGTTTGGTGACATTGGACTGAGGCATGCTGTTACGCTCACCTGGCCTGCGCGGGGGCTTTGGGGCATGGTTGGAGCCCTCCCTTGACTTGACTCTTTGGGATCGCCTTCCCCTCCAGATAGTGGTTGGACCAGCTGCTTGGGAGATGGGTGTTGCCCCTGAGTGAAGAGGAGAGGCAATGAAAATGGGGTGGGGATATTGTGACTTCCCCCAACACTTTTATGCTAAAATACAGTGTGCAATCGTTTTCCCATATAAGCTCACCTGTAGTTTTGTAATGTGGAGCTATCCATCCTGCTTATCCTAGCAGGGGCGCATAGAACGGACCAAGTTACTTCACTGGTCCATGGCAGTGTTGATCCAGACCAGCTGCGACCAATCCACTTATAAGGTAAATCGTTCGTTATGACTATTGTTCGATTAGACTGTTTGTATTTCGGCCAATAATAATTCTTGCAATGTCTCCTTCCCTTTCCATAGGTACGAAGACCGAAGAGGGTCCAGAATACCTTAGAGGCTGATGGAGTTTCAACAGTGACTGGTAAGTTGGTCTTTATAAGGGAACTCTAGTGATGCGACCATGCGTTTTGTATGTATATGAGTTCTAACCTGTTGTGTTCTCATTTTCCTCGTAGGTACAGACCGACTATAAAGAATGGTGTCCGGATTCTTGATGAAGATTTGCGGTTGCAGGATGAAGACTCCGACTCCGACCGTGATGGAATGCCCGTGAGAAAGAAGACTTCGGCTCCGACCGTGATGGAATGCAGGTAAGAAGAAGAGTCCGGCTCTGGACGCAATGAGTTGCAGGTAAGAAGCACACTCAGTGATGTAGTGGTTGGCAGCAGGTAAGATGCACGCTCAGCGATGTAGCAGCTGGCAGCAGGTAAGATGCACACCCAGCTATGTAGCGACTGGCAGCAGGGTAGGTGCACGCCCAACGATGTAGCCACTGGCAATAGGTAAGGCGCACCCTCAGCGATGGAGTATTTGGAGTGAAAGGCACGCATAATGATGTGGCAGTAGACTGCAGATAAGGAGCGCTCTCAGGAATATCTTCAGGATGGGGCTGCAGGAATCCACAGGTGAGTATAGCGGAGAGCGTTACGCTGCTGAAGGCAGAATAACGCGAAGCAAAGGTACGTGGATGGGCTGGCCTTATATAGGCTGGCTCAGGCCCCTCCCTTTAGCCTCACCTACTGACTCCACCTTGCCCTTCTTTGGGACTGTAGCACGTGCCTTCCAGTTCTGTTCAATGGCCATGCCCGGCCCAGCTGCACACGCCCGTGCCATGGAGTGTGCAGAGAACACTTTTATATGAGCCTGGCGCCAAAGGCGCCAGGACTGGGTCCAATGGGACCCTGGGGATGAGGTAGGACTGGCCCCTTGACTAGTGGCAATGACACATGCTTAAGCCTTGATTGAAAAGAAAAGGATATGCCAGATCTGGAGTTTATTTTTGACAATAGGAAAAGAGAGCAGTATCCAGATTCATTTCTTACTAAGTTCCTGTTTAGAGGCATGTATGGTGGTGCCTAATGACCATGTTTCAAGGATCGTTCTTGGAGTATTTGTGTTCATACTGCGTGCATACCCTGAACTAGTGGGGAGAACTACTAGCGTTCATGTTTTCTTGCAAGATCCTAAAAATGGTCCAATTGTAAGGAGATTTCTCATAGCAATTGTTGAGCAGATTCTCCATCTTCCTGAGTTCAGTGGGGAAAATGCAAATGCCCCTATCACCGGATAATGCATACAGACTGTCAGTTTAGTCTTCTATTACCTGATTAAAGAGTGCCTGCATCTTGTTGGGGGACAGACGACGTCAGAACGTTCCTAAGAGACCTGAGGAACAATGCAGTGCTTAATGAAATTTCAAGAGACATTATAAACCAGGTGAATGGGTACTCTGACAGAACATTAAGAAGTGAGTGAGACTTTCTTTTGAGGGACAGAGACGAGATCCATTGGGAAAAAGAACTTTTTTTTCATGCTGAAATAAAATCATTATGTCGTCTGGTGAGAGGCCAATTTGTGGCATTCACTGGGAATTTGTGTTCATCATCCAGTAAGGCGACTTACAGAGCCGACTGAGCAGGTTCCAGAAGTGCATAGTGTTGCCCCAATAAAAGTGTTTTTCCTTCCTTAAAAAAGAAAAATTGGTAGCATTAGTAGCAATATCGTCATGCCAGATCCTGAGAGATGTCCACGATGTATCAAGAACCGTTGTTGTAAAATGACGTATCTTTGTGTGATTTATGCTTGTATTTTGTTTATAGTGATATTGCTTTCACTCACAGTGCGCGCGTCTTATTATATAGACGTAAATGGAGCGAGAACTCCTGTGAATCTTCTTTAATAGAAGGAAGGTACAAACGTGGCAACTACAAGGCAGTTGAGACCTCATGTGATTATTCCTACTTTAGAGTACACATGAGAGCACCATGTCCTGTGATGAATAAGCCTGGGTTACCTTTTAGAAGATCACGTATAGAGATTATGCAAGATATTTTGATGCCTAAAATTTATGTTGATAGAATGAAGCTTCTGGACCTTTCTCCTACACAAGTAGTACATGTAAAAACACCAAGTACACTGACAAATGTTTCTGTAATCAGTCCAGTAAGAAAGAATTATGCTGACATATTTCATGAAATAATAATAGAAACTCATAAGAAAAGAATGAGATATAGGAGAAGTGCTAGGGAGAATGATCATGAATTAAATGATTACCTGGACAGCACTTGGTAACAAAAGTGATGGCCCCTACTGTGGATGGATGAGGGCTAATATGCACTAGGGAACAGATGGGGGTTCCAACCACAGATCTATTTGTAGACATTACCCTTGAGTTGGGGTGTCTGAGTACTTATGTGTAAATTATTTGTAATAACAAGCTTCAATTAGTAAGCCTAGTATCTTAATGAATATGCAATCTCGACACTTGGTATAGCAAATAAGGCACAAATCCCCTTATTCGTGTGAAAAAATTAATAAGGTTCAATTTATTGGTTGTGCAAATTGTACTTCTTTTATATGGAAACAGAAATCATACACATTATCCCACTTGGGACATCTGGAAAGGACACAAAAGGGAAGCACATCTTGTTGTTGTCCATAGATCACATATTTAGTGAGTTAGTAACATTTGAGTGATGCAAATTTCATTGTCCAAGATCAAAGGAAAAAGTACAGAAATTTTATAAAACAGTAGCAAAAGGTTAATACAGTATAAAGAAGAAATCTTTTTAGCATTTGCATAACATGGTTCAAAAAGTATAGTTATCAAATAGAGTTTTGGCAAAGGCTATTTTACTCGCCTGGTTTTAGCTCTAAATGACTAAGGATTTGTTTAATGAACTAAATAGAGTTCGATCTGGACTGGGTAAAAATAATTAATCCCCAGATCCATAATCTTCATGTAGGCTTGAAACTGTAGGAACATCAAATCAAGATGTATTTTTAATTTTTATATACAGAGGATGGTTTTGGTCCTCTGTATATAAAAATTAAAAATACATCTTGGTTTGATGTTTCTGGCCTTCAGGATACAGCTAAGCAGAGCATGTCTCGCTGAACCTGAGACCTGACAAACCATTGTTCCTTCATACTTCCTACCGTTTCAAGCCTACATGAAGAATATGGATCTAGGGATTAATTATTTTTACCCAGTCCAGATCGAACTCTATTTAGTTCATTAAACAAATCCTTAGTAATTTAGAGCTAAAACTAGGTGAATAAAATAGCCTTTGCCAAAACTCTATTTGGCTACTATACTTTTTGAACCATGTTATTCAAATGCTAAAAAGATTTCTTCGTTATACTGTATTAACCTTTTGCTACTGTTTTATAAAAATGTCTTTACTTTTTCCTTTGATGTTGGACAATGAAATTTGCATCACTCAAATGTTACTAACTCACTAAATATGTGATCTATGGACAACAACAAGATGTGCTTCCCTTTTGTGTCCTTTCCAGATGTCCCAAGTGGGATAATGTGTATGATTTATGTTTCCATATAAAAGAAGTACAATTTGTACAACCAATAAATTGAACCTTATTAATTTTTTCACACGAATAAGGGGATTTGTGCCTTATTCGCTATACTAAGTGACGAGATTGCATATTCATTAAGATACTAGGCTTACTAATTGAAGCTTGTTATTACAAATAATTT
Source organism: Ambystoma mexicanum (assembly GCF_040938575.1). Classification (NCBI taxonomy): domain Eukaryota; kingdom Metazoa; phylum Chordata; class Amphibia; order Caudata; family Ambystomatidae; genus Ambystoma; species Ambystoma mexicanum. The sequence goes on along the minus strand of NC_090926.1, from coordinate 382,378,635 downwards.
ACACATAAGTACACAGACACCACAACACAAGGTTAATGTCTACAAATAGATCTGTGGTTGGAACCCCCCATCTGTTCCCTATCTGGACAGCACAGCATATTTGGAGAACAACATATGGTATCAGCATATGAAGGAAGTTTGAAGGAAGTTGGAAGGAGATTCTCAGGGGAGGAATGCTTTGTATGTGCACTCCTGCCTTATAGCATGGGAACATGTCAGATATTTGTAGCTATTGAACAGCACATTGTCTATCACACATAGCACTTTGCCGCACAAGAGGCCAGTTTATGGGCTGAGATGCCTATCTCAAATGGGCAACTGAATGCACAGATCCAGATGAAGATGACTATGTACAAGACACGAAGACAAGAGACAGAGCTCACGGCAAGAATCACGTGATCAGGTATGAAAAACCTGGAGTAAAAGGAGATGGAATCAGATGGGAAGTAAACAAAAAACTTGAGAGTCCAGGAAAATCTGCAGAAGAAGTTTGCAGATGGAAAATCACAGGCCAGATGCACATTTGGGGAACAGGATTATCACCAGATGGCTGGGAAGAAGGAGTGGTTATCTGCAGAGTCTGGGTGGTCATTGGTTGTTATAAACCAGCCATTGACACAGTCCAGAATGGATGCAAACCACTGTGGCTGAGACTTGCTAAGCTACTGACCTGGGTCGAATAGTGCCTTTGGCAGAAGCAAAATTGTGCTTCAGAAATAATGGCACAAGAAAAGTTGGAGAGAACCAGAACTGTGGTTGAATATTTGATGTACTAGGAATGAAACATGGAACAGCAGTGATCATGGATCACTATTGGGCTTGTGGATCCAGAGCATATATGAAGCTACCCGCAAATTGGGGAGGACGATGTTCATTGGTGAATGTTCATGTTCCAGTGTTGGTGATTCCAAAAAGTGACCTGAATATTGGTGAATTTCCAAAAGCAGATGCACACTGAATAAAGAAGTGATCTGCTGAACTTATGAATCAAGTAAAGAGAGAGAACTGTTTCTCAGCAAAGTCAATAGAGGCTTTTGATGCTATTCCCTATGAGCATAAACTGTTTAGTCAGACAGTTTAAGTCTTCACATTGATCTTTATGCCAAGTGTCCAGGTTGGAGCAAATACCAAATGGCTGCAGATTACCAGATGGAAATTTCTGCAAACAATAAATAGAACCATAAAAGCATTCAATGCTATGAGAGAGGAGCTGAGAGCCATACGACTAATGACTCTCCAGAACAGATATGTCCTAGACATGATCACAGCTATGGAGAATCATGTTGCACATTCATACCTTCTCATGACGACGAGAATGGAACCCTGACGGAGGCCATAGGGATGCTAACGAAGCTACATGTCCAGATGATAGACGAATTAGAGGACATTGCTGATGACAGTTGGTTTGGATCACTCTTTTCTTAGGTTCCACAATGGCAGATATGTTCAAGTTCCTTGGAGCCCTGATCGTGTTGGTGTTGCATGGATTCTGTGTAATCAAGAAAATAATTACACAGTTCAAGAAGACAGCAAAGAAACCCATAGTGATGAAAATCATGATTGATGTTGAATCAGGATGGAAGGCCAAAGACTTGACAGATCAAGAAATCAGAGACTTTGTGAAGGCCAGTATCCATGCACTTGAAGGAACAAAATTCCTGTATCCTAAGAAGCATAAGAAGTATGTGGTATGATGTATCTGCTGCAGGCCAAGTGAACAGTACATGCTTATGACTTGGAACAAAGATGAGCATGTGAAATCATCAGTCATAAAAATATGGATGCCAAGGAAGCACTTTTTCAGACAAGAATGTCAAGGAATGAAGGATGATGGGAGAGTGGTCAATGAATCGCCCAGAGGGGGGAGTGTAGAGGAGCAGCCAAGTACCCCCACCTCAACCACTTCACCCATATTGCCAATATGTTGGGAGCCAGAGCGTGAGACAGGTGCAGTACCAGTAAGAATCCCGATATTAAAGAGATTCCTGGAAGCAAGGTTCCCATTGAGGAAACCATACCTGCATACGAGACGATATGATGGCCATTTGAATGAAATCTCGGAAGAAGCAGAGCAAATGAATTGCCAAGATGAATGGTGATGTCATGCAGAATCAAGCTAACGTGCATAGAAGAGATGCAGAGACTGAAGATATTCTATAAGGCATCAAGAAAGAATCAAGGATAAGTGACATCTTGGGATCAAGATGAAGAAGCTTATGCCACAGAAACAAAGAAGATATCAAGTTGTTTTACAAGTGTACAGAGGCAGAGAAACGCAAGCAGATGAAGTATTCTTGAGGCTAGCTAAGTAGCATGCGCCCACATATACATATATGCATAAAGAATGAAGGATGGATGTTTCCACTATGTGTTATAGCAGAATTGGACTGAAAAAGGAAGGCCTCATTTTAAGTGTGTCTCAGTAAAGAAAACAAATAAATTAAAAGTGAATCTCAGAAAGGTGAGGTTGGATGTGCCATGAAGCCAAGCCAAGAAAGTCAAGGTCTTATCAGGTTGGAGTGAGCAGGCATTGGATACAAATCGTGTGAAAGAACAAAACTCCTGTTCAGAAGGCATGAACCAAACAAGGAATATGTCAGAGGTCTATTAGAAAATAGCTCAGAATCATGGCCTACAGTCACGTGGACAGGTGAAGTTGGACGGATGAGATGGTCACACCTACGCATGGGGGCAGAGCGTGCCTTCACTCCCCTGAAGTCTCCAGAGCTAAGAAAACTCTCAAGGACAAGTTCAAAGTCTTAATTGTCAGTAGACCACTGAGGTGATGATAGATGGATATGCTAATTGGTGGGAAGCTCTGTTTTAGACAAGCTCACCAGCACCTGGAAGTCCAATTTGCGTGCTCCTAGACGTAGGTGGAAAAGTACTGAAGAAGGTTAGAGTGCCAGCCAATTGTAGGGGACCACGTAATTAGGGGTCCTATAGTTGTGTAGCCAATGGGACGTTGTGTATTTAGTGATGTTTGTAGTGGCCATTTTGAAGGGAGGACTTAGTTGCCCCACCTGATGTTAAGAAACCTATCACTTTCACTCATTGTCCCATACTAATATAGAGTGTATATTTAGATAGTTCCATAGACCCAATCACTTTCTTTGATAGGTTTTAGAAGTTTGCCACGTAGGATGACGTTAGGAAATATGCAGGTTGAACATCACCTATGATGATTTTTTGCTATAAAAGATTACTTTTTTTAATGCATTGAGAGATTTGCTATGCGATGTCGGATGATGTCCGTTGTACTCCCTGTTTAGATAACTGATATTATAACAGTTATCCTTTTTGCCAACTACCTGAGTCGTTTCGATTATTGATGTATGAATAAACACTGCATCCCAATCCATCTCAAGGGTATTGCTACTCATCTTAAAGGGCTGGAGATCACCCAGTTCACGTGGTAGCAGAGAGAGGATGGTTAGATATCCATCGAGATAAAGTAAGCTTTGGGGTCCCGGAAATATCGCACAACCTCTGCCATTCCTGCTCAAAGGACATGAGGCTCCATGTAGATAGCGGTGTTAGTTAAAAACGTTTATGCTCGGGTGTGACGTGTCCCCGGTTTCTATGGAAAGATTAGCCAAAGGGTGAGTAGAACTGAGCAAGGTTGCAAAATTGTGTATGGGCATGAATAAGAAATCTGATAAGGGGAAAAACAAGTAACGGAGGGAGGTTGGGGTAAAGTAACTTGGAGAATAAAAGTGTAGCCAACCTACACAGTGAGAAGATGTGCTTTTGCCTTCATATTTATTGAGGAAAGACTAAGAACACTAACAAAAGTAACTTGCAGGAATCAGGTCAGCCCTAAAACAAGAGCTGTACAAGAGTAGGGTGGGTAATGCAACAATTGGCAATGGGTCAATAAGGAGGTGAAGGAACAGAGACCAGGGACAGTCCAGACAAGATCCAAGGACAAAAAGGGGGGGTGGTAGTAGGTGCAGAGTAGCTGTACTTAGGAGAGGGGAAAGGAGTTGGGTGAGGTTAGGAGGAGGGGTGATGTGGGAGTAGGTAGGAGAGGTTGAGGGGTGAGGTTTTAGAGAGAATTTCAAGGAGTGAATTATAGTCAAGTTTTTATATGGGGAAGGAGTTCCAATTTATAAGGGAAATAAGTGAAAAATAACAGAAGGGGTGCAGGGCAAGTGTGAGATATGTAGATTGTTTTTTGCACTACAGCGAAGGCTGGATGGGGGAGTTTTCCAGGAGATATTGTCAGTAATGGAGGGGGGTCCAAAGCTAAGGTGGGACTTGAATACATAACTTAAAGGGGAGTCAGTGTTTCATGGACAGCTAAACAACAAACCATATTTTTTGGAGGTGGGGGGAACAGGGGCGATAGTATATAGTGCAGATGACTAAGTTAAGGACATTACCTGGCGTGGAGAACGAGAAAAGGGCGAAGGCGAGGAGGCTTGTGTAGTAATCTTCAGAACTGACAATCAGGATTATAAGAAGTATTTTAGTGGCAATATAGATGAGGAGGGGGCAAATATTCCTAATATTCATTAGTTGGTTGGATTCTGCCCACTGTCGAAGTAGAAGTGGTGAAAAGGGGCATAATAAGTCAGGTGGCAATGAGATTGGTATTGGGATGAGACGTGGCGCATGAGAGGCCTGGATTTAGATGACTTCCCATCTTCAAAGAGTTAAGCATGAGAAAATGAAGTGCCATCCACTGTTGGATTGCAGAAAGGCAGTCAGATGTGCAGGCAGAGAATTCATGAGTGAATATAAGGAAGGAGAAGAAGATGTGGATGTCATCAGAAAATAAGTGGTAGGAGAATCCCAAGGGGGAGATGAATCTTCCAAAGGATTGGGTGTACTGGGTGAATAGCAGTGGCCCGAGGATAGTGTTTTGAGGCATCCTACTGCTAGAAGGACTGAAAACTGAGATATTAGCATTCTAAGAGATAGTGTGAGAACGATTGGAGAAATAGGAGGTAAACCATGGGAGAGCGGTACCCTATGTGCAAAAACAGCCAAGGATCTCAAAGTGTGTGAATGGTCAAGCGTATTGAATGCTGCTGAGACGTCAAGAAGGATGAGAATGGAGGTACGTTTGGAGTGGTATGTGTAGATAAGAAAGTTAGAAACATGGTTGAGGGCCAATTCGGTTGTGCGCAGTAGTGGAACCCTGATTGGAGAGGGTAGCATAGACTATTCAAGTCCACATAAGAGGAGATCCTGTTGAAGATACATCATTCAAGGATTTATAAGTAATAAGGTAAGGAACTAGGTCGTAACAAGACAGAGCTGCACACCAGCAAACATTTTCTTGATGGAGCACCGTTGTTTGTAAATATAATGCCCATTCCCCCCCAAAGTGCAGCGAGCAGCAATATGCAACAACTTCACAAACTGTATCTAAAAGTCATCCTTAGCTCACCAGGACAGACCAATCTCAAACAATGAAACAGTCCAAAGCTGTATATATGTCTCAGGTTCTGATCACATTTTACTAGCTGTATATATGTCTCAGGTTCTGATCACATTTTACTGTCATTTTGACTATTCGTACAAAATAAATGAGCAACATACCAAGTGTCCATTACATGGTCAGAAGGAATGCACATTTGAATTCTATCACAACCATGTTTGATAAATTGCTGGTCATTCTTATGTTTCCTAAATGCACTTTGTTTTATGCAAAGCAGCCAGCATCCTATATTAAGGGCACCCACACTTTTTGTCACTTAGCTCCATCCCTAAGTCGCACTCACACCACGGTCAATCTGCTCCCACAACCTTAAACCCCTTGCGGCTCGTACGCTCCCGTACATTTTGTCCCTTTCCAGCACCGATAGTAATGAAGGAAGAGAGACACAGGGCGTTAGTTGGCAGGATGGTTAGGGTCAGCCAAGATTTATTTAGGGATGGGAAGGACTGTATCAATCTTAAATAGGTAGGGGAATAACTGAGGAAGGATTAAAGGGGAAGATGGAAGGGAGCAGGTGAGGGTGCAAATTCTTACACTGTCTGAGGATAAACACAGGTCCATTGGTGCACAGGAAGGGTTTGCATTCATGAGTATGGAGGCCAATTCTATAAGACTGCTAGGGAGATGACACCAAAATAATAGGTGGTGGGAATGGAGGGAGAAGGAGGTTGGAGGGGATGGAGTGTACACATTTGAGGGTGTTGTGGAATTTAGTGATCTTAAAGGAGAAGTAAGTGCAAAGTCATTGGCAGGGAGGTCAGAGAAGTGGTAACAGGGTGAGGTGGTGAGGGCATGGCTTGATGTGTGGTGGAAAGATTGTGAGGGTGGCATCGAAGAGTGATGAATACATTAGTGAAGAAGGAAGTGTTGGCAGAGCCAAGGATCTTTGTGTAAGCCAGGAGAGAGTTTTTGTAGGCCTTGAAGAGAGGAGTAGTACAGTGTTTGTGCTATCCACTGGGGTGACAATGCATCTGGGTTGTATGAGGGCACATTTGGCAGGGGGTGGTGGGGTGATCCAAGGCTGTGGCCTTGAATAAGAAGGGGTAACAGTATGGGAGAGGTAGTGGAGGTGGGAGGGGTAGTGGAGGTCGAAGAAAGAGATGAGAGTAATTTCGAAAAATGACTGGTTCACAGAGGAGGTAATAGCTGGTGCAATGGAAAGAAGGGAAGACTGGACACTACAAGGCAGTGGGCTAAAACGTTCAGTTTAAATGTCCATTTGGTGATGGCAGGATGGGACGGAGATGACCCAAGGGGGAGGCAGCAATGTTGAAATGAAGGATGGAATGGTTGGATGCTGAGGGGCCAATAGTGGGATTAGTGGAAGGGAGAGAGGAGGAAATTAAGACTAGGTCAAGAGAGTTGCCAGGGTATGAGTAAGACGATTGTGAGTGGAAGAGAAGGAGTGATCCGAAAGGTGAGAGTTGAAGTTGGAGGCTTTTAGAAATAATAGTTAAATGAAATCTTCCATGAACACCTGTGGTGAAGAGAGTTGAGTATGAGGTTGAGATCAGGAAAGAAGTTGATGTGGCCAGGGGGTGGAAGGAAGGAATTGGGTGGTAATTAATTCATGGGACAGGGGTAGGGTGTCAGGAGATGAAAGGGGGCAGATCGGTGGGCCTTACTGACCAACAGGCAAACTCTACTGCCTCTTTTAGCGAATATGGAGGATTCAGAGTTGAAGCAGAATGATGATCCAGGTTTCATTAATACCCATGGCAGCCAGATGAGGGTTCTGAGAGTTAAAGCGGTCCGTGACAAAGGATGTTATATTACAGACGCTTTGGGCATTCCTGAGTCCAATTGAGAGAGTATACGAAGAATTAGAAGAGGAACAGGCAGAGTCTGAGGGAAGAGAGAGAGGGTCGATGAGATTTGTGAAATGAGGGCAACTATCGGATTGTTTAAGGGGGCTTAGGGAAGAGGTAGGAAACAAGTTATGGGGGTAATAGGAACAGCTACAGAGACTAGGCTCCAGAAGGAGAGAGAGAATAGTAAAGGGAGAGAGTAATAAAAGCGGATAGATACATATTGGGGACCGGTGAAGGAGAGCGCAAGAGGGGAAGAAAAGTGGGGTAGAGGAGAGAATAGATGGGCATGAAGCAGAAAAAGTAGAGAGAGTAGGGGTGGTAGGATGCACAGGAATACATTTGAGGTAGGAGGGAGATTTAGTAGAAGTGCTCTATACATTTATATTCCAGCCAGTGCTACAAAGCCGTGGGCTTTCGGGAAGAAGTCAGGGTCCCGGGTAATTGACAGAACGTTACGGTGTAACAAATGACGCATTGAGGTTGCATTGGCAGAGTCCTTGTAGATCTCAATACTGGAATTGCAGGGAGACCTGCAATGCAGTATTGGGGTGCATAGACAGAGTTGTGTTTGTGTGCCAATGCTGGAATGCAAAGGACACTGCAAGTCAGAGAGAAGGAGCAGGAGCAAGACTGGGGATGAGGTCAAATAGCAGGGGGCAGGTACATCATTTGGGGGTTCCCAGGGGTAGCAGCTGCTACACGTGGCTCTCCATCGGCTACCCCTAGACCTGTCCTTGCAACCTCTGGGCCACTGGACAAAGAGGCGGTGCCGAAAGCAGATATCTATGTTGCACCGGAAAAAGGTGCTTGTAAATGCAGCTAAATGTGCCACAGCTTTTTTCACCTGGAATCTAGACCTTGTTAGCTGGAAAAATAACAGGCATGCAGGAAAAACCACAAAGCTGCCAACATTTAGTGCAGAATGCCTGACTTGGGTTGGGTGCAAAGGCGGGGCTGTCTGTGCAGCTCATAACCAGTACTGTAGCAATAGGAAGGGTATGGGTCTAGATCTAGTTAGCTGCGTATAGGTAAGAGCAGCATGTAGTACTCAGTGAACAGCACAGCAGGAACACACATCTCATCTGTGTTTCTCGTTTCTGCTTTGTACATCCACTGAGCCACTGGGCCTGTGATGAGAGGGGTGTGCCTAAGTGGCTTCTGCCACGAAACCTGCCTGGGCACTGTGTGACCTGACCCAGATCTGCCAGACCTGCATCACTGGCACACTGTGGGCATGGTGAGATCATTAATGTACATGAAGTTGCCATCCGCCTTTGAAGTGAACCATCTGTTGCTTCCTCAAGCAAAGAAAATAAATATTTGGAAGGGTAGCTCAGGGGCAAGTGCTTGCTTTGGGAATAAGTGGATGCAGTGCAACATGGGTTCATTTCCTTTTCTAGTGCTTAGAAGCTGGAGGAGGCTGGCATTAAGCAAGATATAAAGGACCTAAGAAAATAATACAATGGTCCTTTTCTGGGGGTGATGCCATTGAGCTGCTGTTTACATTTTAAAAATGTTTTAATACCTGCAATTACTGTGACCTGAAACACATCCTTCCCCTCTTTCTCCCATCTAACAAAAACGGAGGGTTACCAAATAAGCAAAACAGAAAGGTGAGGGCTGGAATGGTTCACATCATTCATAACCCTCCAGACAATTGTGTTTCTAGTTGCACTTGGCGTTGGTCAGTTGGTGTTTCCAGTATGTGGCCAGACACTTGGCAGGCACTGGCTGTCTGCACTTTGGGGTTTAGGCCTCTTCAATATGCTCTGTTTACAATAGCCCAAGTGATGTGCAATAGTCCAGGTTGTTGTGTTGGACCGCTGCTTACATTCACAGTAATGGCAGTAATTTAGTAATAAGGGGACATACACACTGATTTTAACACTACAAATGGTGATCAATTCTGATATGAAATGTATATCATATTAGTGATATTGTCACCATATTTTTCTTAGTGTACTGAGGAGCAATGCTATTTGATGTCCACTTCCTGTTTTGTAATGGTTGAAAGGTCGTGTGCCATCACTTCCCGTGATGCCACTTGGGGAGAGTTCAAAGGGCATCACTTCCTGTGAGATCATCATGGGTTAATGCTACCCCTGGCATTTTGGTGAAATGACACCCCTGGTAGGAGGTCATGCAGTCATGACTGGTGTGCATTTTAAGAGCTGAGCGTTGGTTGCAGGGCTGTACACAAGAGACTCCTGCTTCACGCCAGCTTTCTCTGCATGGTTTGGAGAATTCTATCTGTACCTTTATATTGTGGTTTAGCTGTCTGACACTTTGTAGACTGTCTTCCCAGTTTCTGTCAGCTTAGGAATTATTATACCAAACCCTCTGCCCTATTCCGGGAACAGAACAGAACAGCAGTGCGTGTTGAGATAAAGCTGACAAAGGGACTAGGGTTCAGGGTCAGAACACTCCACATAACATCCCAACAGCGCATTTACATCAATGGCCATCAGTTGTTCTTTTGGCCTTTTATTTATTTTGCCTTGTGGTTCTATTGAAATTTGCATTTAATTTCTTCGGGCTTCCCACGCTCTTTTCCGGCTCACTCCCTCTGTGTCCAAGACATTTCTGATATTTCTGATAACTCAGGCAGGGCATGTTAGGCCAGTGCCTTTTACTGCCAATGCAATAGGCATTTCTTGTACACACACATACACACACACGCGCATGGACTGACACACACACAAGTGCACACACACACACAACAGGGTCCTGAATAGACACACACAGGCGTGCACAGACCCCAGGGTGAAGGGGAGCATTTGGAGGGAACACATATATGAATGGCAGTCAGTGTCACTGATTATTTGCCCACGAGGACATCCTGCTGCCCGGCATCAAGAGTATCACCTCAATTCCAGCATTTAAATCTTCCTTCAAAGAGCATCTTGTGGCCCTCTAAAGGTCTCCTGTGCTGGCCCCCCTCATTGTCCCTCCCCTTAACCTTGTCCACCTATATATACAGGCACCTTTGTCAATGATTAGTCATGCGATGCAATTATTGTACATATATGCATTGGTACCATGCCTCGCCCTTTCTCCTGACTCATTACATAGCTGTCCTAGCGGCCGAAAGTCGCACCATACAAGGTTGTCATTTCACCAAAATGTCTGGGGTAGCGGAAGTGTCATTACATGACCCTTGACCACGGATGACCCCACAGGAAATGATTCCACTTGACCCCAACCCCAAGGGATATCACAGGAAGTTGTGGCACACGAACTTTCACCCCTTGACAAAACAGGAAGTGGCATCACATAGCATTGTTCCTTGGTGCACTAAGAAAAATTTGGTTACGGTATCACTGTAATATGATATACATTTCCTACAAGAATGGAACACCATATGTAGAGTCAATATCAGTGTGTATAGGCCCATATTACCAAATGACTCTGAATGTAAACAGACATCCAAAACAACAACCTGGACTATTGTACATCACTCGGGCTAAACTGCAAATAGACAACATCTTGAAGAGGCCTAAATCCCAAGGCGGAGACATCCAGTGCCTGCAAAGTATCCGGCCACAAACTGGAAACAGCAACTGGCCAACACAAGTCCAACCAAAAAAACGATGGTCTGGATAGTTGCCCACAGCTGTGCCAGTGGTTATGAATGATTTGATACGTTCCAGCCATCACTTTTTGGTTTGCTTATTTGGTAAGTAACCAAATGTTTTTTTTGTTAGATGGGAGATAGAGGGGACGGATGTGCTGCAGGTCACAGTAAATGCAGGGTTTTTTACTTTTAAAATGTAAATAGTAGCAGCTTCATGGCTTCACCCCCAGAAAAGGCCCCTTTTAATATTTTCTTTGGTCCTTCATATCTTGCTTGATGCCAGCCTCCTCCAGCTTCTCAGCACTGGAACTGGAACTGAACGCATGTTGCGCTGCATCCTCTTATTCCCAAAGCAAGTGCGGTGTCCCTGAGCTGTCCTTCCAAATATATATTTTTTTTGCTTGACGAAGCAGCAGATAGTTTAATTCAAAGGCAGAGGGCAACATGTAAATTAATTATCTCACCTTGTGTTTATATACAGGGTGCCTGTGATGCAGGTCTGGCAGATCTGGGTCAGGTCACACAGTGCACAGGCAGGATTGGTGGCAAAAGCCACTGGGGCACACCCATCGCATCATAGGCCCAGTGGCTTACTGGATGTGCAAAGCAGACAATGAGAAACACTGATGATATGTGTGTTCATGCTGTGCTGTCACTGAGTACTGCAGGCTGCTCTTACCCATTACCAGCTAGCTATACCTAGGCCCCATACCATGCCTGTTGCTACAGTACTGGGTATAAGCTGTACAGACAGCCCCGCCTCTGAACCCAACCCAATCCAGGCATTCCTCACTAATGGACTGCCAACCTGTTAGTGATGGTGGCTTCATGGTTTTTCCTGTCTCCCTGTTATTTCTCCAGCTAAAGAGATCTAGGTTCCAGGTGAAAAAAGCAGTGGCATATTTAGCTGCATTTACAACTGCCTACTTCAGGTGCAACACAGATATCTGCTCTTGGCATTGCCTCTTTGTCCAGTGGCCCAGGCGGTCACAAGGACAGGTCTAGGGGTAGCAGAGGGGGAGCCAGGGATAGCAGCTTCTACCCGTGGGAACCCCCAAATGACGTTCTTGCCACCATGTCTAGTGTAGAGGTCGTTGTTGACTCATCTGTGTGTTCCCCATAACATTTCTCGTTCTGTCTACAGAAAACACTCCTTTTAAAATGTTGTTTTATTTAGGGTTTTATAATGTACCAACTACAATAAACCACTTCTAAGCATAAGGAAGAAAAGAGGGGAGAAGATTGTGGAGGAGGTGGAAATGATAAAGGGACATTCAGTAATCAAAAAGCGTGCAACTTCGTGACTGTGCTGGCCACTGTTATGGCTTAATGTAGGGCGTTTCAGGTACAGAATGCAACGCTTGCCATCCACAAAGAACACTAAATACAAGCGACCACATTGTGACCACAGGAAAGGCTGCGAGGCATGTAACCCTAGTCAGCAGAGAGTGCAAATGGAGTAGGGAGGAAAGCAACAGGACATGTTGGGACAACTAGACATTGTTCTGTAAATTACATTTTGCAACTACACCGTGCAGACATCTTGTGGAGAGCTTCCCAATTAAGAGAACTATGTAACTATAATAGTTAATCATTGCTTGTCTACGCTTGTCTATGATCATGCAGACTTCGACCCTCCCATAGCTCTCAACTCACACGCTTTGGAGGGCTGTCAACCGCACTGGAAATTGTTAAATCACCCACCAAGAGTCCTAACCTCTGACATAATTCAGTGGGCTGTCACCCGCCCAAAACAAAATCATCGGCTTTCACCCACCCTGGAGCCCTATAAGGTTGAGAGGTATGCCCTCTTTCTTTTCAAAGAGAAGAAAGCCTTGGGAATAGCCAGACTGCTAGGCAGCCACCTATCAGGTTTTTCCTAGAGTATTCTTAGTTGAGAGGCATATGTAATTCAGTGGGATTTTGATTAACGAGAAGTTATGAATCCCAGGGTGGATTGCAAATGAAGCATATAGTCATGTATTAACAGGTGTTTTGTCTGAATGTGTGGCAGAGGACCTGTGTGACCTCATTAATCCAAGATGGCCACCGATACATTTTATGAATCAGAATTCTATCTATAACTCTTTTCAGAGTGATCCTATCAAATATTTTCTAAGGACCTTTTTGTTCACCCTTACAACTGAATAAAGAAGGTCCTTAAAAAGAATTTGATATCTCTTATTGTTTAGAGGTTTCTGTTCCCAGTTCATGTTTCATGATTTCTAACATGTTTTCCTAGTTTTGGCAAGACAATTTGAAAATTATTTAAGGGCAGTTGAAGCGTGACATTTGATTCTGGTGTTAGAGTGTATTATGAAGAGAGCCAAGTGGAACAATAATGAATTCTTGAACATAAATCTACGATTAGGCAACTTGACACCTGAAGAACTGAAAAATAAAAAAGCATCATGGCATTCGGAATGCTACACGCGATGTACTTTGAGGGGTCATAAATGAGAGGCGGACACAAAGTGGTAATGTCTCTGGTAATGTTCTCAACATTAGCCATTTTATTAACAGAAAAGGGTTTGGATAAAGTCCTACCTTTCCCTATCCTAACATGAACGTCCATTCCGATGAAACTAAAACTAAAGCAGGCTGACCTTGTGTTCACATTAAATCTGACCCTCACAAAAACATACACAAGCAAAAGGTGCTAGGTAAATGTCTTAAAGTTCAACTCAACAGAAAGGTGCAGAAACTCAAAAATATAACTTCAACCAAATCAATCCTTGTGTCCAGGGGTTGGTACCCCTCCCCTGGATTATTTCAGGAAAATTGTTCACAATGTTCTGTGTCAAGGCCAGTCTCCTAAAGGTAGTACAGCTGTCTCTTTTATCCAATACTCTTCTCAGGATGGCAAACAAATGTTCCTTGCACAACACTGGTTGGAATATAGCAAAGAGGAAGTCTCCCCTGGTCTTTCAGAATGACAACACAAAATGTATTTTCCACAACACTGGTTGGAATACGGTAAGGGAAAGCCTTTGCTATGTTTTAGGATGGCTAAACAAATATCTTTTCTCCAATAGTGATTCAAGCGTGGAAAAAAAGGCAAGTCTTTTCAGAGTCTCTGGTTGACAAAATGTTCAATTGAAACAATAAATTAATATGAAAAAGTCTCTATTCAGAACACCATTTCAAAGTGAGTTACTTGTTTACTCTCCTGCCAGGAACATTCCCCTTTTGACTCATATAGATCGCTTGGTGTACTTTCCTGCAAGGTATCTCTTTCAAAAAAAGGTTTTACTACCTGACACTCTTATCAAGCATCTCTGAAACATTTACCTTCTCCTTAGGTATCACACAATTGTGCTTCTTCAATAGCACAACTTTGTTGACTTCAGTTGTTATTTGTGCCAATTTCTCCCATACTGACATTCCATATATGAGGGTTTGTTCAAGCTCTGTCTGTCAACCTTTCTTTCAATCTCTCTTGGCAATGCTTGTTACAAGTTTCCCCCAACTGACATCTCATGTTAGGAGAATTGTACAACTCTTGTCTCTTTGTTTCTCTCACAGTGACTTTTGACTTATGGCAATGCTGGTTCCAGTCGTTCCTCAATTGTCATCTCATGCTAGGAGAATCGTACCATGTTCGCCTGTATTTTTCCATTCTATTTGGTCGGTATTGAAAAATGCTTTCAAAACTCTCTGCGGCTGCTGTGAAGACCTTGCACGGTGCCAGCTTCCCCTTCTCGGTACAGTCTCGTTTGGTACCGGTGTTGGCTGAGTAGTCCTTCGCTGCCAGAAACAGTGCAGCTCAGCAGGACTGCGTCTCCCTGGGCCATGCTGCACACCGTTCACTACAGCGTCACCTGAGATCCTCCTCTGCGGTCCCGAAGACCAACAATCTGCTGCTGGCAGCCGTCTTCTCTTCTTCCCATGGCTCTTAATAGTGGCATTGCCTCTGTCACCGGTCATGCTTCCCACTACAGGTACTCGGCAGCCTCTCTCCTTCCTCCTTCTTTGTTCCTCTTGCTGTAGGTGATCCGTGGGTTTAAATGTCCCACGCAGCTGATTAGGTTTCTGACAACTAGGCTGCACATTACTCTTAGTGTCACATTTCCTCCACATGAACTCCTTAGTCCTTTTCCTTGTCACAGCACCTGGGGCTTTCTGGCACTTGTAGTCCCAGGAAGTTTCAACTGATTTTAAGTCACATTATTGAACAATTGCATTGAAAATAAAATCACCATAAACACCATATGTTTCATATGCTCTAGGTTCACCATGTACATTAACAATTATGGTCCTTTATTTTAATTAAGGTAACACATCATACAAAGGATGGGATGGAGAATAACTCTCACACCAAGCAAGAAGACTGACTCAGGCAGTTGGCAAAATGTCTGTTTTATTCTCAATTGTCTAAAACAGAGAGTACAACAGACATCAATGGACGTCGCACAGCACGATTTCAAAGCATTTCATAAAAAAACATACTTTTATAGCCTGTCATACGTGACGTCATACTATGTGGCAAACTACAAAAACCTATGCAGGATTGTGATAGGACTTAGGGGAGTATCTAAGTATACTTTCTATATGGGATAGGATTGTGATTAGGTCTCTACAGTCAGGTGGGCACTCATGCCCTCCCTTAGTGAAAGTCATATGCAACAGTTATTAAGTACACAGCATATCATTGGCTCTTAAACTATAAGGCCCTTTTTGCAGAGGCATTCGGCTGCTCTTCTACATACACATTATACATGAAGAATAAATAGGGTTTTGTTTAAACAAAGTTTTCAGAGTTTTACAATTAGATGGTTCTGAATAATGACAGCAGGCCATTAACAACTCCAGAATTAAGGGATCTTCCTCACAAGAAAGAGAAGTATATTGCCTCTCTCCTGCTGGAGTCACCACTCCCCCCTAGCAGCCATCTCCTCCCATGTGATCCAGCCGCAGAATACCCCGTCGCCAGGGTCAGGATCAGGTAGTGGCTGCCTGCCCTGGCCACAAAGGAGGAGCCTTTAGGCTGGGGATCCGTGATGACTCCACAGGATTCATCACAACTCATAAGGCAAACATGGATCGAAGCAAAAGATTGTATAGAGAGCAGTTATGCGTGCCAAAGCCGTCTATCTCCAGCCATGAAGAAGAGGAAGAAGTAGAACTAAGAAATACATTTTTCTTGGGCAATAAAGAAGGAAAAAGTTGAAATTAACGATATTTGATAGCAACTGATTCAGCAGGCATCCGTTTGAAGAGAGCAGTAGAACTAACAAGGAAACATTGAAGGTTCATTTTAGCGATTCTACACATCCTGGAGACCAGGCTTCATTCCAACGACAGTGAACTTGATCAGCTGGCGTGTCCCTGCTGCACCAGGTTCCTCTTTGTCCTGCCATAATAGACCAGCGCCACATCGCGGCAACCAGGTAAGCCCAGGAGGGGCTTTGGTGAATTTCAAAAAAGAAAAACAAAGTGTTTGGGTTCTTTTATACAGAAAAAGCAACATCGCTCATTTAAACTTCCCAGTTGGGCAGTGATGGGAATCATATGCTTTTGGCTGTGCACCTAGCATTTTCGGGTGGCCCAGCCACACCAACACCGCCACATTAGCCCAGCTGGCCTTGTATTCCCTGCCGGGCCACCATTGTAAACAATTGCCCAGAGCATTTGGACTAAGGATGTGCACCAACATCCCGGCCAGAAGCTCCTCTGATTGGCAAGCTGAGGGACTTCTTGAGGACCAATCAGGGGAAGCCGGCAGGTGAACGCCGGCCCCCACCAAGGCCCACACTAAGGCCCCGTATCTGAGCCTGTCCGGACCGAGCAGGGCTCGGAGGGCCCCCAAATCTTTCACCCTCTACAAACTATGAAGCAGCCTCCTGATATACAGCCTGCTTCCCCACAAACTTGGGCTCCTGCACCTCTACGCTCTCTGCAGATTTACCAGTGAGTGATGGCTGAACTTTCTACTACCACCTCCACTAACCTCTTCTGAACCAAAACTCTGCCTATCTCTGCTGTCCTTGCCTCACCTGATCTACTTCTTCTTTCATTGCACTTTGTGTGCCTTTTTTGAAATTCAAATTGAGGTGTGTCTTTCTTAACATCTTTGCACCCCGTTTGGTGTCCCTTTTTTTAAATTCAAACTTAAGTGTGTGCTTTTTAACATCTTTGCACCCCATTTCTCATTGCATTTTGTGTCCCTTTTTTGAAATTCGAACTTAGGTGTGTGTCTTTTTAACATCTTTGCACCCCATTTTGCATTGCATTTTGTGTCCCTTTTTTGAAATTCTAACTTAGGTGTGTGTTTTAAAACATCTTTCTACCCCGTTTTGCATTGCATTTTGTGTCCTTTGTATCCTTTTTGCAACTACTACGCTGCCTGGTGAGCTTGGGCTAGGACTGTGCTGTGAAGCTACTCCTCTTTCCTTCAACTATTCTCTGCCGTCCCTATGGCACTCAGCATCTCGCCTATCTTCTCTAACTGTTACACTATCACCTACCCTCCCTCTCTCATGAAGGCTGGAAGAATAAAGCACAAAAAAGACATCCTGACCATTAACCCTGGCCTACCCATTACAGACACCTATGCCAGTGCAACTTCCAGACAGGTCGCCACTGATATCCTCTTCTCTGTCCCCTGCCCAGATGTTTGTACTCTTCATCTCATCTGTAGTCTCTCCCCTTTCACATCCTCTGCCATTAATGGCGGCACCAAATGGGAAGTCTTCTTGGCAGGCTTCACATCATCCAGGTGTATCATTAATGTCTATCACACTGGCACTATCATGGTTCAGGGTCCTCAACCGAACCTCCTTCTCTTTGACCGGCACCTGTCATCGCTCATTAACTTTCTCTTGCATTCTCTCTGCTTCCCCTCCTCCGACCGGTGTAACATGCCCCCTTGCCCCTCCTCAAAAACCTTCAAAGGTGGAGACCTTAATCTACCCACACTCAGTGCTCGCTCAGCCATCAAAGACTATGCCGACATCTGCCTCTTTCTTGAAGATATTGGGCCTCATTATAAGTTTTCCAGTCAGGGAACTACGGTACCGGTAAGCATGCCGGTACCGTAGTTCCCGGACTGGCAAACTACGAGTTGTGCTCGCGGGTGCCTTTCTGCCCGCCAGATTGGACTTGGCGGGCAGAAAAGCACCCACGAGCACAGCATGTCCGATGTACCGGCACCGGTATAAACGGTGCCGGTGCATCCGACCTCTGCATTCCCATTCAGGCCTATAAGGCTGAATGGGAATGGAGAGCAACTTTTTTCCAGTGCCCACAAATGGGCAATTGCCGGGTCCGGCAGGGCCATAATGACCCAGTAATTGCCTGTTTGCGGGCGCCAGGTTGTACCAGCAAGGCTACCGCCAAACTTGGAATGAGGCCCATTGACCTTGACATCTTCGCTCTTACCGAGACATGGCTCAATGCCAGCTTTGTCACTTCTTTTTGACTCCCTTCTCCCTTATGGCTACAAAATCATCTCCAAGCCTCACGCCAACCATGCTGGGAGTGGAGGTGCCCTGTTTTGCCTGAGCGGGTCCCTTTGTCCCTCATACCCACCGATCCTTACTCTTCCTCTGAGAGCCTAGTTTGCAAGCTGGTCATCTCTCCCTCCTCCTCTCTGACCATTGCCATTATCTACATGCCACCTGGCTCTACCACCCTATTCCTATCCGGATGGGCCAATTTCTGCTCCTCTTTACTCGCAACCTCCTCTAAGCTCCTTCTCATGGGTGATTTCAACATCCATCTGGACTCCTCTATCACGGCATCCACTCGCCTCTGTGACCTTTGCACCTCACTCTCCCTCTCCATTCTCCCTTCTGGTTCAACCCACTGATCCCCCCTCTCTCCTGGTCAGACCACTCTCTCCTCTCCTCTCACCTGGGTCCTCTCGACCCTCAGACCGCACCTCTTCCACCCCTGCCAACCTCATTCACGAACATCTGTCTGATGCTGCCTTCACATTCACCTTCATCCCCTCTATCCACCCACCACAGACTCTACCTCTGACTCTGCTCTCAGCAACCTCCATCTGGCCATTACGAACACTTTGTACATTCTTGCCCCAGTCATGAGGATCTGCCTGTAACCTGCATCTAAGTGTAGCACCTGGTAGGACTCTGAACTTGCAGCTTTGAAATGCAAGTGCAGCGGTGCGGAGTGGAAGTGGCAGACCTCTGGCTCACCCTCTGACAAACTGGCCTGTTGCCTGCTCCAAGACACTACACAATTTCCATTCGCACCAAAAAAAGGGCCCACATCCAGGCATGCGTCTCTGGTGCATCCAACAACATGGCTGAACTCTTTAAAATCTGCAGGGAACTAGCCAACCCTTCTGCAGTCTCCTCCTCACCCCTCCACTCACAAGCCCTCTGCAACGCATTGGCCACACACTTTACTACAAAATCTCATGACATCCTGAACACCCTTGTGCCCTCTCCTCCTCCCTCCTCCACCCCCTTGCCTCCTTTGGCCTCACATCCTCCTTCTTCCTCTCTCTCCTCCTTCTCCCCTATCACACCTGATGAGGTCCCTAGAGTTGTCCGCTCCATGAAAGTCTCCTCCAATCAGGTTTCCCACTGCTCCTCCAGTACCATTAAGGGCAATAGTGGCTCTCTAGCTCTGTGCACTTGCTGATTTATGCAACCACTCTTTTGCCACTGGATCTTTCCCTTCCTCCCTCAAGCACTCCCTTGTGCGCCCCTCCTGAAAATACTATCAGCAGACCTCACTTGTCCAGGCAACTACCACCCTATATCTATCACCCCCTTTCTCAGGAAACTCCTGCAGAAGCTCACCTTCCCCCAATTTACCTCACACACTGAACCTTTTGGTTGCCTCCATGACCATCAATCTGGATTCTGAGCATCCAGAGGCACGGAAACTGCTCTTCTGAACACCCGTGAGGAACTGCTTGCATCTCTGGAGTCCAACGCCCCAGCTGTCCTCATTCTACTTGACCTCGCCTCTGCTTTTGACATGGTCAACCACTCCATCCTCATAAAATGGCTCCATGATACCCTGGGTATCTCGGAGTGGGCACTGGACTGGCTGACCTCCTTCCTCAGTGACCGTCTATCTCAGGTTATTCTGGGCACTTTCTCCTCCCCAACCTCTTTCTCTACCTCTGGTGCCCCCAGGGATCCAACCTCTCTTGCTGGCTTTTTAACACTTACCTTGCTCCATTGGCAGACAACATTTCCACCTTCTCCTCTAACTTTCATTGCTACGCAGATGGCACACAACTCTTCTTCAAACTTCCCTCTGACTCTCTCCTTACTTCTTCATCATTCCAGACTGCCTATCTACCATTTAGTCCTGGTGCACTTCCAATGATCTCTGCCTGAATGCCAGCAAGACTGAGATCCTTCCTATTGGGACTCCTGCTCACTCTTTCTTTCCCTCACTCTGGCCATCCTCTATGGGCTCTCCCCATCTCCTTCATTAGAAGCCAGAAACCTTGGCATCATCTTCGACACCTCTCTTTCCTTCCTCCCTCACATTTAGGACCTTGCCGAGAAGTCCCACTTCCAACTCTGACTTCTCAAAGGAATTCTCCTCTTTCTCGCTTTCCCCAGAAGCTCAATGTCTCCAGAGCTCTGGTTCTTTCTAGGCTAGACTACTGCAATAACCTTTTCTGGAATCAACCCTCTTCCTCTCTGTGACCGCTCCAGCTAATCCAGAATAGGGAAGCAAGACGCATCCTTGGCCTCATGCCCAGGGATCTCATCTGTCCAGCCCTATAAATCCCCACTCGCATCCAGTTACTGCAAGGATCAATTTCAAATCCCTCAGCATCATACATAAGGCTGTCTGGGGCCGGGTACCACGCTATCTACAACTTGCTCTTACTAAATACTCTCCTTTTAGATCTTTATGTTCCTCTGGCACCACCTCTCTGTGTGTTAAGCGCTTCACTAAACAGAGTGCTTGAGGCTGATCTCTTTCCTCAGCTGGCTCCCTCTTATGGAACAGCCTTTCCCTTCCTCTTCGTCTTGAGCCGGATCTCCTAAAATTCCGGAAGCTCCTCAAGACTCTCCTCTTCACTTCCTCCTTCCCTTCCTCCCTCCTCTGCAATCCCACAGTTGCTGAGATTGGGAACGAGGGCCATTATGTGTCCTCGTGGGCCCTGGCCTCCCTCACCCAATCACCATCAGTCTCCACCCACTCCCAACACTTACCCTGGCTCCCACTGGCCTATGGCAATGTAGGCCTGTACTTAACTACTTATTGGCAGAGCTGACCTCTCCCTATCAGTTCCTCCACTGGACACTTATATCTGCTGCTCACTCACGAGCACGGACACTCCCAGCACTTACCCCCACTCCCTCTTTCCCTCTCCTCTTTCTGCGCTTGCACGTTCTGAATGCTCGCAAGGCCTAGTAGGTTTGTCTTTATCCTTCAGTGTTTTAATTGTTTTTCGATCCCATGTTCCCTCCCAGCTGCCCTGTCGGCGTTTTGAAACACAATTTACTTGCTGTATAAGCGCCGCACAATAAAATCAAATAAATAAAATATTCAAACACACATGTTGTAATGTCTTATGATCCATGCCTACACTAAGTGGAACGATGCAGCCAAATTCACAGTCTTACGAAGCAACAAATGTTGAATTTGCATCTTCAATCAGTGAATTTCTCCTTGAAGGCAGCGTAAGAACAATGGGAGAAATTGAAAAGCTTTACAGGAAAATTGCAGCTATCAATGGTTTAGAAAAAGGACAGATGAAAACAAGAAAACAAATCAAATGTTTCATAGAAGAAGAGCTTGAATGTATTGCCATCATTTTTAGAAATCCCGAAAGGGTACATGAACCACGAGTCTCACTGAAAGTAACAGCAGATAATCTCATGCAGTAGAAGAATTTGAGGCTATTGAGAAAAATATGAGAAGCCTTCTTGAAGTAGCTACGATTTTACAGAGAGCCATACTAACTTGTGATAATGGAAATTCACTGGAGGTTTTGAAGAAGTGAATTAGGCAGATGTTGTTCCAAAGGAAGTTGTTCTTTTTTACAGGTGGTGCTGTCAAGGACAGATGGATATGAAAAGCAATTCAGAAAAGTGGGATACCGCTATAATGAACAGCACTCATAAATTGACACAGATGTTTATATTTGAAATGCTATCACCGTGACAAGCTTCCTTCGCAAGCACTTCTCCCACACTGCATACCCTCGAAATGCCCTTACAAGTGGCAGTTAGGCTCACAATGCACACAGCCACCTGCAGAAAATTAATCATTCGATTTCTGCATACCATGGGAACGTCTATATATTACGCCTGAGTCCTTCGGTTTGAGGCACAGATAGCCACAGAAGTAATAAAATGCTTGGATGAGTGTGGAGGATTTTTTACGTTCCCTAAGAGTTGGTCAGAGGCAGATTTGTCTGTTGTGCTGTTAACAACATTGACTTCCTCGAGGATACTCCGTATGTGAACTGAACCTTGCAGGGTACAGTAATGGTGGTCTATCAGGTTAAGGAAGAGTCAGATGTCCTAAACCCAGTTGCAATATCAGGACCATCATCACTTTGGTCACTGCAGAAGATTCCTCAGACCCTGTCTGAGGTGATGTTTTGCAACATTCCCAAAGGGTGTAGACCACAGATTCCTGTAAGCAGTCAAATCACCTATTATGCAGAAAGGAATAAGGTTATTTTAGATTCCAACTGGCTTGAGGACCTACTTGGGATGCTGGAGGAAGTTTTGCCATTGAGTGATTTTCAATAATGTTGAAGAGTTTCTGGATACATATTGTAATCTCACTGAAGTAACCAAGACTGATGAATGGGAGAGAGAGTCAGAACCACTCACTACAGTTCCGACTTTGTCACCTTACAATTCCATTATAATTGATCTTCCAACTAAAGTAACTGGAGTCTGTGTACTCCCACTCATAGATGCCAGCCCAACAAGCACACAAACACAGCTTACACTCATGAAGAAGTTGGAGAAAATAACATCTGTTGCCACCCCAGAATCAAAAACAGTTGTAACCTTGGATCTTGGCCTTTAAAAACCTGTTTTAAAATTAGCTATGGCTAAAAAATACTTGTCAGAGAACTGGATGCTTAGACCAGGTTAGCTACATATAATAATGGTGATGCTTCGAGATATTGGTTCATTTTTGGATGATTCAGGCATTGAGGCCACCTTAACTGTACTTTATGATGCAAATGTAGTGTCGCAGATTCCATCAGGGAAGTGCATAAGGAGAGTGGTTGAAGCATACACGTCAGTAAGGCTTGCACTTTTCAAATGCATCATCAATGAATTCTACAAAGAGCATGTTGAAATCGAGGAAAGGATGGAACCTGAGCTTAAGAAGTTACTTCAAAGTTTACAAGTGGATGATTCCCAAGAAACAAAATCAGTCCATAATTACGTTGTGACAGTTCTGACAAATTTTAATGTGATAGCCAAAATGGAAGCACTTGAGGCTAAAGAATCTCAAGAAAAACAAACACTCAGAGTTGCTCTTCAGTGCATTCATATGGTGGACACAATGCTTTTATCTATCAGATATGTTGGAACTGCAAACTGGGATTTACACCTTGCATCGCTTGAAGAGTTTGTTAAGTACTTTAATGCCCGCAATTTGATAACCTATGCAAGCACGATAGCATGGTACATAGCAGAAATGAAACAGCTTAAAAGCAAACACAGATTACCTGTGCCAGAGCAAACATATTCTGCAGCTGTCCTTGACGGAATGGCAGAATTGCAGGCACTGCAGAAAACGTCATATGCGAAGGCATGCCATGACCTTGCAATTGAATTCAACAAGAAAATAGATATGGTATTTGATACCTAACTAGAAAATTCACTCAAGAACTCCATATGAAGGAAAATAGCAGGAAAAGCAACACCTGTTTAGTACTAAATCTTGGAAATGTTTCCATTTGAACCTTCCTATTGCATTCTAAAACTAAAGATGAGTTAACAGGTTACCTCTCAAATAAAGCAATTCTGCACAGAGGATAAAAGGAAGCCTGGTAGCCAGTTGGAGAATGAAGCCACGTCATCAGATCAAAATGATGTTGAAGGCATTGGAAGCACACACAAGGAAGCAGACACACAAATAATTCTTCACTCACTTTATCTATCACATTTGTCATGCTACTGCCCTCCACATATTTCACCTAATACCAATGTTTTGTCTTTTCACTGTGGTGGTCACTGTTTTTCCCATCAGACAGCATGTTTGTCAGAGGAGTTGGAACTAACAGAAAATTTATAGATCCCAAACGTGTGTGCTCCTGCTTAAGACCTACAAAAGCGCAGGCATTACTAGGCCCTCATTCTCTCTCAGCGTGTGATGTTACCGGGTGCTTTATGAAGAAAGGAAAACAATATTTCTCAAAGGTTTTCAAGACTTCAGAAAAATAAATCCTTGAAGCTTTGGGATGACTTGGATGCATAGAAGAATTTAAGAAGGGAAAAAGAATGATTGATAGAGTGATACAATTGTCAAGTCTACTTGCCAAGAACAAAGATTTCGGACATTGAACAACTGCATTAGTGGATGTTCACAAAAAAAAGATGCAAAGTGAAAATCTGCCACCAACAAGATCCTCTCTAATAGCATATATCTTAAAGACTTTTTAGCAGGTGACCAAGTGGGGCTCACTGATCAACAACACCCGAATGTTCCAGACCCATCACAATTCGGGTGGGAGAATGCATATAATCAATATTCTCCTACTATGTGTACCCTTCCATTTGCATCACAATCAGTCATACAGCTGGTACAGTTTGCATGCATCAAAGGACGGTGTGCTGTGCATTGCAAATGCCAAGCTCAGTCACTAGGGTGTACAGAACTGTGTAAGTTTGGTGGTGACAAAGAGCTCTGTGATACCAACAATTTTGTAAATCAGGAAAATGAACTCTGGGACTCAGAAGGTGAACTGCAAAACCTTCATTTCTCTCTTCAAATATAAATAGCTATATGAGTTAAAAATAAATAGTATATTTCAACGAGAAAGTTGCAAATTATTTCCATACAGTCGAAGGTTTGCGATGAAGTAGCAATAGTTTATGAGGCTAGATCTCAGAAATGGTAAAAGATATCAAAATATTCCTTATATGAATGTTTCTATTCCTTTGATCACGTTTATTTAAAAACGTACTTAGCACATTTTTCATAGAACCACCCGAAAAGCAGTTACAGCTCAAAAACGAAATTAGTATCTGTAACGGCAGCCATCTTGGATTAATGTTGTCACACAGGCCCTCTGCCACAAATTCAGATGAAACACCTTGTAGTACATGATTGTATACCTGGTAGTAAATTA
This sequence comes from Ambystoma mexicanum, assembly GCF_040938575.1. NCBI lineage: Eukaryota > Metazoa > Chordata > Amphibia > Caudata > Ambystomatidae > Ambystoma > Ambystoma mexicanum. Next base: position 382,353,529 of record NC_090926.1, on the reverse strand, counting down.
TTGTATGCTTCATTATCAATGAATTCCCAGTAGGCATATGTTCGCTTCATTCGAAATCTCGCAGACTAGGTTATTGTAACAGATGCCCCACAACTATCTTCTCCGAATCCTGTTTCCTGAGTGATGATCCTTTGGAATGAGATTGAAAAAGGTGAATCATTGGTTCCTGTTTACCGTGAAAAATGTCAGTAGTATGGGTATGGTGCAGTGAAACAAAGACAAAGTGTACATTTCTCCCTTAACAAATGCTCACACCTGCAACCATGCCACAATTCAGTCTCTAGAGCAGGAGCCTGCAAACTTTGTCTCTCTCTGCAGGTTTTGAGCCACAAGTCCCATCTGCCCTAGCCAGTATAATCAATGGTTAGGGATCGTGGGAGTCGTAGTCCAAAACATCTGGAGTGCCACACATTGCACACCTCGGCTGCAGATGCTAGTATTGCCTCACACAGTAATTTTATAGGATAAAGCACCAGTCATGGGGTGTTACAGAGTGCCCCTGCTCATACTGCACAATCATGATGGTTCCACTGTCAGCTGAATGGTCATCTGTGCCAGATCTGTGGATGTTCCCACCTTTCCATGGAGGTTCAATTGTCAAGTTGTTAAACCATTTGCAGACTTCTCCCAAGGACATACAGGGAAAGTGATAAACTATGGAAAACCTTTTCCCTGTTTTTTTGTCTGTGTCCGCATTCTTCAGAGTGAAGGTGTTAGACTGCATTTCGGTCTTTGTCCTTTATGTGGTTCACTCTACGATCTTCATTAATTAGTTTACAATTGATAAGAATTTAAGATTTTCAAACTTAATTGTTCCTGTATGAGTGAAGCATGGAGTATCAGATTGTTTGGAATTTTGGCAGAACTTTTCTGCTTCATTATGACTAACATCCTCACCTGCAGCAATGCAGATAAGAAGAACAAAATAGTAAAATAGTGCCAAAAGCTTTTCCCTGTCTTACTTTCCTTCTGTATTTGCTTGGGTGTGAGGTATCTGCATGCAGAGTGCCGGGGAGTCCCCACACACATGTAGGAGCCCTGCAGGTGGATCATAGGCAGGTAATGTATATCATCCGAGGACTATTGAACTGCCATGAATGTGCAGTGCACCTATGGGAATGTGGACCATACTATTTTATTTATTTATTTGATCTTTGTAAGGCGCCTATACAACAAATGGTGTTTCAAGGCATACTTAGGTCAGTCCCTCATGGAAACAATTTGTGAAGTCATAGTGAGCAGCAAAAATGGTTATGGGGGGAGGGGTCAGGGTTTTGCCATTGTTTCTCCCCACCAGTCTGTGTCCTTGTATCATGCAAAGTGGAGAGTAAACAAAGATGCTTATTGCAAATCTGTGGGGAGAAGATTATAGAGAGCGCTGGCTTTTGCTCGGGGATCTGAGAAAAGGAACAAGTTAGTGTACCCCATGAACCCTCTGAGTTTGTGGCGTTGCAAGGACTGGTTCCCACAAGAAACATGCATGACAGATCTCTCTGGGTGGGGGGGGGCTCATCCATGAATTATCAGAATTTGCTTTAGGCCCAGATGGAGATTTATTTTGGGTTCAGCAGGAGATCGGTGCCGGTAATCCCCTACCACCCAATTGGGAGGTACCTTAGCGGGTACCGTAAGTGACGTCTGGTCGGACCACGCATACTTTATGGGTCCCGCTAAGGGACCAGGGAGCTAATAACGGGCTTGCCATTCACCAGCCCGTTATTAGCGCCCTCCCCATTCCCATTTGAGCCCGGGAATGGGTCGGAATGGACCAGTAAGTACCCATTGAACGAGACCGCTGCCAGACCCGGTATTGGAGGCAGCCATGGCGCAAATAGCGCCATCGGAATGAGGCCCTTTTCTCAGCAGGTGGAGCCACCCATTTTTTCCACCCACTACCTCAAAATGGGTCTGGGTTGGACCTGAGGATCATTGATTTTTTATATTATTGTTCATTTATAAAGCGCTTAATACCAACAAGTGGTTTCTAAGCGCCGGATCAGGATTCGAACCTGTGTTGCTCTGCATTGTCTTGCTTCCAAGGGAAACGCGTTGCCCCTGAGCTATTCTTCCTCCCTCTTGCACTCTACAATGCCGACTTGGATGTGTGCATCAGCAGCTGTGGGGGCCTAAGCACATGTTTAGCTGTAAATCCAGACTCCACTCGGACAAGACAGAAGGGTACCCCAAGCCTGGTTTGCACATAGCCTTTGGCTTTCTGTAATGGCTTGGTACTGATAGGCAAAGAGGCGCTGGTGTGTGGGATTGCTCTGAGCCTATGCTTACTTCAGAACCCTTCAAGCAACCCTCTTCTGCCTTGCACTTTACTCTACTGCAGCCCTGTGCACTTTCAGTGCGCGAGCCTGTTGGGAAAATGCCCCAGCGTTCTTACAGTCTTCTGTATTTCTGCTGTGGCATACTATTGCACCAAATTAAATATTCGACAGAGAGGCTTGTGCACATGAGTTCCCGCCCAGTCACATAGACCCTTTCACCACACATTAGCGGCAGCTTGAACTCGATACCGCTTCTGCTGGCCTGTGTTAAATAATGCAGTGATGCACAGCCAAGCTCCAGGGTGACGGATCCGGGTGACTATCGGCAACGGGTAAAAGCAGCCCCGGAAGAGCAAGGAACGCAAAAACATATGGCTGTGCGCCCCACCTACCCCAGGCTCTGGACTCTGGTTAGTGGGGTGCTGCAGGGAATAGACCGTGCGCTAGAGAGGCCCGCATTAAATTAATAAGATGTCTTACTAGACCTCTGTCCAAGTCTCATTCTTGGGAGTTCTCGGAGGCTGCCATGTTGGAGCATATGGTCGCTGTCACTATTTGCAGCCGGCTTCCAGGCTTCCAGGCATCATATATTGTTGATGGACTGATCTTTGTTCCACCCCTGGTTTGCAATAAATACTTTTCATATAATTTGGCACGGTGTCCAAGCAGCTGCATGTGAAATGTAAGGCTCTGACATCTTAATTCCTGTTGGGAAATGTGAATCGGCAGATGAAGAGCTGCCCCTAAAAATAGATCCTCCTTTTAAATAAATCACCAGAGCAAGTCCGGTGTTTTCCCAAGGACTGGTTTGCCCCCTGACATAAAAGCTCTCGTGTCAGGCTACCATTCCTCCTCTGGCTACTGATCTGACCATCCCGAGCACTGCTTGGACTGCATTAGGGGGATCTGGCAGTCCTGGGGTCCCCTCTTCCACACTGTCGTCTGTTATCTTTATCGTATTACCGTAAGCCAAGGAGGCAGAGGCCCTAGCTCCCTTTCAGGATGCACCCTTGCAGTCTCCCACATGAATCCCCCCTTTTGAGAGACCAATGGCTTTTTTGCTGCCTGCATAGCAGGAGGTTGGCCCCAAACTGAAGATTCTCTTCACTGCATGGATTTTCTTGACTTCATTCTCCATCGGTTCTACCAAAGAAATGTGGCCTGGGTTGCTCTGCAACTGCAGCAAATAAATCCACACAGGCGGTTTGAAATTGTGCATGTTACTGCCTAGTTTTCTGATGAAAAACGAAATGTATCATGGTCCTCTGAAATATACCAGAGGCCAGCGCAAACATATTAAATGCAGCCATGTATTTTTTGACATTGCCAGGCCAGTTCCAAATTGTTCCAGTAAATCATATATTGGCGTGTGGGTTTCAACTGTATCCTAGTTTTGCCCGAGCTAAGCACATTGCCATGCCAATTAACACATGAGCCCCCGAAAATGTAGATGTCACTTTCACATTGCACCCACAAACTTACCCTGCCAGTTTCAACAGTGCTCTCTCAAATGTGCCCAGCTACTGGCACAGCACTTTTCAAAAAATCCCATTCCAATGTCACAAACATATTTAAATTAAGAAAACTAAAGGCAACGTCTGTGACTGGCAAACGCATTATGCCTCAGATACAGACACCTGGGTGTGATCTTGAATTCATGCTATGACGTAAATCCTTGCTTCTCTATATTTGTTATAAAGGGAATATGTGCTGGGAAGCTACGGGTATAGACATCAAAGGTCATTTAATGAAAGGAGCAGAGGTACAAATATTTGCCAAAATTCAAGCAGTTTTAGTAACTCACGTGAAATTTCTTTTTTCTTTTTTTCAGTTTTGGTTGCAAAGGGTTGTACAGCTTTTTCTGTTGTTAGAAAAATGGTATCCTGTGTCCATCTTAAAGACCTCTTATATAGAAAAGTTCTTTCCAGTTCACCTTTGACTGGAAACAAAATTGGACTGGATATTTTGCTCAAGAATATTGTAGTTTGAGGGGGGTCAGGTTTATCTTATATTATGTCAGTGGGATGTTTCACATTGTACTGCTGCCATTTGCATGGCCTCCAGGCTGGTCGGTTAGTTGAAAGAGCGGGAGAGCGCACACGTGCTATTCCTGTGGTGCTTTTTTATTTATTTTATGTATAACGTGCTGGAACAAAAGCAAGGCACAGAAGCACGGATACACAACATATTCACACACAACATAAAAAAACGAAATGACAAAGCAATACAAATCAACAAGAGAGCTCAAATGTAGGCGTTCAAATAGCCACAGTCCTCAAATGATCCTAGGATCAGTCCAAAATAACTCTTAATTTGGTGAAAGATGACATAGCTCTCCCATCTTTGCATTTACTCCGAAGCAGGGATACATTACTAGGACTGCACCCAATAGCAATGCAATCAGTATTATCCATGGAACACCAGTTATTCATATGCACCCTACGATGGACTCTCAGGTTCTGAGATCTAATTCAACTTTGGCCAGCTCTTCCAGGTAACCAGGCCAAAACCTTATTTTTGAGGGGTTCCCTTGATTCTTGGACTTCTCGACATTGGTAAGTTTGATATTCCGAGAGTCCAAAAGGAACCTCCTCAGGGTCGGATCATCGATCATTGGCATATGTGATTTCCTTATACGAATGTCCTTTAAAAATAGAGGGTGCGATGTCATATTCGACATAGCCCCAGAGCCAACAGTTTTTCCTGGGTAAGGAAACCCCCTGTGGTCGACCTCTGCAGAAGATCTAATGATAGGACTTAATTGATCTGCCTGCTTTATGCCAGTGTTCTTGGGTTCCCTAATGAGCATTTCAGTATCAGCACAGTCGTCAGGATTTGTTTTACAGGACTGATTAACCTTTACGTGGATCAGTTCCGTTTGACAGGATTTATCCAGGTTTAACGTGTGTACCAAAGGGACCCTAGTATCCAGTCTCTCATCCCAGGCACTACATTCAGCTACATGTGTGCAAGCATTAAGGTCATATATGATAAGATCCTTAATGCACTGCCATTGAACTGCATTAAGTGAGCCATCATCAATCCCTTTCTCCACTAATTCTGACTGTCCCACAACTTCAGAAATGACGTCCTCCATCTTTTCTAGTGGGAGACAGCATTGCCGACGTGAGGGCAGGTATCAAATCAATAGAATTGCCCGTTTTATTTCCTGATGAGGCTTCATGCTGAACAAATAGGGGATCCAGAGGACTAGTTGTTGCCTTCTTACCCGACTCCACATAAGTGGTAACAAGAATTGAGTCAAGATCTAATCCAACATCCTCAATATTCAGGGATTGGGGCCTCTTCTCATGAAGATGTCGTCTTCTCCGAGCACTTGAAGCCAGGGCTTCTGATAGTCGGCTACTGCTCTCATCTGGAGCTGGGGATCCTGACATAGGGGCAGGAATAGCTTCTGATAGTTCATTACTTCTCCCCCATTGTGGGGATTTTAACACTGATTTAGCATGAACTGGAATAAGCAACTTATTAACTTATTGGAAGCATATCCTCTCTGAACAGGCAGATTTATCTAAAGCCTGTAAGTCTAGTATTATACCCCAAACCCACTTCAACATAAAAATGAGCTGAGGAACTAAAAAGGGAGACAAGAAGAGGAGTTTGTCACAAGCAAGTCACTACAACTCAGCTGCGGCAGGGTATAGCTGCAGCCCCTCATTCTCCTAACCCCTTCGAAAATATCAATGTTTTGCCTCCCTGAACCCCAGAGGTTCACTGCTTCTAAATACAGAGCCCTGAACAAAAGACCTCACCCACCACAACCGCAAGTCAACAGCATATGGCAGCAGGAGGCAAGGCAGAGCAAAGGTGAGCGGGGCAAAGGCGAGGACAGCGCCAGGGCAATAACACACCCAGGCTAAACAAAAATACCTCCTATAGTCGTCCGCTGTACTCTGCAGCAGAATTCCAATCAAACCGGAGATACCATGCAGAATCCCTGCAACCATCAGTTCAGGACACCCCAGGGAGCAAACAGAGAAATGCACAGATAGAAACTGCACGGTCCCAGGAGCGCTGCCAATCCACGGCTTCACTGGAAATGCTCAAGGAAAGCTAGAGGAAAGAACCTAGTGGAGTCGTAGATGCACATCACGCCACGTCGCCACTAGAACGGCCGCTTCCTACAGGAACTTGGCTGGAAGGAGCTTACCTGGTAGGTTCATTCTGGAAAAACTGATCCCTATGTGTGGGTTTCCTTCTAGATCATCTGGGTTGGTGGGCATGTAAGGCGTTTGCGGCCATATGAGAGGAAATGTGTGCCCGTGGTGTAAGGATGCATTTGCCGTGTTGAAATTGTGTGAGTTATTGGAAGAGGAGTGTAGTTTTTCTGTTTGGTGTCAATGTGGCGGGGGTTTTATAGATATTGTGTGTGCATGGTATAGTTGGCTGCAGTGTAGAGGGTTTTAGTAGGAGTTAGTATGAGTTTTAGTATGAGTGGAGGAAAGGGAGTGCAGCCCTTATCGCAACGTTTTAAGTTTCATTTGCACAGGATGGTTGTTGGGTAACTGAAACCCAGTGTTCCTTGACACGGGCTTGTAAAGACTCCCAGAATCTTTATTACAAAACTGAACAGTATCGAACAAAGTACGCAAATAGCTATTTGGCTGTCAATACATCACAGAGACCACCAGCAGGGTTCAATGTGAGCAGTGAGCAGAATTTGCTAGCTGGACATCAGCGTATTTATACAGTTTGTTATAATGATGTCCAGGCTCTTACTAGTTAATTATACACTGGGCTGGGGTCACGCCAGGTTCTTTTCCTAATTTACATATCTCGTGCATGCGGTTACCTTTTAAAAACATTTACTAAGAAACATTATTATTCTCTAATTTAACGTTACACTCTTTACACATTGCTTTAATACAGATCAGACAAATGTTTCGCATGTCGTATTTGGATAGCATTGTAGTTCTTGTATACTTGTAGGTTAACATTGCTGATTCAAGTAATCCCCTGATCCCAAGGTCAACGAAGGACACGGTCTACATGACCCTAACATGTAGCCTGAAGGCAGGTTGGACATTAACCCTCCTACAGAGGTTGAAGGGGTTAAGGCAAGAACATGACCACACGAGACGGCCATTTTAGACAACAGGGAGACTTTGTACAATAAGCTAAAATGGCGGCTCTAACCTAAAATGGATGCTTGATTCACTTGAGGTCACGACCTTGTAATACGGATTTCCTCGCAAAGCGACTGGGCATAGGCCAACATGTACAATATGAGGACGAAACAATATTATATCAGTTCTAACACTTGGACCTAAAATGCTCTCTGAAGAATGCAGTGTGTTTTTGAAAAAGAGCCTTTTTTGGACTGGTAACCATTGTAGTGATCCTTGTGCTGGTATGATGTGTTGTCAAGTCAGGCCTGCAAGTAGTTCACTGCCCCTACTGGCAAACTCGGAGTGAGCTGGATTAGTAGAAATGCTCAAGCCGGTGGTACCAGCATTTCCTCTGCCATTTTTACCGGACTGGCTCACCTGTAATGTGGCCCATAGTATCTTAAATATGCTATGCTGACAAAAAACGTAACCAGTGTAAAAAGTGACTGAAGGAGCCAATTGAAGGCATTTTTGCTAGTCTGAATATCAGCTAAATGGCTGCATTTCAGCAGTTTCAAGATGGGTGAAGAGATGTTCGGAAATGCCAGCATACAGAGAGTTGGCATAATCAAGATGGCAATTGATCAGGTTACCCACGACTGCTGCATGATCTTCCTGCGGGAAAAAAGGGAACACACATTGAAGCAAAAAAAGGAGGATCTTGTTAGCTCATTAATGTGTTATGCAAGGCTGAGATCAGATTTACAGCTAACACCCAGGATTCTGACCTAGTTAGAAAAGGTGGTGGGTAGACCAAAGAGTGAAGGAGGGGAGGAAGATCAACATGGGTTCTTCAACAAAGGCCTCAGCAACAAAAACATTAGCTCAGTCTTTGATGGATTTGGTTGCAGACTATTTCAGAACATCCATTGCTGTACTTCGGCAAGGCACTGCTGAAGGCCTTGACATCATCAGTATAAGAATGGGACGAGAATGTTTTTCCAAAAACAATGACCGTCAAAAGTTGCATATATAGATGTCAAACAAAACGGGCAACAAAGGGGAACCCTGAGGAATGCCACAAGCCATAGGGATGCATTTTGAAATGAAAAGACTTCCTTTCACCAATACGGACGTGCCAGAAAGGAGACTGCAGGGCCACGTCAGGACCTGTTGGGAAATCCCAAAGGACATTTTTTAAGGTGGACAGGAAAATATGGTGATCCATCGTGTCAAAAGCTACTGATAGATCAGGCATCATAGCAAAGAGGTAGCCATTGTCAGAATTTTCCAAAATGTCACCCCAGAATATCACAGATTCAGCCCTATCGTTGGGCTGAACCCCTGACTCCAAAAAAATCCAAGATCTGATTATTATCCACCAAACTTTGTAGCTGTAAAGTAACTCGTTTCTCTAACGTTTTAGCAGTCCATGTGATAGGCCAGCTATATGGCGATAATTACTAAGGTGAGTAGAATCTAAGGGAAGTTAACATGGGTTTAAAAAGTGAAAGGAACCTCCCTGCTCCAGAGAGAGATGAACAAACTCAGTGATCATTTTAACCAAGGAGGTAACAAGATGGCCAGCCATTTTGGCAGTTAGAATATCTCACTTGAGCTGAGTGGGATTCAAGCCCTGTAACTGGGAAAGAACACATTCCTCTGATACTTTCTGAAATGAAAACATAGCTTTGGACAAGAAGGCCTCAGAGAGGTCCAAAGGATATTCCTGATAATTATACTTGTGTAGAGGAGGAGCCAAGTAGCGAGACCCCAAACACTTGGTCCTTATTGCCTATATGTTGGGAACCAGAGTGTGACACACGTGAGGTACCATTGAAAATACAGATACCGAAGAGAGTGCTGGAGGCAAGGTTCCCATTGAGAAAGTCGAACCTGCAGACGAGACAGTATGATGGCCATTTGAATGAAATCCCAGAAGAAGCAGAGCAAATGAATGGAAGAACAGAATGGTGACATCACCACTGTCTCACACGAAGATGAACTGTCATATGTAGAAGAGATGCAGAGACAAGAGAATGAAGATATTCTATAAGGCATCAAGAAAGTATCAAAGATAAGTGACATCTTGGGATCAAGATGAAGAAACATATGCTCCAGAAACAATGAAGATGTCGAGTTATTTTACACGTGTACAGATGCAAAGAAATGCAAGCAGACGAAGTATTCTTGAGGCTAGCTTTATAGTGAATAGATTGCGGCATGCTTCAACATAATATACATATATCGAAGTGAGTAAAGAATTGATGTTTCCACTGCCTATTATAGCAGAGCTGGACCAAAGAAGGAAGGCCTCTTTTCCAGTGTGTCACAGTTTAAAACAAGTAAACAAATTAATGGGCGTGAAACTCAGAAAGGCAAGGCTGGGCGAGCCCCAAGAAGCCAAGGTCTTATCAGGCTGGTGTGATCAGACATTGGATACAAATTGTGTAAAAAAAACAAAACTCCTGTTCAGAAGACATGGACAAAAACAGGGAAAACGTCAGAGGTCTATTAGGAAATAGTATTTTAAATACACTAGAGCTCGATTTCATGGTCTTCAGTCACGTAGAAGGATGAAGCTGGACAAACATGACGGTCACACCTATGCATGGCGGCAGAGCGTACCTTCACTTCCCTGAATTCTCAGAGCAAAAGAACACTCCCAAGGACAAGTTGTAAGCCTTAATTGACAGCATACCACTGAGGTGATCATAGATGAATATACTAATTGTTGGGAATCCATGGTTAAGACTAGCTCACCAGCACCTGGAAGATCAGCCTGTGTGCTGCTAACGTAGATGGAAAAGTACTGAAGAAGGTTAGAGTGCCAACCAATTGTAGGGGGCCGCATGATTAAGGGTCTTACAGTTTGTATAGCCAATGGGACGTTGTGTATTTAGTGACGTTCATAGTGACCTGTTTAAGGGGAGTGCTTAGTTGCCCCACCTGATGTTAAGAGAACTATCACTTTTCTTCACTTTTTTGGTTAGTATGGATCATATACTTGGATGTTCCCTTAGAACCTATAACAATAGCCACTAGGTGTTTGTAGTTTGCCACGTAGTAAATACATAGGTTGACGTCATCAATGATGATTATTTTGCTATAAAAGAATGTTTTTTTTTAAGATGCATTGAGAGATCTTACGCTCAGATGTCCGTTGATGTCCGTTGTACTCCCTGTTTTAGATATTTGATATTAAAACAGTTACATTTTTGCCAACTACCTGAGTTGTTTTGATTATTGATTTTTGAGTAACTTCTGCATCCCCATCCATCTCAGAGGTATTGCTACCTCCTCTTAAGAGGCTGGGGTCTCCCAGTTCACTTGGTAGCGGAGAGGATGGTTAAAAATCCATCGATACAGTAGGCTTTGGGGTCCCAGAAATATCGCATGACCTTTGCCATTCGGCTGAAAGGACGTAAAGCTCCCTGTAGATAGCAGAATTAGTTTAAAGACACATGTCTTGCAAGCTAGGTGAGACGGATCCCTTGGTGTCAGACAAAATCCCCTCCCTGCGTCTACAGGAGCTGAACGAACGGAAAGTTGAAGTGGCTGTTACAGAGGCGGACAATCCCGAGAGTCAGAAGCCGAAAAAGTGAATGGTGAGTAAAAACTGAGTGAGTGGCAAAAATTGTGAATGGGTAATGAGTGAAGAAGGTGATAAGGAAAAAAATAATAACGGAGGGAGGTTGGGATAAAGTAAATTGAGAACGTAGAGCATTGAAATATTAGGTAAATAACTCGAGGGGAGGCCAAGCAATTAAAAGGTATTGTGAGGCAAGGTGTCGTGAGGGAAGGTGCCACGGTAAAGGATATGCCCAGTTTCCTGTGTTTTAAAGAACGTAACAGAAGGAATTGTTTCTAGAGCCCTAGTTACGGGTGACATAGGCGACGAACTTGGTTAAAGATGTGTTTAAAGAAAACGATTCACATCCCAACAGGGGTATATTTAGGGGTAGGTAAAGGTCGGTCTTTAGGAGAGGACTGAAATATATGGGTTTCATGTCATTTCATCGCGGGATGTCTTTTTGCAGGTTTTTTTTTACCATGGATTGTTTTATGAAAAAACTCTGCACATTTTTTATTTTTTTATTTTTGGTGGGTTACCCCCCCAAACCTCCAATCCTCTTTAATTTTGTATATATTCCCGAACACCCAAACCCAATTTATATATTTTTCTCAACCCCCACCCCCAAAAAATTCGATGAGTTTTTCAGCAAAAACTTTGTGGTAAAAACCTTGCAAAAAACATCCTGCGATGAAAGAACGTCGTACCAATATATGTGGCTGGTCGATTATGTCAGTTTGTCTGTTTGTTTTATGTGATTGTATATGCTAAAAAAACAAAAGAGGAATTGATAAATGATAAGAGAAAACATGAGATTTGAGAATTAATTATTTATTTAGTGAAAATTGAATTGATGGTGTTTAGTGAAAAAAGTTGAATAAAGTAAAAAACGTGATATAGAGGGTTTGGAGCCTGCGACGAGTGGTGCATGCTCAAATTGTTTTGTTTTTCTGAATCGTATTTTGTAAATTTGCAAACAGTAAGGGTAAGTATTGACAGTCAAGTGTGACGAGTCAGAATGGAGGATATTACTCCACTTATATACCTCTGCAAACAGTTGCTGAAACATGCACCCAAACCTAGGCAGTACTTTGCAGAATGGGTTAAAGGAACTGCAGACAAAATGTTTATGCCATGGCCACAAGGGGGATCACTATTGAAGGCAGTTTTGCAGCATATGATGACATATTTGCATGCAACTTATACGGGAAAAAAGCAATATAAATGATTTGCGAGCTTAGAGTGCTGGAAAATGTACCAGGAGGAAAGAGAAGAGCCACCCCCTGAAGACTGGAAATTGAATATATGCAAAGAGAGGGTTGAGGAGCCTTCCGCTCCTCCCGCCGTGCCTGAAGCAGACGGCGATAGTGAAAAAATTATGGGTTATACCCATTAAGGGAGCTTAAGGCAGTGTTAGGGTACAGCAATCCGGCATATGAGTCACCTGCGTAAAGCAGCGACGAGGGCCCAGAGAAGTTACCTAAGAAAGATGTCATTTCTAAGATCCTTAGGGACAAGGAGAGACGCGATAAGGAGAGAAGTGATCGACCAAGTACAATCTTAGATATAGGACTTAAAATAAAGAGATGTAAAGGAGAAAGAGATAAGACTGATGAGTTAGCAATTATACAGAACAAATGGCTAGGTGGTCAGATTTTGCTCAAACTCGATGGTCAGAGCATCAAGGAAGTAAGGCAAAGGGAAGATCGAGACGAACAAGATAAAAAGGACAGAGAGAGAGAGGAGAGATTGAAAGAAGATGGAGCGAAAAGGAAGGATAGACAAAGGCGGGAACAGTTGTATCAAGAGGAGCAATTGAAAAAGCAGGAAAGAGCAGAGGACCAGGGAAAGTATGACAATAGACAGATGGAAATCAAAGAATGAGAAAGATGAGAAAGAAAGAGAGAGGAAGAGGAGGAACAGAAATTAAGGGATAAAAGAATACAAAAAATGAAAAAATGAAGCGATACGAAGGGCAAATGAGAGGAGGGATATGAAAAGAAAAGAGGAAGCAAAATTAAGAGAGAAAGGAAGTGAAGAGAGTTTGATGATGAACTAGAATGAAAGGGGATACAGAGAACACACGATCTTGAGCATATAGAAAAAGAGTTAATGGCTCCTAATCCAGTAGTAGCATGGGAAGACATAGAAGAGTTCTTCCCACCACATGAGTCAATAGCAGGTCCGTCTGGAGAAAATCTAGAGGATTAGTTTGACTCTAGAAGCATGGGGACGCTGTCGATAAAGTCTATCATGACATGAGGACTAAGAAAGTGCTGCAGGGGAAGGGTAAAAATGATAGACTTGAGAGTACGCAGTTATACAACAAAGAAGGAGCCTCATGTGTTTTGAGCCAAAGGAGCTGTCTTTAGATAGACTGACTCTGAATAGAGATGAAGAGGAAAGAAGTCTTTCGAGTTGGGAGTAGGATATGTCAGAAGAGGACAGGGAAACCTTCCATGGAGAGGAGGAAGGCAATGTATGTGACCCTGAAGGGTGTTTTTAAATAGATAAGGAAGTAAGATGGTCGGATCTAGACCAACCTAAATCTCGAGCGTCAGAATCATTGACACGGCCAGATCCCCCTAGAGGGTGATCCCATGGTGAGAGGGAGGACTTGCCACCTTATGTGAGCAAGGTACGGTCATTACCAGGAAGAAGAAGGCGTGGAACCATTGTCCCTGCTATGAATAGACAGGCAATGGGGGACACATTTTAGTTTGGAATTTCACAGTTTCCCTTGTTAGAGAAAGGAGGAGCCATGCCAGAGTATATACCTTGGCCACAGATGGATAAGTATAATTTAAGGTGTAAGCTCCTGAGTTTAACATCTGCCACTGGGAAATGGATAAATGAGTTAAAAAAAATGACAGGAGTAAATACGTTAGCAGTAGGGGACATTAAAGGTCTCCTGAACTCTATCCTTGGGGAAAGGGCTGATGTCATTTGGTCAAGAGCAGGGTATTCTAGTGTTACTACAGTAAACACTGCTCAGGATGGAGCACCGTTCAATAACTGTAGGGCGGCGGTCTGGAAAGCATTTAGAGTACTGTATCCAGACACGTCCGATATGGGAGCTATAATGACAAAGAAGATGCAGGAAGGGGATGATCCTCTTTGTTATATTCAGAATTTCCAAGAGCAGTGGGCTTTTGAGACATGCGAGGCTTGAGGGAAATCCATACCTGTATTTTATCATATATTGTGCGAAGGGCTGCCAGAAGCAGTACAAAAGCACCTTAACAAATTAGTGGGTATGGAAGCAAAGCCATGGTCAGAGATCCAGCTAACCATCGTGCATTATTGCAGTCTGTTGCAAGAGAAGAATCGAAGGAAAGATGATGCTAGGAAAGGCGAAGAGGCAAAGTTAGTGCAGATAAATTGTCAAAGTAAGCTATTGAAGGGGCAATGTTGACTAGTGGAGACGGATCAGGTTCACAGCAAGCAGCAAGCATGCCACAGGTGAATAACCAAAGGCAGTTCGATCTAGGTAATAATGGATTTGCATCACGGGGAAGGGGAGGCTTTCTATGTAGAGAGAACCAGAATAATCAGGGAAACTTTCAGAAAAAATCAAAGTGGGTTTCAAAACATGCAGAATGATAGTTAAGGCATGCAGGAGGAGCAAGTTAGGAGACCACCTCCTCCTATATGTTGGACATGTGGTATGTCAGGGCATTATGCTCGCACATGTAAAAGTCAAGGATTTGTGCAAAATGGGCAATTCTCAAGAGGGGGAACTACAAATCCGCCTGCATATTCGCAGCAGAATGGAGATGTGTTTGCTCAGAATCAGACAGTGTGGAAAACACAAGCACTGAAAATGCAACAAGACTTTCGAACACAGCAGGAAACAATGAATCCGCCTCAAGGGCAGTCACAGCAGTTGCCCATGAAGATTCAACAAAGCACAAGCGCAGAACAGTTAATGACTCCTAGAATAGGGGCCGTTACTTTTGATGTGGGGAATCCTTTCACTGGTACGGAGATGAGAATGTATCCACAATAGGACAGCTCACTTGGAGACTTGATGTGTTCGATACTATCTGTGATGCCTGATCCTCAAGAGGAACCAAGGGTTAATATAGGGGGCAAATCCTTTTCTTTTTTAGCAGACACAGGTGCAACACGCTCATATATACGAGAGGGGACATTTTCGATGTCTGGAAATGCCATGAATACTCAAGGTTTCACAGGAGCTAGAACTAGAGTTCCTTTTACTGAAGAATTGCCAGTCTCTATAGGAGAGTGTGACATGTCTGTGCCATTGGTATATTCAAGACAGACCACCTGTCAATATTTTAGGTCGAGATTTAATGACTAAGTTGAACCTGAAGATTTGGTTTACTGATAAAGGCATAGTATGTTCAACACCAGGAATGCATTATTTGAATGTGAGTGAAATTATTATGGCATTTGCAGGACAAATGGCCATACGAGGAGTACCGTTAGAACCAGATGTTTTTCACTATGGGGTACGCATTCTGTTAACATGGCTACCAGGTTTAGTGGGCAGAACTATGAGAATACCTGATGAATTTTTATTCAGGCCAAAGATACCTATGGACGAAGAGGAAGGGCGCATCTTCCCTTTAGAATTACAAGCAGCCATTGTGCGGGGAGAAATGGCTTTGCTTGATGGAAATGATTATTAAGGCAGACGATGGTGCACAGTGATTGACATTGGGGAAGGTTACAGATTAACAGACGTCACTGATGAGGATAAGTTTAGAGATCATCCATCAGATGACAAAGTAGTATTTGAGATGAGCATTACTTATTGGGTAAGAGCAATTAAACATGAGGTTCCTCAGAAAATGATGTTAGCGCAGAAACACGATGAAGACATGGCGAAAATGCCAGTTTCATTATGGACAACAGGCCCTTATGACATAGGCCTATTTAAGGGAGTTGGAGAAGTGAAGATTAAATTGAAATGAAGGAGCAATTTTATCTCGAGCACGACAGTATCCTATGTCTCGGGAGGCATATGAAGATATTTGTAAGACGATATTTGCTATAATGGAACAGGGCATCCTATTGACGTCAGAGTCACTGTGTAATACTGCGATTTATCCTGTGAAAAAAGGGAAAGGGGGTTGTGATGTCTAGTGCAAGACCTCCGCCTGATTAACCAGATTGTAGAGGCTGAGTTCGTTCTAGTTCCTAATCCGGCAACAATCTTATGTAATATTCCTGTTGAGGCATGGTACTTCACTGTGATTGACTTAAAAAATGCATTTTTCTCAGTCCCATTACATGAGGACTCACAAGATGTGGCATAATTTACGTTTAGACAAACTCTTTTGAAAAGTACTCGCCTGCCCCAGGGGTACTGTGAGTTGATTTTTGATAGAGTCCTACAGATGGACTTAAGCAATATTGATTTGGAAAGAGTTGTGTTGGAGTAGGTGGATGACATATTGGTATGTAGCACCTCAGAGGAAGAGTGCAGACTTGATTCAGTTCAACTGATGATTATTCTTGCAGACAAAGGCTATAGAGTAGACAAGGAGAAATTGCAGTATTGTCAAGAACAAGTACCATACATACTATACATAGGCCAGTTAATTTTGTATGAGGGAAAGAAAGTTACTCCTGCGAAGGCTGACGCTATTTTGAAAACAGTAAAGCCACTCACGCTAAAGCACATGCAGAAACCTTTGGGACTATGTAATTATGTAGGAGCATGGGTCTTTGATTACAGTTTATATATAAGGCCCTTGTTGCAAGCTCTAAAGAAGGCACAGGCAAATCAGGAAAACATTGTCTGGACAAAGGAGATGGAAGAAGGGTTTGAAGAGTTGAAAAAGGCAATTTGCACAGCTCCAGTTTTAGGGAGTCCCAGTTATGCTGAGGAATTTATTTTGTTTTTGCACACAAATGGCACTGTTATGACAGCTGTACTCACGCAGAGAACCACGTTGGGGTACAAGCCCCTTGCATATTATAGTGGGATTCTAGACCCAGTAATCAGGGTCACTTCCCATATGAACAGTCTTTGGCAGCCGCCACGTTCGCCATTGAGAAGGCTGCTACCATAGTAATGGGGTGTTCCATGATGTTATTTGTTGAACATGCATTGTTTGCTATTTTGGAAAAACCGAAAGGCACGTTGACTTCTCAGAGAGCTTCTGCCTATGAGGTAGTCATATGGAATCTGTAGATTAGAATAGTCTGATGTAAAATAGTGAATCCTGCCATGGACGAGCATGTACATGATTGCTCGAACTATGAGGAATTCTATGACGAACTTCCAAGGGTGAAGGAAAATGCGTTGGCAGCTGGGGAGATTCTCTTTATTGATGGTTCTTCTAGAATCAATCAAGATGATGGACAAAGATATACGGGTGCCACTGTGGTAAAGCATATGGCCAATGGAGAGTTTGAAGTATTGATAAGTGCACAACTACCGTCTCACTTTTCAGCACAGGCTGCAGAATTAGTGGCGCTGATTATCACGCTCAAGAGATACACAGACCAGGAAGTAACAGTGTACAGCGACTCCGCCTATGTGACGTCAACAGTGCACGCAGGATTGGCATGCTGGAGAAGGAGGGGCTACCTCCGAGTGGACGGCACTGCAGTGCAGCACGCAGCCTTATTTGACAGACTTATTAGAGCACTAAAACTCCCAGAAGCCATCGCAGTAGTTAAATGTGCAGCTCAAACTAAAAGGGAAGATTTTATATAACGTGGAAATCAAAAGGTAGACGAGGGAGCAAAACGAGTGGCATGTTCAGATATTATTATGATGTTTGATATGCCTGATGTGCATGAATGCATGGTGGTGATGATGACTGTGTCTGATTGTTATAGTAATTTGTCTAGGACACAGCTGTTAGAGATTCAAGGGGAAGCGCCTCAAGATGAGAAAGACTTGTGGACGCGGAGAGGGTGTTCTTTAAACCCCTCTGAAGCATTGTGGCGACAAGACAGCACTGGTAAATGTCAGGAATCAGGGTTGGCACAGGCGTGGAGTGCTAAAATACGCCTATTGAGACATTATGTGCTGGAAGGACAAGGAAACTTCAGTTCCCAGCATCCTTTGTGTTATTTTGTAGTTTGGCCCGTGCGCGCCTTGCCAGCTGTACTGCATCAAGAATCAAGGCAGCTTAAAGGCAGGCAACGGCGGTGGGCAGGTGTGGCTTATTGTTGATTGGGAGCAGGAGTCAGGCTGCCGCGTTCGGCAACAGGAGGAAGGCGTCCGCGTGTGACGAAACGAGATGCAGAGGAGGAACGCTTGATCGCACGCGATCACAGTGCGGTAGGAGCAGGAGGGGCGCTGAGTAGCCGGCAGAGACAACGCTTGCTGTTCTTCGTCTGGGAAGTCCCACGGGGCTCCCAGACTCAAGATAAGTACTCGTGAGGGCAATATATTTCCTGAACTGCTTGGAATGATTTACCGCTGTTTCACTATTTGTCTGGCAAGTCCCACGGGCTCCCCAGACCTGAGATAAGTAATGCCCTAATCACTTTGAATTCAATCAGTGTGAGAAACGAAAGTGTGTTTGTTACTCGTATAATTCAAGAACTTTGCCAATCTCGTATGGGTTAATGCAGGAAGTACTGCATATGGACAACGACATTTCACTAGTGCCAGGAACTAAAGGAAATGCATTTATGTTGTATGTTGCTAACGCTGCCCGAAGGGCCATGTGTATTGTCTAATCATTTTGGGAAGCTTTCCCTTATGTGTGGTCATATTGCTTGCTTATGTGTTGTATGAGAATGATATTTCAGAGCAGGATACAGTACACGTATTAAGGTGTGCTATTCAGGAATCAGGTATATATTAATTGTGCAGGTGATTGTTCTGTTCATTCTATTTGAGTTAGAGTACGGTTTTTTCCTGTGTTTCCCCAGTCCCATCCACCTTAGGAGTTTCCTTACCCTCTTTCCGGTGTTCCTAATTTCCCCTCCCTATCCACAACCTCTCCCTAACCCCTCTTCCCCCCATTGGCTGCCACGTGGCAACCTGTTTCCTAACTCAGGCGCCTGTGCCAACCACGGTGGGAGGGTCGAGTTAATTCAGCTTCCGTGGTTCGGGGGAGAGTGTCGATCTCTCTTCCTTCCAGTTAGTGTGATTGTGACATAATAAGCCACCCCCAAATTGGGATACTCACAACCACCTAAGCCAAAAGGACCCGACACCTCCACCTTTAGCGGATGTGCTAAAGGTTTTACAGGATATTCAGTTGGAATTAGCACATGCTAGGCAGGAAGCTACCACCTTGAAAGCCCAGGTACAAGGGTTGGTAGCGCAAGGTACCCCTTTGGAGGGGCCAAGTACCTCCACTACGGAGGGCACTTCCATTAGGGATAATCCTACGGTCATTGTCCAACCACCGAGTAGTGTACCATTGGCCTCACCAGAACGTTTTTCAGGGGATCCTAGGAAATACATGACCTTTCTTACCCAATGTAGACTCCATTTCGTGTGCAAACCTGCGGCGTTTGAGACCATCCAAGCCAGAAACGCTTTTGTAATATCCTATTTGACAGGGGATGCAGCAGCCTGGGCGATGCCCTTAGTACAGAAAGAAGACCCCTTGTTATATAACTGGGATAATTTTCTAGGAGAATTTGGTAGACTGTTTGATAGATGGGAGGTTTCATTGGCCCAAGACAAGGAGTTGTTAGGGTTAAGACAGGGATCACGAGATTTGGTTACATATGTGACACAGTTCAATAGATTAGTGATTGAAACTGAATGGCCAGAAGCAAAACAGACCGTACCTTTTTATCAAGGGCTACGGGAGGCTATGAAAGATGCCATTGCGCGGGTAGAACCGCAACTCAGTACTTGTACAGCGATGATAGACCTAGCCCTTAGGTTAGATCATAGAATGAATGAGAGAAGGGGAGACAAGAAGAAACCAGAAGCAGTCCCGTTTGTGAGATTGGACAGGAGTAGAGGAGGAAGGAGTAGCGATGTGGAACCAATGCAGATTGGTAGTATCAGAGGTCCGTTATCTGAGGCAGAAAAAGAACAACGGAAACTTAATAAATTGTGTTTGTACTGTGGACAGGCAGGTCATTTTATTCGTACCTGTCCTAATACTCCGCAAAAGAATCTTGGAGGGGAACAAGGCAAGAAGGAAGTGGGAAAAGAGTTGGGTCGACCTTAGGGGGAACTCAGGTGACAGGCCCGAAGGAAGCAAGGTTCCCCAAATTAGTGGCAAATACTGTTGGGAGCAAGACATCTCATTTGTATATTCTGGTAACGTTATGTTGGGCGATGTCTAAGCAAGTGGTGTTGGCTATGGTGGATTCAGGGGCCACAGGTAATTTTGTGGAGATTACATTGGCACACCAGTTAGGACTACCTGTACAAGATAAACCAAGAGTGGAAGGGGTTCAATCAGTGGACGGTTCTCCGTTAGTATCTGGTCCTATCAAACAACAAACGCATAAGTTACAGATGACATTTGCATCAGGTCACAGAGAAGACATTGCTTTTGATTTAATAGCTGCACCACAGTTTGGTTTAATTTTAGGAATGCCCTGGTTAGTGCAACATAATCCCAGGATTGATTGGGAAAAGCAGACTGTAGAGTTTACGGAGCAGAAGTGTCAAGGACACATGATATCTGAGAGGGAACCTTCGGGATGGTTGGTTGATCAAGAAAGAAAGGATCAAGTGGTAGGAGCAGTGGAAGCAGGGATTCCCTTGCAATACCGAGAGTTCGCAAAAGTATTTGACAAAGGTGGGGCAGAGCAACTACCACCACATAGACCATATGATTGTGTCATTGAATTGGAGGAGGGGGCGAAGTTGCCTTGTAGCAGAATCTACGCCCTGACAGAAACAGAAAATGAACATTTAAGAGTGTATCTGGATGAAATGCTGGAGAAGGGGTTCATTAGACATTCCACGTCCCCTGTCTCCTCTCCCTTGTTTTTTGTCCCTAAGAAAGAGGGGACATTACGAACTTGTATTGATTACCGCGCATTGAATAAGGTGACCATTAAGAATAGGTTTCCCTTACCTCTAATTTCAGTATTATTGGATCAGGTGCGGGTGGCAAAAATATACACAAAATTGGACTTAAGGGGGGCATACCACTTGATCAGAGTGCGGGAGGGGGATGAGTGGAAGACGGCATTCCGGACAAAGTTTGGTTTATTTGAATACTTGGTTATGCCGTTTGGATTCTGCAATGCTCCTGCGGCATTTCAATTCTTTATGCAAGACGTTTTGAGAGATTTTATTGATATGTTTGTCATAGTTTACATTGACGACATATTGATTTATTCAGTTTCACCAGAACAATATGTTCAGCATGTGAGGGCAGTGCTTAAGAGGTTACAGGAGTATCAGCTCTGTGTAAAATTGGAGAAATGTGCTTTTCACACTAGGTGGGTGGAGTTTCTAGGGTTTATTCTCACTCCAGAGGGTGTAGTAATGTATGCAAAGAAAGTACAAGCTGTGACAGATTGGCCATCTGTAACGCTCACCTGATTCTCGCAGAGGCGCCGGTCTTGACTGGGCGACTACCGTATCTTCAAAGGTGATGTGTAGCACCCGGTTGGCTCTTTGGGCTGGACCTCTGTGCACTGTATGCCTGACGTGTAGAGTAAGATGTCTGCAGATAGAAAATATGGGGTTAATGAACTGGGGTTATTGGGGTGTCCCTATCTCTTTCCTCTTCTCCTCTCCTGTAGACCCCCAAAGGTTAACGCTCTCACCTTAGGTAAGTGAATGCCGGGCTCTCCATCTGCCTCGGGGCAGGGTGCTGTAGCCAGTTTCTTCACTGGATAGGTAGCGCAGGCCTCTTGACTTCAGAGGACTGCTGTCCGTCGTTTACTGCACGAACGGTAAGTTTCGAGTCATTCAAATGTCTTTTTAAAGTCTTTAGTAATGATGTCTCTTGTTTTGCAGGGTTCCGGCGATGGCGGATGACGGGCTGAAGTGAGTTGAAGATGGAGCCCGTGTGATGAATAGAAGCGCCTGGAAGCACGCGAGTAAGCGCTTGATGCCTGCTTCACGATGCGCTCTAACTGTCTTTTTATTTTGCAGGTACGAGTTCGGAGCGGCTGCAGGGTGCCGGAATACCCACTGGATTAGATGTGGAAAGGAGTAATGGCACATGAGTATTAAAGTTCCCCAATGTCTTTAAACGCACCTTGTTTTGTCTTTCAGATGCGGATGCAGCGCCGAAGGCCTCCGGAGCGTGCAAAGAGTTGGTAAGCTTTTGTCTTTCAGATGCCGGAATGCAGTATGAAGACCTCCGGAGCGCACGAAGAGTAGGTAAGCCTTTGCCTTTCAGATGCCGGAATGCAGTGTGAAGACCTACGGAGCGCACGAAGAGTAGGTAAGCCTTTGCCTTTCAGATGCCGGAATGC
Organism: Ambystoma mexicanum; assembly: GCF_040938575.1. Lineage (NCBI taxonomy): Eukaryota > Metazoa > Chordata > Amphibia > Caudata > Ambystomatidae > Ambystoma > Ambystoma mexicanum. The sequence continues at coordinate 382,331,264 of NC_090926.1, read as the reverse complement.
TAACCTGTTCTTTCTTGTCTTTATAGGTGTTGCTGAAGACTGGATTCAGGATGGTAAGCCTTTTTCCTTAGGTCCAGGACTGGATGCAGAAGACACGATGAGCGTCCTGCTGCAGAGGGTGCAGAATAACGCAAAGCACGATTCATCCACCGGGTGTGGTTTAAATAGCCTCCTGTAGTGCTTAGGTGTCTCCTTCCACAGCCACGCCTAAGTAAGAAAAGAGTTCCTGGTAAGAAAAGAGTTCCTGCCTTCCAGAAGAGTTCCAGTGTTCTAAATCTAGGGAGTGGCTCCAGCCCCACCGAACAGGAAAAGTAGTTCCAAACAGAAGAGGATCAGAGGCTCAACTGGCAGGCAAGTAAGCAGCATGGTCTGCTGCAGGTAAGTCCACCCAAGCATTATGAGCCCGGCGCTTCCAGCGCTGGGACTGGGCATATTTATGAGCCTGGTGCCACTGGCGCCAGGACTGGGTCCAAAAGGTCCCAATTGGGACTGGTTGGCACTCGGAACCTGGGTTATGGATCTGCTTCCAAGGGAGTTGGGAAAACCCTGACCTTTTGGAAGCAGAGATCATGACAGTACCCCCCCTCAAGGCCCCTCCCAAACCGGGCTTCTCCGGGGGTTTTGGCTTGTCAGGAAATGTTCGGTGAAATCTTTTGATTAGGCGAGGAGCGTGGACATATTCAGCAGGTTCCCAGGATCTCTCTTGGGGGCCGTAGCCTTTCCAGTCAATTAGGTAGAATAGTTTAGATTTGGAGATCTTGGAGTCCAGAATGCTTTTGACTTCAAACTCGAGTTCTCCATCCACTAGGATAGGTTTTGGAGATTTGGTTAGTCGGGTTTGAGGTTGCACGGGTTTTAATAGAGAGACGTGGAAGACCGGATGCATCTTCATGTGCGGGGGCAAGTCCAACTTGACCGCTACTGGGTTTACTATGGTAGTGATGGAATAGGGACCAAGGTATCTTGGGTTGAATGTGCGTGGCCCTTTTAGAGATAGATATTTGGTGGATAACCAGACTTGATCCCCTACTTGATAGTGAGGGGCTTCCTTCCGATGTTGATCTGCTCCTTTCTTGTATTGTTCTTTAGCCCTTTGAAGGTGAGAAACAGCTTCCTTAAAGGCTTGGGTGATTGTAGAATGCAGGTAGTCTACTGCTGGTGTTTCAAGATCTTGGAGGGGATCCAACTCCGAGGTTCGAGGGTGACTGCCGTACAAAAGAAAAAACGGGGTTTTCCCAGTTCCCGAATGGACAGAGTTATTGTAGGCATACTCGGCTATCCAAAGGGTATCTTTCCAGGTTTTTTCAGTTTGTTGCAGCATGCAGCGTAAATACTGTTCCAGAGTTTGATTGGTCCTCTCGGTTTGTCCGTCGGTCTGAGGGTGGTGACTGGTCGATAGTCTCACATCAATTTGAGCCGACCGACAGCAACTTTGCCAAAAATGAGAAATAAATTGACTACCTCGATCCGAAATTAGAACCGAAGGAAAACCGTGCAGTCGGACGATGTTTTCGAGAAATTCTCGGGCCAGAGTTGCTGCTGTTGGCAAGCCTTTGAGCGGAATGAAATGCGCCATCTTGGAGAATAAGTCCATGATTACTAGAATCGTATTGTATCCGGAGCATGGAGGTAGATCGGTGATGAAGTCCATAGAAAGCGTATGCCAAGGGCGAGGTGGGATGTCAATAGGGCGTAAGAGGCCTGCTGGTCTTTCCTTTTGACTCTTGTTTTGGGCGCATACTCCACAGGACATTATAAAGTCTCTGATATCTTTTTTCCAAGATGGCCACCAGAAGTAGCGCTTGATCTTTTCTGAGGTCTTGGCTATACCGGGATGACCTTCCATTAAAGAGTCGTGATAACAAGAGATTACTTTTTTCTGTAAATCTGTGCTGGGTAGGTATAATCGTTCTTGGAAATACAATAAGTTGTCCTTTACTGCAAAGTCCTTTCCCTGCAGATGCCAATTCTGTATGTCTGCTGGAGTTACAAGTTGCCTGGCTTTATCCTTAACTTCCTCTATGGATTCTGTGGCGATTACACCCAGAATTCTTTGTTCGGGAATGATTGGTACAGGTTTAGGGTTGATCAAGTGTTCTTCCACTCCCATCCGAGAAAGGGCATCGGCTTTACCGTTCTTTGTACCAGGTCGATAGGTAATTATGAAGTCAAACTCGGCAAAGAATAATGCCCAACGGAGTTGTCTAGAGGATTGGGCTTTTGCGGTTTTCAAATATTGCAGGTTTCGGTTATCCGTAATCACAGTAACGGTGTGTCGGGCCCCCAGCAGATAATGCCGCCAAGCCTTAAAGGCAGACTTGATAGCCAGAAGTTCCTTGTCAGTAATCGTGTAATTGACTTCAGGAGGCGAGAATTTGCGGGACCAAAATGCCACGGGATGCAACTGATTGGTTACCGGGTCCTTTTGTGATAGAACTGCCCCCATGGCAAGGCTTGAAGCATCAGTTTCCACGATGTAGGGGAGTTCGGGGCGAGGGTGTTTTAAGATTGGTGCAGAGATAAATTTAGTCTTCAAATCCTGGAAAGCTTGTTCCGCCTCGGTAGACCATTCAAAACGTTTGTTTTTCTTTAACAAGGCAGTGATGGGCTGGACTATTCGAGAGAACTCGGGGATAAACCTGCGGTAAAAGTTAGCGAAGCCTAACATGCTTTGCACACCTTTTACGGAGGATGGTGATGGCCATTTGAGAACTGCATCGACCTTCTTTGAATCCATACGCACTCCGCCAGGTGATAATATGAATCCCAAGAATTCAACTTCAGTCACGTTGAAAACACATTTTTCCAACTTAGCGAAAAGTTTGTGTTGACGCAATCTTTCGAGGACCATTTTCACGTGTTTCCGATGTTCAGATTCCGATGAAGAATAAACGAGGATGTCGTCAATGTAAACAACAACACATACATCTATCAGCTCTCTGAGGACATCGTTCATAAAATATTGAAAGGCGGCCGGGGCATTGCAAAGTCCGAAGGGCATGACCTGATATTCAAATAGGCCATACTTGGTGCGGAAGGCCGTCTTCCATTCATCGCCCTCTTTTACTCGTACCAAGTGGTAAGCTCCTCTAAGATCCAGCTTTGTATATATGCATGCTTTTCTGACTTGGTCCAGGAGTTCAGGGATCAAAGGTAACGGATATCTATTCTTAACGGTGATCTGGTTCAGGGAGCGATAATCGATGCAAGTTCTAAGGTCTCCTTCCTTTTTTGGAACGAAGAACAAAGCTGAAGAAGCAGGGGACTTGGAAGGACGAATAAACCCATTTGCCAGGTATTGATCCAGGTATTGTCGAAGGTGAAGGTTCTCAGGCTCGGTGAGGGCATAAATTCTACTACAAGGAGGAGTAGATCCAGGTATCAGGTCTATCTGGCAGTCATAAGACCTATGAGGAGGTAGAGAGTTAGCCTGATCCTGCCGGAAAACATCTTGGTATTCTAGGTATTCGGGAGGTAACTGGGGAGTCTCTGAAGAAATTGCGGCCAGTGCAACACCAGGTGGAGGGTGACAAGTAGAGACACATTCTGGAAACTGGACCGTTCTTGCTCGCCAATCGATCAGAGGATTGTGTTTCTCTAACCAAGGTATTCCTAGAATAATCTGAAACTGAGGGGCCTTGATCACATCGAACACGATCTTCTCATGGTGTCCATCTTGACTTACTAGCGTCACTTCTTGAGTGGTATGCGTTACTGGCCCGGAGGCTATCTCCGTACCATCCACCGTAGTAATGACGTCCTTTACAGCCCTGGGACAAAGAGTTAGATTCATCCTCAAAACCATTTCATGATCCACATAATTGCCGATGGCACCGCTGTCGACGTAAGCTTCAATTGCATGTAATCGATCCGGATTATCAGGGCTAATGAGGACCATAGGTATCACGAAATGCGAGGTCACGGAACTGGTTTTTACGCTCGGCAAGAGGACCTCTATTCTTGTCGGGCGAGGTCGTTTCCCTGCTCAGAGTTTGTAACTTTGGTAACTGCAGCTCCTACTGCCTTCTTGGCGGGTTTCACCGGACAGTCTCGAAGAAAGTGCACTGAGTTTCCGCAATATAGGCATAATTGCAACTGTTTCCTCCTTTCCCGCTCCCGTTGTGTTAGAGGACCTTTCAGACCCCCTATTTGCATGGGTTCCCCGGAGTCTACTCCTTTGGAAGGAGTTGGCGGTTTGGAAAATACTCGATTATCAAACTTGGAACGATCGGCCTTCCTGTTCTGCAGCCTGTGATCTATTTGAACGACCAAGTCTATGTAATCCGAACAGTCTTGTGGGGGATTCACTTCTTGGGCTAAAACGTCTTTGAGCTCTCCACGTAGACCTCTATAAAACAGCGTAATCCTTTTGTCCTCAGGCCATTGAGTTTCCACTATTAGTCTATTGAAAGATGCAATATAAGCCAAAAGGTCTTGATTACCCTGTCACAACGAAAGAAGCTCATTGTCCAAGGCCTGCCCCTGTGAATGTCTTGCAAACAGTTTTTCCATACTAAGCTGAAAGGCTTGAAAATCATGGAGAACCGGATCATCTTGATGAACTAGAGGGATCGACCAGTCTGCCGCATTGCCACTAAGGTACGAAAGTACAAAAGCTACTTTAGCTTGATCAGTTGGAAAGGCTGCTGGCCGGCATAAGAAGTGCAACCGGCACTGATTGATAAATACTGCAAACCTCTTTGGGTCACCAGAAAATCGCTCGGGCGGAGCCAGAGGTACATTCCCAGGTAGGTTGATCTGCACTGGATTCATAGAGGATGTTGAAGGAAGATTTGCCCCTGATGCGGGTAACGGGGTCTGTCCGGCTTGTGACTGTAGCACTTGTCTAGCAAGATAGTCTGTTCTCTCCTTGGAAATAATTAGTTCCCTTCTTAGAGCATTCGTTTCCTGACGAGTTGCATGCACTTCTGCCCTTAGTTCCCCAAGTAACCGGGCTAGGGGGTCAGTATCCGAGGTTTCCATAGCGCCTGGGCGAGAGTTTTGCGGTAGGCTTTGCGTTCTGTAACGCTCACCTGATTCTCGCAGAGGCGCCGGTCTTGACTGGGCGACTACCGTATCTTCAAAGGTGATGTGTAGCACCCGGTTGGCTCTTTGGGCTGGACCTCTGTGCACTGTATGCCTGACGTGTAGAGTAAGATGTCTGCAGATAGAAAATATGGGGTTAATGAACTGGGGTTATTGGGGTGTCCCTATCTCTTTCCTCTTCTCCTCTCCTGTAGACCCCCAAAGGTTAACGCTCTCACCTTAGGTAAGTGAATGCCGAGCTCTCCATCTGCCTCGGGGCAGGGTGCTGTAGCCAGTTTCTTCACTGGATAGGTAGCGCAGGCCTCTTGACTTCAGGGGACTGCTGTCCGTCGTTTACTGCACGAACGGTAAGTTTCGAGTCATTCAAATGTCTTTTTAAAGTCTTTAGTAATGATGTCTCTTGTTTTGCAGGGTTCCGGCGATGGCGGATGACGGGCTGAAGTGAGTTGAAGATGGAGCCCGTGTGATGAATAGAAGCGCCTGGAAGCACGCGAGTAAGCGCTTGATGCCTGCTCCACGATGCGCTCTAACTGTCTTTTTATTTTGCAGGTACGAGTTCGGAGCGGCTGCAGGGTGCCGGAATACCCACTGGATTAGATGTGGAAAGGAGTAATGGCACGTGAGTATTAAAGTTCCCCAATGCCTTTAAACGCACCTTGTTTTGTCTTTCAGATGCGGATGCAGCGCCGAAGGCCTCCGGAGCGTGCGAAGAGTTGGTAAGCTTTTGTCTTTCAGATGCCGGAATGCAGTATGAAGACCTCCGGAGCGCACGAAGAGTAGGTAAGCCTTTGCCTTTCAGATGCCGGAATGCAGTGTGAAGACCTCCGGAGCGCACGAAGAGTAGGTAAGCCTTTGCCTTTCAGATGCCGGAATGCTAACCTGTTCTTTCTTGTCTTTATAGGTGTTGCTGAAGACTGGATTCAGGATGGTAAGCCTTTTTCCTTAGGCCCAGGACTGGATGCAGAAGACACGATGAGCGTCCTGCTGCAGAGGGTGCAGAATAACGCAAAGCAAGATTCATCCACCGGGTGTGGTTTAAATAGCCTCCTGTAGTGCTTAGGTGTCTCCTTCCACAGCCACGCCTAAGTAAGAAAAGAGTTCCTGGTAAGAAAAGAGTTCCTGCCTTCCAGAAGAGTTCCAGTGTTCTAAATCTAGGGAGTGGCTCCAGCCCCACCCAACAGGAAAAGTAGTTCCAAACAGAAGAGGATCAGAGGCTCAACTGGCAGGCAAGTAAGCAGCATGGTCTGCTGCAGGTAAGTCCACCCAAGCATTATGAGCCCGGCACTTCCAGCGCTGGGACTGGGCATATTTATGAGCCTGGTGCCACTGGCGCCAGGACTGGGTCCAAAAGGTCCCAATTGGGACTGGTTGGCACTCGGAACCTGGGTTATGGATCTGCTTCCAAGGGAGTTGGGAAAACCCTGACCTTTTGGAAGCAGAGATCATGACACCATCTCCTCAATGTATCAAGGACGTTCAATCATTTCTAGGATTTGCCAATTTCTAAAGGCGTTTTATTAGTAATTTTTCAGCCATTGTAACGCCAATTACACGATTGCTTAAGAAGGCAACACCATTTGTTTGGGGTCCTGAAGCAGAAAAGGCTTTTCAGACTTTAAAGGTAACTTTTACCACTGCACCAGTGTTGAGACATCCAGACACAAGTCAAGCCTTTAAGGTGGAAACTGACGCTAGTAACTTGACGGTGGGGGCTATTTTGTCACAGAAGGATATGGAGGGAGTGTGGCATCCAGTGGCATTTTATTCTAGAAAGTTATCGGGTTGTGAACAGAATTATTCTATCACGGATAAGGAGTTGTTAGCTATTTGATCAGCTTTTCTAGAATGGAGACATTACCTATTGGGGGCTAAGCATCAGGTAGTAGTGGTGACTGATCACAAGAATCTGCAATACTTTAAGACTGCTCACAAACTTAGTCCCAGACAACTCCGCTGGTCTCAGTATTTCAATGAATTTGATTTCGTATTAACCTTCAGGCCAGGAAAGAATAATGGCAAAGCAGATGCACTGTCTAAGCAGCAAAATTTGGAGAGTGTGGAGAGTGAAGTAAGAGCAATTATTCCCTCAGAGAAAGTCATTGAGCAATTACCACCAACTTAATTGGGGAGGTCAAGAGAGCATTACCACCTCGGCAACTCCAGAAGTGGCGGGACAGTCATCCAGAAAGAAAGGTGCGGCAGGGGTTGCCGTACCATCAATACTGATTATTTCTACCTACTAAAGAAGTACAGAAAAACGCATTATATTGGTGTCATAATTCTCCATTAGCGGGACATGCTGGTCAAAGAAAAATGCAAACTAAGCTAGAAAAGTATTTTTGGTGGCCTACATTGAGACAGGATGTGAGCAACTATCTACTAAAATGTGAGAATTGTATGAGAAACAAAGCAGATCATGTAAAGAAAAGAGGGTTACTTCAACCATTACCCACTCCTGAGAAGGTATGGACCCATATATCAATGGATTTCATTACCGACCTTCCACCTGATGAGCAGTTTGACACTATTTGGGTAGTGGTGGATTTCTTGTCCAAACAAGCGCATTTCATTCCTTGTGAAGGAATACCTGGAGCAGGCAGGTTAGCGGAGTTGTTTCTTCAACATGTGGTTAGACTACATGGTTTGCCAAAAAGTATTGTCTCAGATAGAGGACCTCAATTCACCTCACGGTTTTGGTGAGCTTTCTGTCGCATGTTGGGAATCAACTGTGCTCTCTCTACGAGTTATCATCCCCAAACTGATGGTCAGACAGAACGGGTCAACCAAACACTCGAACAATATTTGAGAGGCTATTTAGGTGATGGCCGAGAGTCTTGGGTACAGGCACTCTGATTGGCTGAATTTACATATAACAATACACTGCACACGTCATTGGGTATGTCTCCTAATGAATGCTTATTTGGGTCTGAGAAAAATATGATACCAGAACATTTACCTGAAGTGGAGAATCTACCTGTGTTGCAAGATCGAAAACAGTTGCTTCTCAATATCCGACAGAAGGCGCACATCAATTTGGAACAGGCTAAGAAAGCCTATAAAAGACATGCTGATAAACACCGACAGGAGAGTCCACGTTATAAAGCAGGAGACAGGGTTTGGTTATCAACCAGAAATCTCTCCATAGTTGGATCTCGTAAATTTATGCCTAGATTTATTGGACCTTATGAAATCATTGCATGTGTGTCACCAACAGCTATGAAACTGCATTTGCCTAAAACTCTACAAATACACCCGGTATTCCATGTTTCTTTGCTTAAACCCGCAGCTCCATGGACAACTACGAAGAAACCCCCAGCCATAGTGAAAGATGGGAACATGGAATACGAAGTAAAACGCATTATGGATTCCAGAAAAAGATATCGACAACTATGGTATTTGATCCACTGGGAAGGTTACGGCCCTGAGGATTGTTCTTGGGAACCAGCTAGAGAGGTTCATGCTCCCAGGTTAGTGAAACAGTTTCATTTACGCAACCCAGGTAAACCAGGTCCTGGGAGTAGCCCTGGAAGAGGAGGTAATGTCAGGAATCAGGGTTGGCACACGTGTGGAGTGCTAAAATAGGCCTATTGAGACATTATGTGCTGGAAGGACAAGGAAACTTCAGTTCCCAGCATCCTTTGTGTTATTTTGTAGTTTGGCCCGTGCGCGCCTTGCCAGCTGTACTGCATCAAGAATCAAGGCAGCTTAAAGGCAGGCAACGGCGGTGGGCAGGTGTGGCTTATTGTTGATTGGGAGCAGGAGTCAGGCTGCCGCGTTCGGCAACAGGAGGAAGGCGTCCGCGTGCGACGAAACGAGATGCAGAGGAGGAACGCTTGATCGCACGCATTCACAGTGCAGTAGGAGCAGGAGGGGCGCTGAGTAGCCGGCAGAGACAACGCTTGCTGTTCTTCGTCTGGGAAGTCCCACGGGGCTCCCAGACTCAAGATAAGTACTTGTGAGGGCAATATATTTCCTGAACTGCTTGGAATGATTTACCGCTGTTTCACTATTTGTCTGGGAAGTCCCACGGGCTCCCCAGACCTGAGATAAGTAACGCCCTAATCACTTTGAATTCAATCAGTGTGAGAAACGAAAGTGTGTTTGTTACTCGTATAATTCAAGAACTTTGCCAATCTCGTATGGGTTAATGCAGGAAGTACTGCATATGGACAACGACATTTCACTAGTGCCAGGAACTAAAGGAAATGCATTTATGTTGTATGTTGCTAACGCTGCCCGAAGGGCCATGTGTATTGTCTAATCATTTTGGGAAGCTTTCCCTTATGTGTGGTCATATTGCTTGCTTATGTGTTGTATGAGAATGATATTTCAGAGCAGGATACAGTACACATATTAAGGTGTGCTATTCAGGAATCAGATATATGTTAATTGTGCAGGTGATTGTTCTGTTCATTCTATGTGAGTTAGAGTAGGGTTTTTTCCTGTCTTTCCCCAGTCCCATCCACCTTAGGAGTTTCCTTACCCTCTTTCCGGTGTTCCTAATTTCCCCTCCCTATCCACAACCTCTCCCTAACCCCTCTTCCCCCCATTGGCTGCCACGTGGCGACCTGTTTCCTAACTCAGGCACCTGTGCCAACCACGGTGAGAGGGTCGAGTTAATTCGGCTTCCGTGGTTCGGGGGAGAGTGTCGATCTCTCTTCCTTCCAGTTAGTGTGATTGTGACAGTAAACCAGTGATGCCTGTAGCCTTATTAAGGGTGATGTTAAAACAGCTACACTAGCCTGCACACATTACTAGAGAGTGCCTCGCTTCAACAATTGCAGAGGAATGTTTTTTTCCAAATTTAGTAGAACACGTTGCATATTATTTTACAATGGATGGCAGACATGTTCAAGTTCCTTGGACCCCTGATTGTGTTGATGTTGCTTGGATTTTGTGTGATCAAGATAATAATCACATAATGCAAAAAGACATCAAAGAAAGCCATAGGGATGAAAATTATGATTGATGTTGAATCAGGATGCAAGGCCAGAGACTTGACAGATGAAGAAGTCAGGCACTTTGTGAAGTCCAGTATCCATGTACCTGAGGGAATGAAGTTCCTGTATCCAAAGAACCATAAGAGGTATGTGGGAAAGTGGGTCTATTGCAGCCCAAGTGGACAGTGCATACATATAACTTGGAACAAAGATGAGCATGTGAAATCGCCCAGAGGGCAGAGTGTAGAGGAGAAGCCGAGTAACCCCACCCCAACCACTTTGCCGGTATTGCCTATATGTTGGGAACCAGAGTTTGAGACACGTACGGTAGCATTGAAAATACTGATAACGAGGAGAGTCCTGGAGGCAAGGTTCCCACTGAGAAAGCCATACCTGCATATGAGACAGTATGATGGCAGCCATTTGAATGAAATACCAGAAGAAGAGCAAATGAATGGAAGAACAGAATGGTGATGTCACCACTGTCACACGAAGATGAACTGACGTACGTAGAAGAGATGCAGAGACAAGAGAATGAAGATATTCTATAAGGCATCAAGAAAGTATCAAAGATAAGTGACATCTTGGTATCAAGATGTAGAAACGTATGCTTCAGAAACAATGAAGCTGTCAAGTTATTTTACACGTGTACAGATGCAAAGAAATGCAAGCAGACAAAGTATTCTTGAGGCTAGCTTTACAGTGAATAGATTGCGGCATGCGTCAACATATATTGAAGTGAGTAAAGAATGGATGTTTCCACTACGTATTATAGCAGAGCTGGACCAGAGAAGGAAGGCCTCTTTTCCAGTGTGTCACAGTTTAAATCAAGTAAACAAATTAACAGGAGTGAAAGTCAGAAAGGCAAGGCTGGATGAGCCCCAAGAAGCCAAGGTCTTATCAGGCTGGGGTGAGCAGACATTAGATACAAATCATGTGAAAGACGTCAGAGTTCTATTAGAAAATAGTATTTTAAATACACTAGAGCTCGATTTCGTGGTCTTCCGTCACTGGAAGTATGAAGTTGGACGAACATGACGGTCACACCTATGCATGAGGGCAAAGCGTGCCTTCACTCCCCTGAAATCTCCAGAGCAAACAAACACTCCCAAGGACAAGTTCAAAGCCTTAATTGAAAGCAGACCACTGAGGTGATGAAAGATGAATATACTAAATGGTGGGAATCTATGGTTAAGACTAGCTCACCAGCACCTGGAAGACAAGCCTGCGTGCTGCTAACATAGATGGAAAAGAACCACAGCACGTGCAGACTAAGTCTATAAGGAGGAAGAAGGAAGCAGAAGCTATTGAATAAACAGATAAAGAATATAGTTGACTGTGGATCTCTTGACACTCTTTTCAGTCATTAAAAAAGGAGTTAAGGGAAGATATTTAGCCACAGGAGTTTGTTGACATTGGACTGAGACATGTTTAAGTCTTGATCGAGAAGGAAAGCATGCCAGATTTGGAGTTCCTTTTCGACGACTGGAAGAGGGAACAGTGCCTCGATTCCTTTCTCACTGAATTTCTTTTTGGAGGTGCCCATGGTGGTGCCCAATGACAACGTTTCACGGATCATTCTTGCAGTTTCTTGTTTATTTTGAGCGCATACCCTGCACTTGTGGGGAGAACTACTAACGTTAATCTGTTCCAGCAACATCGTAAGAATGGTCCAATCTTGAGGAGATTGCGCACAGCTATCACTGAGCAAATCCTTCACCTGGGAAAACACAAATCCCACTGTCAGCGGATAATGCGCATAGACTGGTCGGTGTTCTATTATCTGATTGAGGAGTGCCCGGATCTTATTGGGAGACAAACTGATGTCCGCTTGTTCCTGAGGGATGCGAAGAATAATGCAACACTTAGTGACATTTTAAGAGACATAGTCACGCAGGTAAATCTCTATTCTGAAAGAACACTGAGAACTGAATGTGATTTTCGAAGGAGAAGATTAAAAAATCTACTGGTTGAAGTACTTTGTTTCATGCTGAAAGAGAATCTTCATGTCTTCTAGAAAAAGGTCAATTTGTGGTCTTCACTGGGAACTTTTGTTCATCATTGAATAGTCAGCCAGCTGAAGTTTATTGAGGAAACTTGTGGAGCAGACTCAGCAGCTTCCAGTTTATTACATAATGTTGCCCAGTTAAAGTTTATTTTTTCCTTCCTTAAAAAAAAAGAAAAGAGTAGAAATGGACAGCATCAATAAAAATATCATTATGGCAGATCATGAGAGACGTTCACGATGTGCAAGAAGCTATTGTTGTAAATGGCCTTACTTATGTGTGATTTACACTTGCATTTTGTGCATAGCATGGTGATACTGCTCTCACTTACATTACGTACTGCTTACTATTTAGATCCAAATGGAGCAAAGATTCCTGTGTATCCTCCTATGCAGAAGGAGGGTACAGACGTGGAAACTACTAAACAGTCAAGACCTTATGTAATGATTCCTAATCCAGTTGATGGTGTAAAATTGCCTGGATCTATGACAAATGTCACCAGACATCTGTCTTTAGAAAAACGCGTTGTGGAAATTGTTTTTGAGCACCAGGAACAGGCTCGAAAGGAGAGACAAAGGAAGAGATTGTCTAGGAGTGAACTTACACAGGTAGCACATGTAAAAACACCCAGTCCACTGACAAAGGTTCCTATGATTGGTCCAGTAAGGAAGAGTTATGCTGACATGTCTCATGAGATAATTATAGAGGCACATAAGAAAATAACAAGACCTAAGAGAAATGCTGGGGAGGATGATCATGAATTAAATGATTACCTGGATAGTACAGCACACTTGGGGAATAACATATGGTGGCAACATTTGAAAGAAGTGGGAAGAAGGACATCAAAGGAGGAATGCTTTATGTGTGCACTCTCTCCTTATAGTATGAGGAAGTGTAAGATCTTCATAGCTATTGAAATAGATGTCCTGACTGCACATTGCATATCACACCTGGCATTCTGTCGTACAAGAGGTCCGTTCATGGGTCGAACAGCCTATCTCAAATGGGCAACTGACTGGACAGATCCAGATGAAGATGACTATGTCCTAGGTGCAAAGACAAGGCTAAAAGATCATACTAAGAATCGCGTGATCAGTTACGAAAAGCCTGTAGTGAAAGGCGCTGGAATCAGATGGGAAGTAAAGAAAAGACTTGAGAGTCCAGGAAAATCTGCAAAATGCATTTGCAAATGGAAAACCCGAGGTCAGATGCAGATTTGGGGAACAGGGTTATCACCAAAAGGTTGGGAAGAAGGTGTAGTGATCTGCAAGGACTGGATAATAAAGGGTCACTACTAGCCAACTGTTGAGAATGCACAAATGCTGTGCGAGCCTTTATGGGCAAAACCTGCTAAACTACTGACTTGGGTCGTAGACAGAGGAGGATCCTTGCAGATAGTGCCTTTGGAGAGTGCAAAGCTGTGCCTCAGAAACAATGGCACAAGAAAAGTTGGAGAGAATCAGAACTGTGGGCGAATCTTTGAGCCACAAGGAATGAACATTGGGACATCAGTGATCATGGATCACTATTGGACTTGTGGATCTAGAGCATATATGAAGTTACCCAAGGATTGGGAAGGAGTATGCTCATTAGTGAATGTTCATGTTCCAGTGTTGGTGATTCCTTAAAGTGATTTGAACCTTGACAGTTTCCCAAAAGCAGATGCTCACCTGAGGAAGAGGAGATCTGTGGAGCTGATTAATTGAATGAAGAGGGGGAACTATTTTTCTGCCAAGTCATTAGAAGCTTTTGACTCCATCCCATATGAGCACAGACTGTTCAGCCAGACGTTGTTGGTGTTCACGCTGATCTTCATGCCGAGAATCCAGGTTGGAGCAAATACCAAATGGCTGCAGATTACCAGATGGGAATTGCTGCAGACAATCAACACTACCATAAAGGGATTCAATGTTATCAGAGAAGAGATGCAAGCCATACGACTGATGACTCTTCAGAATAGATACGTCCTGGACATGATTACAGCTATGGATGGAGGTGTTTTTGCAAAAATTGGAGTATCATGTTGCACGTTCATACCTTTTCATGATGACGAGAATGGCACCTTGACAGAGGCAATAGAAATGTTGATGAAACTACACGTCCAGATGATAGACAAAGTAGAAGATATTCCTGATGACAGTTGGTTTGGATAGCTCTTTTCTTGGGTTCCACAATGGATGGCAGACATGTTCAAGTTCCTTGGACCCCTGATTGTGTTGATGTTGCTTGGATTTTGTGTGATCAAGATAATAATCACATAATGCAAAAAGACATCAAAGAAAGCCATAGGGATGAAAATTATGATTGATGTTGAATCAGGATGCAAGGCCAGAGACTTGACAGATGAAGAAGTCAGGCACTTTGTGAAGTCCAGTATCCATGTACCTGAGGGAATGAAGTTCCTGTATCCAAAGAACCATAAGAAGTATGTGGGAAAGTGGGTCTATTGCAGCCCAAGTGGACAGTGCATACATATAACTTGGAACAAAGATGAGCATGTGAAATCGCCCAGAGGGCAGAGTGTAGAGGAGAAGCCGAGTAACCCCACCCCAACCACTTTGCCGGTATTGCCTATATGTTGGGAACCAGAGTTTGAGACACGTACGGTATCATTGAAAATACCGATAACGAGGAGAGTCCTGGAGGCAAGGTTCCCACTGAGAAAGCCATACCTGCATATGAGACAGTATGATGGCGGCCATTTGAATGAAATACCAGAAGAAGAGCAAATGAATGGAAGAACAGAATGGTGATGTCACCACTGTCACACGAAGATGAACTGACGTACGTAGAAGAGATGCAGAGACAAGAGAATGAAGATATTCTATAAGGCATCAAGAAAGTATCAAAGATAAGTGACATCTTGGTATCAAGATGAAGAAACGTATGCTACAGAAACAATGAAGCTGTCAAGTTATTTTACACGTGTACAGATGCAAAGAAATGCAAGCAGACAAAGTATTCTTGAGGCTAGCTTTACAGTGAATAGATTGCGGCATGCGTCAACATATATTGAAGTGAGTAAAGAATGGATGTTTCCACTACGTATTATAGCAGAGCTGGACCAGAGAAGGAAGGCCTCTTTTCCAGTGTGTCACAGTTTAAATCAAGTAAACAAATTAACAGGAGTGAAAGTCAGAAAGGCAAGGCTGGATGAGCCCCAAGAAGCCAAGGTCTTATCAGGCTGGGGTGAGCAGACATTAGATACAAATCACGTGAAAGACGTCAGAGTTCTATTAGAAAATAGTATTTTAAATATACTAGAGCTCGATTTCGTGGTCTTCCGTCACTGGAAGTATGAAGTTGGACGAACATGACGGTCACACCTATGCATGAGGGCAAAGCGTGCCTTCACTCCCCTGAAATCTCCAGAGCAAACAAACACTCCCAAGGACAAGTTCAAAGCCTTAATTGACAGCAGACCACTGAGGTGATGAAAGATGAATATACTAAATGGTGGGAATCTATGGTTAAGACTAGCTCACCAGCACCTGGAAGACAAGCCTGCGTGCTGCTAACATAGATGGAAAACTACTGACCTAGGTTAGAGTGCCAACCAGTTGTAGGGGGCCGCATGATTAACGGTCCAATAGTTTGTGTAGCCAATGGGACGTCATGTATTTAGTGACGTTCATAGTGACCTGTTTAAGGGGAGGGCTTAGTTGCCCCACCTGATGTTAAGAGACCTTTCACTTTTCTTCACTTTTTAGATTAGTATGGATCATATACTTGGATGTTTCCTTAGAACCTATCACAATAGCCACTAGGTTTTTGTAGTTTGCCACATAGGATGACGTTAGTAAATACGTAGGTTGACGTCATCAATGATGATTTTTTGCTATTAAACAATGTTTCTTTTAAGATGCATTGAGAGATTTAACGCTGAGACATCCGTTGATGTCATTTGTACTCCCTGTTTAAGATATTTGATATTAAAACAGTTACCTTTTTGACAACTACCTGAGTCGTTTTGATTATTGATGTTTGAGTAACTTCTGCATCCGCATCCATCTCAAGGGTATTGCTACCTCGTTTTAAATGGTTGGGGTCTCCCAGTTCACTTGTCTATTCGTTCTTATGAGAAATCAGTAGCTGGGGCCTAAGGCCGAGAATAGGCCCAGTAGACACATCAGTTCAAAAGACATCCTCTTGTCGTAGCTGACTTTAGAATGCAGAAATCCAAGTTGTCAGCAATCTAACAGACATTCAAAACTAAGAAGATAACATGAGAACAGAAGAGGTTCAACAGATGTGTTCTCAGGGGAGTGTGGATAATTTACTGTTTTATAAAGAGCAGGATTCGTCGCATGCAAGGACACTAAAAGAGAAGAAGACATGAACTGATGATGTAAATGTGCCCCCGGCCGAATGGGGCCCTACAAGGTAGGGTGTTATAGGTAAGTGCAGGTGGGGGATGTTAAACGATAGACTAGAAAAAAAGAAAACACAGACACAGGAAGGGGCTTCAAACATTTGTATTTAATGTGTATGTGTTTGACTGTGCTTTGACTTACTTACCTGACTGTAATAACTTCCCCCACCGCTGAGGACACATGAAACACTGACGCGGGACAATGGACTGATCGCCCCTTTCAACAAGAATGGACTTCACTTAGAAGAATTCCAAGCAAGTTGTTAAGAGAGGAAGACAGTTGAAAAGTGACAGTTGGCAGAAGAAAAAAGGAAGAAGACAGCAACGGAGATATAGTGAAAGATGGAGAGGGAAAATAGAAGAGAGTTGAACAATAGCCTGCAGGGGTGGGGGGGAGTGGTGAGTGGCTTTGAGCGGCTCCCCAGAGTGTCAGAGATTGGACTGACTGGGCAGTGTATGCCAACTGAAGTCCAGCAGAGATCAAAGCCCCGGACCACATGAGGGGTGCGGCCCAGGTGCAGAAGCACTGCCTAGCCGGTTGTATACGAATTGATCGTTTTACAACTGCTCGAATGACAATTGACCTTTTCACAATTGACCGAATTGTGAAGGTCAATTGTACCATATATGTGGGGGGAAACCCCCCACAACCCCCCACCCAACGCCAAACCCCCCAAAACCCATATATATATATATATATATATATATATATATTCGGTCAATTGTGAAAAAGTCAATTGTGACCCTTTAAATTCGGTCAATTGCTCATTTGAACAATTGTAAACGACCAATTCGGGTAATACCGCCTAGCCCAGGGCCCTGTTAGCTGGGCAATCCCAGGAAAGCAGGACAGCCTGGGATGAAACGCCTGCACTGGGTTCAGTCCGTACGGGCCAGGAAGGAAGTAAGTCCCGGGCCGCATGAGGAGTGTGTACGATCCGCCGGTGATCCAGACCGACTGGACCGAGGAAGATCTAAAAGTCCTGGGCCTCGTTGTGCACAGCGGCCCAGGTATAGAGTGGGCCCTGGCTTGTCAGAGGAAGTCCGTCTGCCCGAGTGCTAGACATGGCTGGTTGTGAATAAATCATAACCAGTGCTGGTCATTGTGGCGCTGCCCCGTGATGGGACGCGCACGCTGCGGCGTGAAGTTGCACGTCGCCGCGTGCTGTATAAATAAACGGGGCGTTCCCGGCCGCGTTAGAGCGACCGGGAAGCCCGAACTGGAAGGACATGTGTCGAATGTGGTCCTTCCAGGTTGGGGGTTTACGGGACCGCATGGGGCCAAGGACTAACCCCAAACAGTGGCGACGAGTGATAGCGGATGCCCGGGTTCCGGCGGTGAAAGCATTCCGAATTTTTTCCCTGAAACGGAACGGACTGACATTTCGTTTCACGCCGTGGCTGCGATCCCACACGCGGCTGGTGGCCATTTTGTTGGTGAGGCCGTGGCTCCGGTTTGGAGGGTGAAGGTGATCCAGGTCTAATTTTTGGATATTCTGCTTGCAGGCAGATTAATCTGCATGCCCATGCCTGGTTTGTGGATTTTACTCCAGATTTGGGACTTCTACGTCGAGTGAAAGCTAGGAGAAGGGCTAATATGGCTGGGCCTGCTTAGCCCACTCCATCTTCTCAGCTTAATTTTTGGAACGCCTACACCCCTGAGTCTTGCTGCAGCAAGGGGGCACGGTGCTTCTTCATCCCTTTCATCATCAGGACGCTGTGGCTTCCCCTTCGCCCCCTTCATCATCAAGGTGGACTGCTGCAGTGGGGATCTTCATGTTGGTGTTTTTCTGTCTTCTCTTCAATCTCCTTGTTGCTGGAGGCAGCCTCAGGTGAGCTGAGGGCAAGATACCACCACCTCTCCCCCAGGTTGGACTGTTGCTTTGCCTGAGTGGGGTGGTCAGTCTATGAGGAGGTGGTGGGTGGCTGAGTTGCGGCCCTCAGGACCCAAGGTGGGGGTGCCTGTGCGCTCAAGCCCATGAGTGACATTGAAGATCTGGACGGTGGGGCCGCGGCAGCCGCACAGCTTCCCCAGGACGGTGGTCAGGCTGCAGCTCATCGACAGGCCTTTCAGCCCCCGGCGTTTCCAGTGCAACAACCAGCAGCGGCTCCACAGCTGCCCCCTCAAGTTCAAGTAGGTGGTCAAGCTCCTGGGCCTCAGGGGCCACCGGCAGTACAGCTTGCTGCTCAGCCAGGACCTCCCATCATGGCTCAGGCACGAGCCCAGGCGGCCCTGCAGCCCATCCCCGAATTTGACGCGTCGGGCCCACCATCCAGCATGGGGCCCAGGTGGAGGAGGTGGGTTGGTCGCCTTGACATGTATTTTAGGGCCGCTCAGGTGATGGACGACGACAGCAGGGTGGCTACGATGCTGTACTCCGCGGGGCCTGCGGTCCAGGAAATTTTTGAGTCGCTCACTCCAGCGGATGCCACCTACGATGTGGCCAAGGCAGTACTCCTGGCCCACTTTCTGCCCCTCGCCAACGTGGACTATGAAATATTTGTATGCTATCGGCCAAACAAAAGGAGGATGAGACACTGGACACCTTTTATGGTCACCTGCGCCGCCTCTCCCTGGGATGTGCATGGGGGGACGCGGAGGACATGATGCGCACAATGCTGATTCAGGCGTGCTCCTCCGGCAAACTCAGGAGGCAGGTCCGGAGAGAGCCAGGTATCACTCTGCCCCGCATTCTGGAACTGGGCCGGTGCCATGAGGTGGCGGAAGCTCGGGCAAGCAAGATGGAGGCGGGGTCCCGCTCAATAAAGTCGGAGGAGGCGTGTGGCGTGTGGCTTGGCGGCAGAGGAGTGAGAAGGCCTGGTGGGGGACCCCGTGACAGAGCTGGGAGAGCAGGGGAATCGTGCCAGAAGTGCGGCTACGACCTCCCCCACCCGACGGAGTGCCCGGAGGCTGGGAGAACATGTGGTAGGTGCGGCCTGCCTGACCATTTCTCGAGGGTGTGCAGGGCAGCCCTGCCCGTGATAGTGCTGAGAGGCCCGGCTCGGATTTGGGCTCCACGCCAGAACCGCCCGCCAAATGTGGCCCAGGTGGACCAGGGTGAAGAGGATGCCCAGGTGGACGAGGCCGAGGAGGAAGAGGAAGAGAACATTTTCTTTGTTTCCAGTGTGGAAGTCCTGAAGGGGAAGGGCAGGAGGCAACCGAGGTGTGTGGTGGAGGTCGACCACTCACCAGTCCCGGGGCTGGTGGACACGGGAGCCTCGGTCAATGTGATGGCCCGGGGGCACTATGATGCCCTTGTATCACCCCCAAAGCTGGTCACGCCGAGAGCCTGCATATTTGCGTTTGGAGGACTGGAACCAATACCGCTGGATGGTGACTTCGTGGCAAGTGTGGAGCATGAGGGCTCGCAAATCAAAGCCCGGTTCTATGTGACCCCCATGAGCAATAACACTCTGCTGAGCTGTGCCGCCACCGAGGCTCTCGGAATTGTCAGCTTCGCATACTCGGTGTACCTAGAGGACATCAATGATCTGCTCGACAAGTATGCCGCCCTCTTCAACGGCATTGGAAGGATGACCGGTGACCCGGTTAGGCTGCACATCGATGACTCTGTGCAGCCCATTGCACTGAAACACCGCAGGGTACCGTTTCATCTGAGGGAGCAAGTTGACAAGGAGCTGGACAACCTGGTGAGTCTAGACATTATCGAGAAGGTTGAGGGCCCGACCCCCTGGGTATCCCCAATCGTTGTGGCTAGGAAGCCCAAACAACCCGAATCTGTCCGGATCTGTGTGGACATGAGGCTGCCCAACAAGGCCATTAAGAGGGAGCAGCATCTCACCCCCACCATCAATGACATTATTGCCGAAGTGCAAGGGGCTCGTTTCTTTTCCAAACTGGACCTTCGAGCAGGGTATCATCAGGTTGTCCTCCACCCTGAGTCCCGGTACATAACCACATTCACTACTCACCGTGGACTATACCGGTACAAGAGGTTGAGCTTCGGGGTGTCATCGGCGGCAGAAGTCTTTCAGAACATCATTAGAGGCGCCCGCGCAGATCTGGAGGGTGTCCTAAACATTAGCGATGACATTTTGGTGTTCGCAAAGACCGAGGTGGACCATCTGAGGAAGCTCGGAAAGACCTTTGAGCGGCTACAATCGCTAGGCCTCACCCTTCATCGGGACGAATGTGAGTTCCTGCGTCCCTCCATCAGATTCTTCGGGTATGTGTTCAAGGAGGGGGGGTCTCGCCGGATCCGAAGAAGGTCCAAGACATTAAGAGGGCGCAGCCCCCCGAGTCGGTGTCTGACGTAAGAAGCTTCCTCGGGATGGTGACCTACTGTGGGCGCTTCATCCAAAATCTCGCCTCGAGGTCCGAACCACTCAGGGCACTGACGAAGAAGGAGTTGGCCTGGCACTGGGGCCCACTGGAGCAAGCGGCCTTTGAGGACATTAAGAGCGCCCTGACAGCAGAGGACACCATGGCGTGCTTCGATCCGGCGCTGGCATCAGAGATCATTGTAGACGCCAGTCCGTTTGGCATGGGTGCTGTGTTGACTCAATGGACCGGGACGGGAACATCCGGCCCGTGGGTTACGCCAGCAAAGCACTCTCGGAAACTGAGCAAAGATACTCCCAGATTGAGCGGGAGGCGCTGGCGGTCCTCTGGGGTTGCAGACATTTTCGACTCTATGTCTTGGGGCGTCCAGTGACGGTGGTGACAGACCACAAGCCCCTGCTTCCCTTTCTGGCAGGGTCATCCTCGAAGCCCCCGGCCAGGATCGAGAGGTGGATGCTTGCTCTTCTCGAGTATGGAGTTACACTGGTGTATCGGCCGGGTGTCAACAATGCGGCAGACTACCTCTCCAGACATCCGGGAGTGCGTGGGGGAGAGGAGTATGACACCTGTGCGGAGGAGGCCGACGATCACGTTCGAATGGTGGTGGAGGCGGCCACGCCGAATGCGATACCTCTGTCAGAATTGGAGGCTGCCGCGGCTGAGGACAAGTGCTTTCATATCCTGAAGCACTCAATGCAGCACGGCTCCTGGAAATCCATCCTGGAAGCTCTGGCGGGGCGGACCCAGGAGGCCAAGACAGGACTTGAACAACTATGGAAGGTCAACGACGAGCTGTCGTTCTCGGTGCCGGGCCTGGTGCTCCGAGGTGACCGGATAGTGGTCCACCAGTCCAAGGTAAAGGAGGTGATCACCTTGGCCCACCACGAGCATCAGGGAGCCGCCAAGACCAAGGCAAGGCTGCGGCTGAAGGTCTGGCTCCCGGAGCTTGAGCAGAGGGTTGATGACTTTGTGGAGGCCTGTTTATGGTACCAGGCGGCCTCTCCTCTACAGCGAGAGCCAGCCATCGAGGTAATGCCCCGAGGCACGCGGCCCTGGGAGGTCGTCCATGCGGACTTGGGATCCACGTCCGTAGGTACCCACTTCATCGTAATAGTCGACGAATACTCACGATATCCGGAGGTGGAGTTTGTCGAGTCGGTGGCCTTCGAGCACGTGGTTGTGGCCGTGGAGAAGGTGTTTGCGGCCCATGGTTTCCCCCACGCCCTGTGCTCGGACAACGGGTCACCGTTCCAGAGCGAGCGGTTCTCCGAGCTTATGGAGAGCTACGGGGTTCAGCACAGGAAGGTGTCCCCGTTGTGGCCCCGAGCAAACGAAGACGCTGAGAGACTGATGCGGACACTCAACAAGACCTTCAGGATCGCTCAGGGACAAGGGCAGTCACTCCAACGACCCCTATACCAATTCCTGCGGGTGTACTGCACCACCCCCCATGCCTCCACGGGGGTGGCTCCGGCTGAGGCTCTGTTCAAGCGATGCCCCCGGGGTCTGCTACCCGAAATCGGGGAAAAGGAGCCGGGAGTGATTGACAACCAACAGGTGGTGGCAGACCGGCGGGTGAGGATTGAACAGGAGAACATGCGACGGGGTCTCCGGCCCCAGCGGCTCGAGCCGGGGGATGAAGTCCTCATCCGGAACCGACACCCCCATGGAAAGCTCTCGCTCCCCTATGAGCCGGAGCCGTTGGACGTTGTGGCTGTAAAGGGGTCCATGGTGACGGCCTCGGACGGAAGGTCTGCTGTCACCCGGAACGTCAGCTTCTTTAAGAAACTAGGTGATCCAAGAACTGAGCCACCGCTGGAGCCAGACTTAACAGAGGTGCCTGAGGATGGATGAGTCCCCTCCAGCCCACTGGAATCCCCGGTCCGGGGGACGTCTGCAGAAGGACTTCCCGTGCCGGAGGTAAGCGGGAGGTACCCCCAGAGGGCTGGGCAGGAAACCCGCTTACCTCAGCGAATACGTGCTGGGACATTTGTTTGGTCAACCGGAATGAGGGGATCCGGGTGGTTGACATTAAAGGGGCTTTGGGCGTGAATTGTTGTTGTTAATTGTTTGTGTGGTTTGCAGTGTATAATAAAAAGCAGTTGTGTGGCCTCCCGAAAAAGGAGGAGTGTGGCGCTGCCCCGTGATGGGACGCACACGCAGCGGCGTGACGTTGCATGTCGCCGCGTGCTGTATAAATAAACTGGCCGTTCCCGGCCGTGTTAGAGCGACTGGGAAGCCCGAACTGGAAGGACGTGTGTTGAGTGTGGTCCTTCCAGGTTGGGGGCTTACAGGACCGCATGGAGCCAAGGACTAACCCCCAACAGTCATTGGGCTGGCTCTCGGCAGATCTGAGATCCGGCACCAGATATGGAGCCGGATCTCAGGATGCGGCCTGAGTCAGCCGCCCAAACCTACTAAAACAAAAAAAGAAAAAGAAAAAACCGCCCGCGACGGCAGCATTGCCTTTTACCGCGGCTTTCACCCGCAACGGCAGCATTGCCTTTTACCGCGGCTTTGGCACTGGTGTGTAATGCACAATGCTCGCTACATGTAAAACTGATTCCTTGCAGTTGTACATGTAGTACATGTAGCCAGCATTGTGGATTACACACCAGTGGCAAAGCCGGCGGTAAAAGGCAATGCTGCCGTCGCTTGCGCTTTTTTTCTTATTTTTTTAAAAAAAGTATTTCAGCAGAGGATGCCCCCTCTAGACCATGCCCTCGGGCACCGCCCCCTCCCCCAACCCGGCCCTTGTTTTGTGGGATCCCCCACCACATTTTTTCCATTTCCACCACTGATCATAACCTTGGTAGCCGAGCAGCCACTGGAGCTGTATGGGGCCACCCCCATTGCTGACGGGCCTGCAGACTTACACTCCCCCTGTTGCCAGACTGCTGAGAGCCATGCACACAAGGTACTTTACCTTGAGCCCAGGCCGACATGTCATACACAGCCGAGGCTCAGCAGTGGAGGAAAATAAATAATTCCACCGCCACAGTGGAAATCAGGGCTTCATGAGCCATAATTAATAAAAACTCAGCCATGGAGGAAACAGTTGACAACACACCCCCATGGAGGAAATACCAATTTTAATGATAGCCCGGCATTGCCCCTGAGGAGCAGTTCATGCAGCCTGTGGCACCCAGCCACGGCAGAGTGGGGATTTACAACATGGCGGAGAGCAGAGGACAAAAACCAGTGAACACTGAAGGCGCTGTGCTTTGTATATAAACTATGCCTGACTAGTTGGGGACTTGCACTGATAATTAAGGGCAGACATCAGCTGCCATGATTAAGATACAGGGGAGGGGCTGGATGAGGAGACATGGGGAAAGCACTGCAGTGGAACGGAAGCCCAGGCGTAAACGATGATTAGGAGCCGACTTTTTTGTGTTGGATGTTTTGTCTAGAAAGTGGATCCTTTATTCTCAGTAATTCAGGGACAAAAAGTGAATATGTAAATAAAGGGGGCCAACTGCGAAATGAGGAATGTACCACATAGTGTTTACAGTATAATCGCCCACAAGAGTTAGAAAACCACCCCTCTGGTGAACTGCGCCTTATTTGTCATCAGGAACTCAGGTTTGTGGCCCACCTGCTGTATTAATTGCTGGTTGCTCAGCGCCTCACCACACCACAGGGTCTGGGATGGTGGGGTGGTTTCAGTGTGGCCCATTGCTGGCCTGGGGTAAGTTTAAAGTGTGCATACCAGGACCAGGGCCAGCAAACCAGGGGCAACAAAAAAAAGCACTTAAAAAAGACAAAAAGAGCATAACAAAAATCAAATTGACATGCAAGAAGGAATAACCTGACTTTATTTTTAAAAAGTCCTCCCAAAAGATTTACATTTCTATGCGCGTACACGATTTCCAAGATTTCGGGAACATCCAGCAAAAGCAGGCGGGGAAGGCAAGAAGGGACAACACCATTTCAGGAAGTAGATGAAACACTACAGCGCTGTCTTCACTTCAACACATCAAAGATGGCGCCTGCACAGAAGTTCATATCAGAAAGTTGAACGTTCACCAGAGCAGCAACCTGCAAGAGCCGCCAGGAGACACCAATGCAGCTGTGAGTGTATCACCAATCAAGCCAGCAAAGCAACTTGCACTTATAAGCTCCCTGAAGAGGAAAAGGGCTGCCTGACACACACAGGATCCAAGCTGCACACTCTGAGGCGGAGGCCTTATGCAGCGCCATTTGACAATAGCCTGAATCACAGACAGCATCAGGCTTCTCATTTCTCTTGGCGCTTCCAGGTTGGAGTCATGGGCGAGGATCTTTGCTGTTAGGGCATTGTGGTGCAAGGGAGCAGCTCAGATTGTGGAGTAGATGGAGGGAGAAAGCTGCAATGGACACTGACAGCCACTTTTGCGCTCTCAGCAGTTGTCCAATTGGTGTGCCAACCATCTATATCAGAACTCCAAAATCCATACTCTGTGGCTGCAGAACTCCACGGCGGCGCCATAAGGCATCACACGCACACGCTCTGGCTCCTATTCTGGATCCTCCCAAATGGTTTGCTTGATCATAGCCAACCATGAACATTTGAACAATGTTCTTAAGTTTGACAAATCACAGAGCACAGTGGGCTGTGATTGCCAGTGGAGCTTTGAGTGATGTTTTTTGCATGGTGGAATGTAGTGCATTGAATAATGTTCTTGAGTATGTTGAAGCATGGACCTTTGAGTGAGGTCCTTTAACATACTGCAGATCAAGCTTTGAGTGAAGTTCTTGAGCATGAGTGAGCCTGGAGCATTGAAGGGTTTAATTGAACATGCTTAAGAGTTGCACATTGACTGGTATGTTCTCTCAGACCAGGTGATGATTTTAAAAAGATGCCTCTGTCTCTGGGGCAGCCTTTGTGGGCATGGTGAGTATAATGGCCTTTGGGCAGAGGTGGGGGAGATACCAGGGCTTATAATTCATCCACTCTATTCAGCAGATCTGATAGGCAGAACTTGAAACTTCAGCAAGCAGGCACCACTATCTTTCTTTGGGACACAGACTCTTGGCTTTGGAAGTAGGGTTTTCTAGTCTGGAGGATCATACCCAGCACAGAGCGGCTGCTTTGCGCTGCCATGTACTTCAGATGGCTTGTTTCACAATCCATCCTCTGTGTGCAGGCTGTGGTCCAGCTCTTTATTTATGGGAACGCAAAGGAGTTTGTGGATCCAGGCAGAATAGGAAACACATGTTGTTCTGAAGCAGGGAGAAAACCTCAAGGCTCTGATTAGGCTGTTTACAGTTCCAAGCAGCCTGGTATGTGAGAGCGCTTGCCAGCTAAGCGCATCCCTGGGTGGTCTACGCAACAGAGAGTTTGGGGGTTAGGATCTGTCGAGCAGCAGTGCGCTCAAGGCACAGGCTGATGTGCATTGATATTACCGGGAGGATCGTCTTTACTTCTTCTGTATTCACTTCCCTATGGAGTCCCTTTGCCACTTTGACCTCTTCTTACCTTTACTTCGTATGTCTTTCACCTTTGCCACTTTGACCTCTTCTTACCTTTACTTCATATGTCTTTCATCTCTTCTACCATTCACTTCATCGATACAGGGGGTGACCCTCTATATTCACGCTTCTTGTGTAACCCAAATTCTTCCCCAGACCCCATACTTGACCAAACCCCTAGCCGTAAAGCTAGCCTTAACCATATCCATTGCCGCCTTGACGATGTGAAGCTGCAGATGAAGTAAAAACAAGAAATGAATGCAAAAAGAAAGTGTAAAAATTGAATGTACAAGAGGTAAGAGTTTTCCAGGAGAAGAAAAAAAGGGGGTACCGCATTCATGTGCATTGGGTCCCTTATAATACCAGATGGTTCTGCGGTGCAATATATGACTTATTTGACAGAGGTCTGTAGAGTCCCAGTACAGCACGACTGCACCAACACAGGAGAAGGCCTGATACGTGTGAGGAATATGACCAATGCTGGGCTTGAACACTGGGGTGGTGCAGTAACTGCTATAGAGCAGGGGTGCAATCATCTGCTGTACAGCGGTGACAGGGATGTGGCAAGAACAGGGATGCACCAATCACAGCGGCGTTGTAGCAACAGGGGTGTTGTGTTAGAAGGGGGTTGAGGTATTAAAAGGTTATAGTGATAACAGTTGTAGTGATAGCAGAGTGGGAGTGATAAGAAGGATTTGGATCAACAACAAGGTTAGGGCAACAGAGGGTGTACAGCGGCGACTGATGGGTTTAGTGATAACATGGGCATAGAGATCAAAGAGGGGTGTAGGGGTATCAATTATCAAGGGAATCGAGAGAATGGGGCATAGCCAGAAGTGAAGGAAAAAAATGAATTGCGGTAAGACTGGAGTATTGATAGGAAGGCTGGAGCAGTAAGACAGATGTGGCAATGACAGCGGTGTAGCGAGAGCAGTGGCTGGAGGATTTATTGGGGTTTAGCAGTAATGGGGGCAGCGATAACAGAGATATTTATTTATATGTACATTTATAGCAGTGCTCACAGCTGAGACAAGTCAGTTAAATAACAGTGTTTTAAGTTCCTTTCTGAAGATATTGCAGGTGCGGGGGTAGTTTATTCCATATAGCAGCAATAGGATGGTGCACTGATAACAGGTCAATAATTGTGCCAAGAGGAGCCCTGACAAGAACAGAAAGGGGACGTTTTAAGTCATGACATAGGTGTCTGATATCATTAAGTGAATGTATGGTCACATAGCAGGACTGGGGTGCATTGGTAGTGCTGTATGAGGGTCCCACTCTGGAGTAACTAGCAGATCTGCACCACCTTGTGCAGAATGATGGATCAACACAGAGCCTAATGCTTTGATACTAAGGCCGAGCTACATTGTGCAGCATCATTACCCTACAGAGGAACGCACGGAATTGGTCGCCTGGGAAAGATTGTTGCTGATGTGAAGGATGATATCACTTTAAGCAATTTACTTGTATCATGATCCTTTACCCGCGTGTTGATTTCTGCAGACAGAGGAGTGGGCCGGCTCGGAATTGCCGGTTCCTGCGTACATGCACTTTTGGTGTTTGGAGGTGTTTGTGCTGTGTTGGTGGCTGATATGTTTGGTCAGGAGGGTGTCTAAGGTTAGCCGTGTCCTGCTACACTGCTCTTAACAATTCCAGAGAGGCTGCACTAGGCGCGTCACTAGGGCAATATGCTAGTGTATCTTGAACAACATTTTTACATTTCACAAAAGAGGTGGAGAAGGGATTGTGTACTTTTATGGCACTCTTAATGTGGGAACCTAGGGGCAGTTTGGTTTACAGAAGGAAACCTGGGGACTTTATTTTAATGAATTGTTGAAGTGATCTTGACTTGTAGTGATCATGACTTGTAGTGATCGACTTATAGTGATCATGACTTGTAGTGATCGACTTATAGTGATCATGACTTGTTGAAGTGATCTTGACTTGTTGAAGTGATCATGACTTGTAGTGATCGACTTATAGTGATCATGACTTGTTGAAGTGATCTTGACTTGTTGAAGTGATCATTACTTGTAGTGATCATGACTTGTTGAAGTGATCTTGACTTGAAGTGATCATGACTTGTTTTACTGATCATTACTTGTAGTGATTATTAGTTGTTCAAGTCATCATGACTTGTAGTGATCATGTTTTCTGATCGGAAAAGAGAAGTAAGTTTAAAGTAAAAATTCCCTTTCCCAGATGATGTCCAAACCTCTCTATCCCTGGACTTCTGTTACATGTTGTATCAGGTGTTTGCAATCCTGCGTCTCTGGACATACATTCTAGTGGTTGGTTGGAACTCGGATCTGTCATACCGTGCATTTTTTTCTGAATGCTTCCCGTTATACGGGAAAATTCCGATTTTGGGGAATTCCATATGGCTAGAATGGCGTTTAGATGTGTTGTCACATGACTCCCTCCATGCTGTGCAACCTTCTTCCCTGCTTTCCGTCCTACTTGGTCTGGCTCTTCTTCCCAGCAGAGTAGGATCTGCCAGTCCTTGGCGGGGCCACAGTACACCCCAGGCAAGGGTGAGCACTTTGAAACTAGTACAATGGTGGATGAGTAACATAGCATGACATGTGGCGGGGTACCCCCGTGCCTCTACTGGACCATCCCTTTAGGGGCAAACCATGCTATTTGATCCTGGAAGGCCCAAGGGTGCGGTGTGTACATGGTCTTTTTGCCATGGTGAGAGATTCATGGGTGGGAATTGAAGCCCCGCCCTTGTAGGGGCTCTATGCCATAAAAGAAAGAGGACACAAAGTAGCATCTGCACAGTGGAATTATATGGAGGCGGGTGTCAAGAGTCACGTGATGTGGTGCAACAACTATGTTTGCGGTTGGGGAACCACAAAAGCAGAGTTTTTAGTCCCAGCTGAAAGACATGGCCCAAATAATGAGGTGTGCTTCTGGGTAAATCGCTTTATCTGTACACATCTCTAAAGAATTATTGTTCTGAACATGGTGGGATTAAAAACAGGTAATTTACCAGCACTGAGCTTTTTGTAGCCCTTTATTGAACAGTGAAGATGTTCATGCCCGCCCCAGCCCCGGAATCCAGGCCATGCGCTACTTTGGGTAACATGTTCCCCCTTGGCAGTGCCTGCCCGATCCCACTGCAAAATGCTGATTTAGGAAAATGAACTCTTCCAGCTTCTCTCCCACCGCGTCCCATGACACGGTTTTATAGCAATGCTTTGAAGTCTCCCACATTATGCTCAGTAATGACACAGAACAGGGCAAAAGCCAGGCTAGCCAAGTTTCAATGCAAAACATAATCTTTCCATCGCTTTTTCCCCTTTGGTCTTTGATATTATTTTGAATTCCTCATTTTACTATTTCTTTTATTTCAGTTTTACTAAAGAACAGACTTTTATTTTTGATAATAAAATGTTTTATATGCACAGAAGACTACTGTGGAGAGATCTGGCGTCACTGCAGGGGGCTGGAAGCGGGCCACCGTCTACACACTCGGAGCCAAGCAGAAGGGTGGTCTTCTCTTCATTAGTGTAGCCGCGCCCGCGCCATCTCTCCCTGTACACTTGTCGAGAACGGGGAAGGGTGCGGCTCCAGAGAAAGCCAAATCTTCACAAATGCATTCAAGACCCTCTAGTTCTAATAGATGGCCAGAGAGGGCAGAGAACTGGAGGTGACGTGGATGGATGAAAAGATCAGTTTCCAGGCCCGCAAGCCACTCCTTCCATCTATGCGCAGATAACACGCAGCTCATATTCAGGCAACGTGATGGCCCTACTATCACCAATCTCTACGTAATAGCCTAATCAGAGCAGACATAACAACCACGAGAACCGGAAAAATCACGTTCAAGGGGACTTTTCCATGCCACAACTGCCAACACTGTGGCAATATACTAAAAGGCAATACTATCAGTCACCCGTATACAGGAAAAGCCATTCCCCTTAAACACTCCTGTACATGTGACGCATCAAACGTCATCTATGGACTTAAATGTCCTTGCGGCCTATTTTATTTAGGCATGACCACCAGAAAAGCTAAAATCCGTTGGTCAGAGCATAAATCCAACATTAGAACAAAAAGTCAAAAATCACTGGTTGCAGTACCTTTCTCTGAAGCCAGACACTCTGTAGCACAAATGAAATGTGTGATACTTGAACATGTGAAACTCGGCCCAAGAGGCAGAGATATTGTAAGAGCTCTCCACCAGAGGGAGATAACATGGATCGATACCCTGGATTGTCTTAGCCCTAGAGGCATGAATGTAGAGTTCGATCTGATGTGTTATGTTTGATGCATCAAAATGTAAAGCTGACTGTCTGATATGCTATGTTTGATGTATAAAAATGAAAAGTAGATGTTTGGTTTGAAATAACCTCTAGCTTACCTTTTGATGCCTGACCTTGAGGGCCTGAAGGGCTCTTGACTTAAAGCCAGATGCCGACCTAGAAATATACACCAAACATTTCTTGTTACATGTCTCCAAGAATCTATATGCGGGTTAGACCATGGAACTAAGGTACATGACGAGTTGTTGTAGAATGTGAGCCGACTGGTCGGCAGGGACAAATGTGGAATGTACAAAAAGTAAGATGGAGCCTGGATACAGGAAAGGCTCTTACTAGATTAGAGCCCGATACCAGATGGGAGCAAGTAAACCCCTTGGCCATATGAAACATTATGCACACAGTGAACATAGTACCCCCTTCAGAAACCAGCATGGAAGGGATGGAGGGTCATGCCACCTGTTGGCCAGTGCATAGGACAGACGGGGACCCAAGCAGACTTATTGTCTGTGCCACTCCCCACTCACCTGTGCTTGGGCCCAATGACATGATTCCCTACTAGGACTCAGAATCTCTTATACCTATAAATAACCTGAATTTACGAAACAGCATGGCCCTTGATTCTAAAGGTTAAGATCAACAGGCATTTCAATTTGGTACATCGGCCTCCAGTTAGTGTTACATGGAGGTGAAGCATAGAGTTAATAGACTAGTACATGGCCATGGACTGACACCAATATGAATGGTGGGAATCCCGAATATTCCAACAATTAACATACCATTAGGGTTTTTTAGACTCCATCGGCACTGTAAGATGAAAAATCCGAAACATTCTCAATTCCCGAGTAGGAACGAGTAAGAAGCACGCACGCATGCGCGGGTGAACAGTGTACGAGCCTCGGGGTGGTGCACTGCACACCCTGCACATGCATAGAAGGAAATGGGATCAGTCCATAGGCATTGCGCTGTCCACTAGCGCATGAACAATGGGATCAGTCCCAAGCACTCTCTATGCGCATGCGCGATTGGGAAGCGGTCGGATCTGCTCTAACGCATGCGCGTAGATATCTAAACAGCGTTTAATACAGTCTGCATTTCGTAAGCTCACGGACCGGAGGAAGCCACTCGATTTCCGGATACCTGATGGCTCTTGGCACACACACGCCTCGCACATAGAGTTGAGCGAGAGATTGATACCCAAGCAGCAAAATAGCCCCTTCTTTGCTATTGAGCTAAGAAGTTACTCTGAACACTGCTAAAAGTCAGAATTATCTTTAGGTAAAGCAAACAAGGTAGAACTCGCCACCTAAGGAGGGTGTGAGGGAAGATTAAGTTCACTCCATTAATACCAAGGGGTTCGCCATAGGAACCAAACTTATAGATGATGCAATCAAAATGTACCATAATCCCTCTAGAAACATGCACTGAATCCACATTCCGTTCTGTTTTTTCCCCAGAAATTCTTGGTGTGAGAGTCTTCTCGAGGTGAAACCAATTACACACACAGCGAGTTATGCGCAATCAATCCCACCTACAGGGTGTGTCCAAAGACCAGAGATAAAGGTGCTAGCGGCACTAAAAAAGAGGTACTTTGAATAGTATGCTTGTAATTATTAGAAGTATAACTCTGAAAGTGTTAATTTGTTTGGAGATGAGATTGCCAAAATTGAGCCAGCTTAATAACACTAATAGCGGAATACTTTCTATGTCTTTTGCTTTAGGAATTGAAATCACGAACATATTGAATTTTGGGAAACAAATAGTATCATTGGCCCTGAAGATGGACTGTTGTAAAGTCCGAAATGCGTTGGCAATTCACTGAAACTCCCTGATACTACTTTGGATTGGTGACTTTGAACCAAAGATCATTATTATATTATTTCATTCTGTTATTATTAAACTCAAGAAAAAGGGACTTTGCAAGTCTATGTATGAAACAAAAGTCTTACAATTGAGAGCGTACTAGAATACATTCTGTGAGACAAACCAACTATGGTTAAACCTTGGTTATGTTTATCAAAAATGTTTTGAAAAACTGTGCCCTTTGGTTGATTAAAATAACCCCTTTAGAGGCTTCTGATTTTTTCAAATGTTGTGAATCATTGTATGAAGGAATTGATTGTTACACTCTGTGAACTGAGTTAGGTGCATGACACACAACCGATTGTTATACTAATAATAACTAGATGTTATATACCCATCTTAACTCTATTGAACATCTGCACTTTGAAATCCTTATATATAAGACTGTATAACAATACACAAAACTTCGAACAGCAAGCAGTGGGACCTACATTAGAACCCACGTGCATGCAACTTTAATGATTTTGGGATTGAACTCCCCTTGGAGTGCACTAAGGGTTGGCACGTAGCAATACATGCCCTCTTTCCTAGGGCCTCATTACGACCCTGGCGGAAATCGTGGCGCCAAATGCACCATGGAGCACGGCGGAAAGCTGCCGATAGCGCCATGGGGGTTGGCGGATTTACCGCCCCATTCCGACCTTGGCGGGGCGGTAAATCCCCATTCCCCATTTTACCCATCCCCATTCCCATTTTTGCCCCATAGGGTATAATGGGAGTGGGGAAGGCGTTAATTACGCCACCGTAAAA
Organism: Ambystoma mexicanum; assembly: GCF_040938575.1. Lineage (NCBI taxonomy): Eukaryota > Metazoa > Chordata > Amphibia > Caudata > Ambystomatidae > Ambystoma > Ambystoma mexicanum. The sequence goes on along the minus strand of NC_090926.1, from coordinate 382,298,262 downwards.
TACGGTGGCGTAATTAACAACAAGGTCCCGTAGCGCCATGGATTTCTCCGCCCGGAAAAACCAGGCGGAAAACGCTCCATGGCGCTACGGGAACTCGTAGTGGGGCGGACGGGTCCGCCGCGAATACCGCTGGCGTAAACCCACTCCGCCAGGGTCGTAATGAGGCCCCTAGTCTTTTCTCCAGTCCCGAGTGGCCCTGTGACATTCGCCCTGGTGCACCTGAAGCTTTACTATAACAAAACAGCAACAGATGGAATCCCCCTTATTTTTGAAATAGATGAAACTTTAAATCAAAACGATAGTAGTGCCTCCCTCTCCACTCACTTACAATTGTTGTTCTATCGGCCATAATTTTTGGGGAGAGCACACGTGCCTATCCATTCAGTAATTCACTCAAATAGAATGGGCCTCATTACGACCCTGGCGGAAATCGCGGTGCAATATGCACCATGGAGCACGCGGAAAGCTGCCGATAGCGCCATGGGGGTTGGCGGATTTACCGCCCCATTCCGACCTTGGCGGGGCGGTAAATCCCCATTCCCCATTTTACCCTTCCCCATTCCCATTTTTGCCCCATAGGGTATAATGGGAGTGGGGAAGGCGTTAATTACGCCACCGTAAAATACGGTGGCGTAATTAACAACAAGGTCCCGTAGCGCCATGGATTTCTCCGCCCGGAAAAACCAGGCGGAAACCGCTCCATGGCGCTACGGGAACTCGTAGTAGGGCGGACGGGTCCGCCGGGAATACCGCTGGCGTAAACCCACTCCGCCAGGGTCGTAATGAGGCCCAATGTCTTTTAATAACATTGAACAAACCACAGATAGAAGAGCAGAAACATTAGGCTTCAGTGAAGAAGAAGCAAATCGGATCCTAGAACTAATTAAATTAACAAGTGAAGACCTGACCACATCAGAAAAACCAGAGGCACTCATCAGACAACTGGAGTGGAAAATAAGACGTGAAATCAACCTCAAATTACACGCCTCGACCTTAGCATGCTATTATAAAGCACAGAGAATATCCTGTGGTTTAAGAGTAAACTTGGAACCGACTCTATGCAAAGAAAATCCTGCATTTGTTAAAAGGTGGCGCCAGATATTAAACAAATGGCCATTGGACCTAATACTCCTCACTAAAGAAGAATTGGCACATAACCTCAAAACACTGGGCCTCATCACGACCCAGTCACTAATGGGTTAACGGCGCCATAAAAGGCTGTGGCGCCGTTAACCTATTGGCGCCTAATTACGAGGTCCCTTTGCGGGACCCGACCTTAACGGCTGGTGTAGACTAGCCGTTAAAGTAGGGACCCGCAAAGGGACCTTGGTGCTAATTACGGTGCCGCAATTTGCGGCACCCTACTTAGCGCCTTCCCCATTCCCATTGAGCCCTATGGGGCAAAAATGGGAATGGGGAAGGGCCATGGAGGAAGGGGGAATTACCGCCCCGCCAACCTTGTAATGGGGTGGTAATTCCCCCTTTCTCCATGGCGGAGTCGGTAACTTACCGGCATGGACCATGGTGCTAATAGCACCATGGTCTTCCGCCAGGGTCGTAATGAGGCCCACTAAGTGAAAACGTTGGAATCCTTAAAGCATCCTTGAGTAAATGTTACTCAGAGGACCAACTAAAAGAAGTTTTGGACGATACCAACCAGAAGCTCCAAAAATACAAACAAGTACTGGAGACCAAAAAAATACGTACATTTCGAAGGGACACACTGGACTACAAGTTAGATATAGGGCCTCATTACACGGTAGGCGGTAAGGGTTAACGGTCACCGGTAATGGTACCGGTGACCGTTAACCCTTACCGCCTTACTACAAAGTCCTTTAGCGGGCTGGTGCTTTAACGCCTGCTTTTAGCAGGCGTTAAAAACCAACCCGCTAAGGGACTTGGTGCTAATTACGGCACCGCAAATTTGTGGTACTGTAATTAGCACCTTCCCCATTCCCATTATGCCCTATGGGGCAAAAATGGGAATGGGGAAGGGCAATGGTGGAAGGGGGAATTACCGCCCCGCCAACCTTGGAATAGGGCGGTAATTCCCCTTTCCACCAAGGCGGTGCCGGTATTTTACCGGCATGGAGCAAGGTTCTATTAGCACCTTGGTCCACCGCCTACCGTGTAATGAGGCCCATAGCGTACACATGGCAGGAATATTATGGACAACGTCCAAACAGGCCTTATCAGGGACAGACACCGAAACAAGCCACACCAGATGCCGAAGCCACGACTTCAGACGCATCCAGTACGGAAATGGACCCGACAGCGATACCAGAAACCTCCCAAGCAACTGGTTCACTAGAAGAAACACCGGCTACAGAGGAACTGCCTTTTTTAGAAAAAGGCCAACAAGACATGTACAGAAGAAGAAATGCACAGAGAAAGAAGACCCAGAAAAAGACCTAGTGATTAATATCTCATCACACACTCTGACCCGCCTTGAACTTCGGGTACTTCGGAAAGGGCTGTCCTTTGTCCCTCAGAGTAACAGTACATTACTGAAAGAAAAACCAAACTTTTTCAGATTTCTGAGGAAAATGAAACTAAAAGTATTCTTTGACGACCTCGAAGAAGACCAAGACCCTAATGTAACATCCGTGTTCCTCGACCTTAACCCGAAACGTTGTTTCAACCCTCAAGTTCAGAACCATGTACTATCGACTTTTGAAAAAATGATACTCCAAGATCTTAAAAAACTGGAATTCAAGAGAGGTAGCTATGGGAATTTCTCGATATGGGATAAACAAACCCTTAGGAATCTATTGGACAATCAGACAATAATCTTCAAACCCGCAGATAAGGGAGGCGCACTTGTCTTAATGGACAAAAGTGACTACCTAGAGGAAATTGAGAGGCAATTGGTGGACACAGAAACCTACAGAGAAATTAACCCCTAGATGAAGAGGAAGAGATGGGGAAAATCTTGGAAAAAACACATACGTTTCTAAACAATAAACATCCAATCATGCCCGTCCTGTACCTACTGCCTAAAATCCACAAAAGACTACTGAAACCACCCGGTCATCCAATAATTGCAGCCACTAACAGCATTTTAGAACCTCTTGCACAGTATCTGGATCAGATCTTACAACCATTAATTCAGAACACAGAATCGTATTTGAAGGACACAACAAGTTTTCTACGGAAACTACAAGATGTCGAATTTGCAGAAGGCCGGGACATCCTTTTTACCATGGATGTTACATCGCTCTACACCAACATTACCCATGAAACAGGTCTAGAGGCGGTAGAATGGATATTGCTAAGAACAGCAGACTGTAAAGCAGATCAGGTGTTTGTTTTGACCTTACTAAAATTCGTTCTAATGAACAATTTCTTTAAATTTGGAGAGCGCTACTTTTTGAAAATATCAGGAACCAGCATGGGAGCCGCTATGGCACCATGCTACGCCAATATATTCATGTTCTATCTGGAATACGAGAATGTCATAACCTCCCCAAGATGGTCTCGACATCTATCACTTTACACACGATACATCGATGACGTGTTTGGAATCTGGACGGGCCCAAAAGAGGAGCTGGAGCAATTTTTTACCGTGATGGACTTGATGAATCCTAGAATCAAGTTTACGACAACTACTAGTGAGTCCAAAATACACCTCTTGGACGTCGAAGTTTACGTGAAAGAAGGGAAACTGCAGACACGTATTTTCACAAAGGAGACAGATAGGAACAGCCTACTTCTAGTCACAAGTTTTCACCCACAAAGAACACTAGACAGTGTACCATTGAGCCAATTCTTAAGGTACAGGCGCAATATCTCGGAAACGGCAGAATTCTCAAGGGAGTCATTATCATTACAAACGAAGTTCATCGAAACGGGATATGACAGACATGTAATATCTGAAATCAAAGAGAAAGTGAATTTGACCCAAAGAGAAACTCTCTTGGCAACCAGAAGTACCCAGGAACAACAGAAATTGGTATATGTAACAACGTACTCTACCCAGAGTAAGAGGATAAAAAGGATCTTTCAGGCACTTATTAAATGGATCCAAAATTACAACTCTTCCCGGAGATCCCAACATTCGCCTACAGGAACAACAAATCTCTACGTAACAGCCTAATCAGAGCAGACATAACAACCACGAGAACCGGAAAAATCACGTTCAAGGGGACTGTTCCATGCCACAACTGCCAACACTGTGGCAATATACTAAAAGGCAATACTATCAGTCACCCGTATACAGGAAAGGCCATTCCCCTTAAACACTCCTGTACATGTGACGCATCAAACATCATCTATGGACTTAAATGTCCTTGCGGCCTATTTTATGTAGGCATGACCACCAGAAAAGCTAAAATCCGTTGGTCAGAGCATAAATCCAACATTAGAACAAAAAGTCACAAATCACTGGTTGCAATACATTTCTCTGAAGCCAGACATTCTGTAGCACAAATGAAATGTGTGATACTTGAACATGTGAAACTCGGCCCAAGGGGCGGAGATATTGTAAGAGCTCTCCGCCAGAGGGAGATAACATGGATCGATACCCTGGATTGTCTTAGCCCTAGAGGCATGAATGTAGAGGTCGATCTGATGTGTTATGTTTGATGCATCAAAATGTAAAGCTGATTGTCTGATATGCTATGTTTGATGTATAAAAATGAAAAGTAGATGTTTGGTTTGAAATAACCTCTAGCTTACCTTTTGATGCCTGACCTTGAGGGCCTGAAGGGCGCTTGACCTAAAGCCAGATGGTGACCTAGAAATATACACCGAATATTTCTTGTTACATGTCTCCAAGAATCTATATGCGGGTCAGACCATGGAACTAAGGTACATGACGAGTTGTTGTAGAATGTGAGCCGACTGGTCAGCAGGGACAAATGTGGAATGTACAAAAAGTAAGACGGAGCCTGGTTACAGGAAAGGCTCTTACTAGATTAGAGCCCGATACCAGATGGGAGCAAGTAAACCCCTTGGCCATATAAAACATTATGTACACAGTGACCATAGTACACCCTTCAGAAACCAGTATGGAAGGGATGGAAGGTCATGCCACCTGTTGGCCAGTGCATAGGACAGGCGGGGACCCAAGCAGACTTATTGTCTGCGCCACTCCCCACTCACCTGTGCTTGGGCCCAATGACATGATTCCCTACTAGGACTCAGAATCTCTTATACCTATAAATAACCTGAATTAACGAAACAGCATGGCCCTTGATTCTAAAGGTTAAGATCAACAGGCATTTCAATTTGGTACATCGGCCTCCAGTTAGTGTTACATGGAGGTGAGGCATAGAGTTAATAGACTAGTACATGGCCATGGACTGACACCAATATGAATGGTGGGAGTCCCGAATATTCCAACAATTAACATACCATCAGGATTTATTAGACTCCATCGTCACTGTAAGACGAAAAATCCGAAACATTCTCAATTCCCAGGTAGGAATGAGTAAGAAGCACGCACGCATGCGCGGGTGAACAGTGTACGAGCCTCGGGGTGGTGCACTGCACACCCTGAGCATGCATAGAAGGAAACGGGATCAGTCCATAGGCATCGCGCTGTCCACTAGCGCATGCACAATGGGATCCGTCCCAAGCACTCCCTACGCGCATGCGCGATTGGGAAGCGGTCGGATCCGCTCTAACGCATGCGCATAGATATCTAAACAGCGTTTAATACAGTCTGCATTTCGTAAGCTCACGGACTGGTGGAAGCCCCTCGATTTCCGGATACCTGATGGCTCTTGGCACACACATGCCTCGCACATAGAAGTGAGCGAGAGATTGATACCCAAACAGCAAAATAGCCCCTTCTTTGCTATTGAGCTAAGGAGTTACTCTGAACACTGCTAAAAGTCAGAATTACCTTTAGGTAATGCAAACAAGGTAGAACTCGCCACCTAAGGAGGGTGTGAGGGAAGATTAAGTTCACTCCATTAATACCAAGGGGTTCGCCATAGGAACCAAACTTATAGATGATGGCAACAAAATGTACCATAATCCCTCTAGAAACATGCACTGAATCCACATTCCGTTCTGTTTTTTCCCCAGAAATTCTTGGTGTGAGAGTCTTCTCGAGGTGAAACCAATTACACACACAGCGAGTTATGCGCAATCAATCCCACCTACAGGGTGTGTCCAAAGACCAGAGATAAAGGTGCTAGCGGCACTAAAAAAGAGGTACTTTGAATAGTATGCTTGTAATTATTAGAAGTATAACTCTGAAAGTGTTAATTTGTTTGGAGATGAGATTGCCAAAATTGAGCCAGCTTAATAACACTAATAGCGGAATACTTTCTATGTCTTTTGCTTTAGGAATTGAAATCACGAACATATTGAATTTTGGGAAACAAATAGTATCATTGGCCCTGAAGATGGACTGTTGTAAAGTCCGAAATGCGTTGGCAATTCACTGAAACTCCTTGATACTACTTTGGATTGGTGACTTTGAACCAAAGAACATTATTATATTATTTCATTCTGTTATTATTAAACTCAAGGAAAAGGGACTTTGCAAGTCTATGTGTGAAACAAAAGTCTTACAATTGAGAGTGTACTAGAATAAATTCTGTGAGACAAACCAACTATGGTTAAACCTTGGTTATGTTTATCAAAAATGTTTTGAAAAACTGTGCCCTTTGGTTGATTAAAATAACCCCTTTAGAGGCTTCTGATTTTTTCAAATGTTGTGAATCATTGTATGAAGGAATTGATTGTTACACTCTGTGAACTGAGTTAGGTGCATGACACACAACCGGTTGTTATACTAATAATTAACTAGATGTTATATACCCATCTTAACTCTATTGAACATCTACACTTTGAAATCCTTATATGTAAGACTGTATAACAATACACAAAACTTCGAACAGCAAGCAGTGGGACCTACATTAGAACCCACGTGCATGCAACTTTAATGATTTTGGGATTGAACTCCCCTTGGAGTGCACTAAGGGTTGGCACGTAGCAATACATGCCCTCTTTCCTAGTCTTTTCTCCAGTCCCGAGTGGCCCTGTGACATTTGCCCTGGTGCACCTGAAGCCTTACTATAACAAAATAGCAACAGATGGAATCCCCCTTATTTTTGAAATAGATGAAACTTTAAATCAAAACGATAGTAGTGCCTCCCTCTCCACTCACTTACAATTGTTGTTCTATCGGCCATGATTTTTGGGGAGAGCACACGTGCCTATCCATTCAGTAATTCACTCAAATAGAATGTCTTTTAATAAAATTGAACAAACCACAGATAGAAGAGCAGAAACATTAGGCTTCAGTGAAGAAGAAGCAAATTGGATCCTAGAACTAATTAAATTAACAAGTGAAGACCTGACCACATCAGAAAAACCAGAGGCACTCATCAGACAACTGGAGTGGAAAATAAGACGTGAAATCAACCTCAAATTACACGCCTCGACCTTAGCATGCTATTATAAAGCACAGAGAATACCCTGTGGTTTAAGAGTAAACTTGGAACCGACTCTATGCAAAGAGAATCCTGCATTTGTTAAAAGGTGGCGCCAGATATTAAACAAATGGCCATTGGACCTAATACTCCTCACTAAAGAAGAATTGGCACATAACCTCAAAACACTGGGCCTCATCCCGACCCAGTCACTAATGGGTTAACAGCGCCATAAAAGGCTGCGGCGCCGTTAACCTATTGGCGCCTAATTACGAGGTCCCTTTGCGGGACCCGACCTTAACGGCTGGTGTAGACCAGCCGTTAAAGTAGGGACCCGCAAAGGGACCTTGGTGCTAATTACGGTGCCGCAATTTGCGGCGCCCTACTTAGCGCCTTCCCCATTCCCATTGAGCCCTATGGGGCAAAAATGGGAATGGGGAAGGGCCATGGAGGAAGGGGGAATTACCGCCCCGCCAACCTTGTAATGGGGTGGTAATTCCCCCTTTCTCCATGGCGGAGTCGGTAACTTACCGGCATGGACCATGGTGCTAATAGCACCATGGTCTTCCGCCAGGGTCGTAATGAGGCCCACTAAGTGAAAACGTTGGAATCCTTAAAGCATCCTTGAGTAAATGTTACTCAGAGGACCAACTAAAAGAAGTTTTGGACGATACCAACCAGAAGCTCCAAAAATACAAACAAGTACTGGAGACCAAAAAAATACGTACATTTCGAAGGGACACACTGGACTACAAGTTAGATATAGGGCCTCATTACACGGTAGGCGGTAAGGGTTAACGGTCACCGGTAATGGTACCGGTGACCGTTAACCCTTACCGCCTTACTACAAAGTCCTTTAGCGGGCTGGTGCTTTAACGCCTGCTTTTAGCAGGCGTTAAAAACCAACCCGCTAAGGGACCTTGGTGCTAATTACGGCACCGCAAATTTGCGGTACTGTAATTAGCACCTTCCCCATTCCCATTATGCCCTATGGGGCAAAAATGGGAATGGGGAAGGGCAATGGTGGAAGGGGGAATTACCGCCCCACCAACCTTGGAATAGGGCGGTAATTCCCCTTTCCACCAAGGCGGTGCCGGTATTTTACCGGCATGGAGCAAGGTTCTATTAGCACCTTGGTCCACCGCCTACCGTGTAATGAGGCCCATAGCGTACACATGGCAGGAATATTATGGACAACGTCCAAACAGGCCTTATCAGGGACAGACACCGAAACAAGCCACACCAGATGCCGAAGCCACGACTTCAGACGCATCCAGTACGGAAATGGACCCGACAGCGATACCAGAAACCTCCCAAGCAACTGGTTCACTAGAAGAAACACCGGCTACAGAGGAACTGCCTTTTTTAGAAAAAGGCCAACAAGACATGGACAGAAGAAGAAATGCACAGAGAAAGAAGACCCAGAAAAAGACCTAGTGATTAATATCTCATCACACACTCTGACCCGCCTTGAACTTCGGGTACTTCGGAAAGGGCTGTCCTTTGTCCCTCAGAGTAACAGTACATTACTGAAAGAAAAACCAAACTTTTTCAGATTTCTGAGGAAAATGAAACTAAAAGTATTCTTTGACGACCTCGAAGAAGACCAAGACACTAATGTAACATCCGTGTTTCTCGAGCTTAACCCGAAACGTTGTTTCAACCCTCAAGTTCAGAACCATGTACTATCGACTTTTGAAAAAATGATACTCCAAGATCTTAAAAAACTGGAATTCAAGAGAGGTAGCTATGGGAATTTCTCGATATGGGATAAACAAACCCTTACGAATCTATTGGACAATCAGACAATAATCTTCAAACCCGCAGATAAGGGAGGCGCACTTGTCTTAATGGACAAAAGTGACTACCTAGAGGAAATTGAGAGGCAATTGGTGGACACAGAAACCTACAGAGAAATTAACCCCTAGATGAAGAGGAAGAGATGGGGAAAATCTTGGAAAAAACACATACGTTTCTAAACAATAAACATCCAATCATGCCCGTCTTGTACATACTGCCTAAAATCCACAAAAGACTACTGAAACCACCCGGTCATCCAATAATTGCAGCCACTAACAGCATTTTAGAACCTCTTGCACAGTATCTGGATCGGATCTTACAACCATTAATTCAGAACACAGAATCGTATTTGAAGGACACAACAAGTTTTCTACGGAAACTACAAGATGTCGAATTTGCAGAAGGCCGGGACATCCTTTTTACCATGGATGTTACATCGCTCTACACCAACATTACCCATGAAACAGGTCTAGAGGCAGTAGAATGGATATTGCTAAGAACAGCAGACTGTAAAGCAGATCAGGTGTTTGTTTTGACCTTACTAAAATTCGTTCTAATGAACAATTTCTTTAAATTTGGAGAGCGCTACTTTTTGAAAATATCAGGAACCAGCATGGGAGCCGCTATGGCACCATGCTACGCCAATATATTCATGTTCTATCTGGAATACGAGAATGTCATAACCTCCCCAAGATGGTCTCGACATCTATCACTTTACACACGATACATCGATGACGTGTTTGGAATCTGGACGGGCCCAAAAGAGGAGCTGGAGCAATTTTTTGCCGTGATGGACTTGATGAATCCTAGAATCAAGTTTACGACAACTACTAGTGAGTCCAAAATACACTTCTTGGACGTCGAAGTTTACGTGAAAGAAGGGAAACTGCAGACACGTATTTTCACAAAGGAGACAGATAGGAACAGCCTACTTCTAGTCACAAGTTTTCACCCACAAAGAACACTAGACAGTGTACCATTGAGCCAATTCTTAAGATACAGGCGCAATATCTCGGAAACGGCAGAATTCTCAAGGGAGTCATTATCATTACAAACGAAGTTCATCGAAACGGGATATGACAGACATGTAATATCTGAAATCAAAGAGAAAGTGAATTTGACCCAAAGAGAAACTCTCTTGGCAACCAGAAGTACCCAGGAACAACAGAAATTGGTATATGTAACAACGTACTCTACCCAGAGTAAGAGGATAAAAAGGATCTTTCAGAAACATTGGCACTTATTACAAATGGATCCAAAATTACAACTCTTCCCGGAGATCCCAACATTCGCCTACAGGAACAACAAATCTCTACGTAACAGCCTAATCAGAGCAGACATAACAACCACGAGAACCGGAAAAATCACGTTCAAGGGGACTGTTCCATGCCACAACTGCCAACACTGTGGCAATATACTGAAAGGCAATACTATCAGTCACCCGTATACAGGAAAAGCCATTCCCCTTAAACACTCCTGTACATGTGACGCATCAAACATCATCTATGGACTTAAATGTCCTTGCGGCCTATTTTATGTAGGCATGACCACCAGAAAAGCTAAAATCCGTTGGTCAGAGCATAAATCCAACATTAGAACAAAAAGTCACAAATCACTGGTTGCAGTACATTTCTCTGAAGCCAGACATTCTGTAGCACAAATGAAATGTGTGATACTTGAACATGTGAAACTCGGCCCAAGGGGCGGAGATATTGTAAGAGCTCTCCGCCAGAGGGAGATAACATGGATCGATACCCTGGATTGTCTTAGCCCTAGAGGCATGAATGTAGAGGTCGATCTGATGTGTTATGTTTGATGCATCAAAATGTAAAGCTGATTGTCTGATATGCTATGTTTGATGTATAAAAATGAAAAGTAGATGTTTGGTTTGAAATAACCTCTAGCTTACCTTTTGATGCCTGACCTTGAGGGCCTGAAGGGCGCTTGACCTAAAGCCAGATGGTGACCTAGAAATATACACCAAATATTTCTTGTTACATGTCTCCAAGAATCTATATGCGGGTTAGACCATGGAACTAAGGTACATGACGAGTTGTTGTAGAATGTGAGCCGACTGGTCAGCAGGGACAAATGTGGAATGTACAAAAAGTAAGACGGAGCCTGGTTACAGGAAAGGCTCTTACTAGATTAGAGCCCGATACCAGATGGGAGCAAGTAAACCCCTTGGCCATATAAAACATTATGTACACAGTGACCATAGTACACCCTTCAGAAACCAGTATGGAAGGGATGGAGGGTCGTGCCACCTGTTGGCCGGTGCATAGGACAGACGGGGACCCAAGCAGACTTATTGTCTGCGCCACTCCCCACTCACCTGTGCTTGGGCCCAATGACATGATTCCCTACTAGGACTCAGAATCTCTTATACCTATAAATAACCTGAATTAACGAAACAGCATGGCCCTTGATTCTAAAGGTTAAGATCAACAGGCATTTCAATTTGGTACATCGGCCTCCAGTTAGTGTTACATGGAGGTGAGGCATAGAGTTAATAGACTAGTACATGGCCATGGACTGACACCAATATGAATGGTGGGAGTCCCGAATATTCCAACAATTAACATACCATCAGGATTTTTTAGACTCCATCGTCACTGTAAGACGGAAAATCCGAAACATTCTCAATTCCCAGGTAGGAATGAGTAAGAAGCACGCACGCATGCGCGGGTGAACAGTGTACGAGCCTCGGGGTGGTGCACTTGCACACCCTGAGCATGCATAGAAGGAAACGGGATCAGTCCATAGGCATCGCGCTGTCCACTAGCGCATGCACAATGGGATCCGTCCCAAGCACTCCCTACGCGCATGCGCGATTGGGAAGCGGTCGGATCCGCTCTAACGCATGCGCATAGATATCTAAACAGCGTTTAATACAGTCTGCATTTCATAAGCTCACGGACTGGTGGAAGCCCCTCGATTTCCGGATACCTGATGGCTCTTGGCACACACACGCCTCGCACATAGAAGTGAGTGAGAGATTGATACCCAAGCAGCAAAATAGCCCCTTCTTTGCTATTGAGCTAAGGAGTTACTCTGAACACTGCTAAAAGTCAGAATTACCTTTAGGTAATGCAAACAAGGTAGAACTCGCCACCTAAGGAGGGTGTGAGGGAAGATTAAGTTCACTCCATTAATACCAAGGGGTTCGCCATAGGAACCAAACTTATAGATGATGGCATCAAAATGTACCATAATCCCTCTAGAAACATGCACTGAATCCACATTCCGTTCTGTTTTTTCCCCAGAAATTCTTGGTGTGAGTGTCTTCTCGAGGTGAAACCAATTACACACACAGCGAGTTATGCGCAATCAATCCCACCTACAGGGTGTGTCCAAAGACCAGAGATAAAGGTGCTAGCGGCACTAAAAAAGAGGTACTTTGAATAGTATGCTTGTAATTATTAGAAGTATAACTCTGAAAGTGTTCATTTGTTTGGAGAGAGATTGCCAAAATTGAGCCAGCTTAATAACACTAATAGCGGAATACTTTCTATGTCTTTTGCTTTAGGAATTGAAATCACGAACATATAGAATTTTGGGAAACAAATAGTATCATTGGCCCTGAAGATGGAATGTGGTAAAGTCCTAAACGCGTTGGCAATTCACTGAAACTCCTTGATACTACTTTGGATTGGTGACTTTGAACCAAAGAACATTATTATATTATTTCATTCTGTTATTATTAAACTCAAGGAAAAGGGACTTTGCAAGTCTATGTGTGAAACAAAAGTCTTACAATTGAGAGTGTACTAGAATAAATTCTGTGAGACAAACCAACTATGGTTAAACCTTGGTTATGTTTATCAAAAATGTTTTGAAAAACTGTGCACTTTGGTTGATTAAAATAATCCCTTTAGGGGCTTCCGATTTTTTCAAATGTTGTGAATCATTGTATGAAGGAATTGATTGTTACACTCTGTGAACTGAGTTAGGTGAATGACACACAACCGATTGTTATACTAATAATAACTAGATGTTATATACCCATCTTAACTCTATTGAACATCTGCACTTTGAAATCCTTATATATAAGACTGTATAACAATACACAAAACTTCGAACAGCAAGCAGTGGGACCTACATTAGAACCCACGTGCATGCAACTTTAATGATTTTGGAATTGAACTTCCCTTGGAGTGCACTAAGGGTTGGCACGTAGCAATACATGCCCTCTTTCCTAGTCTTTTCCCCAGTCCCAAGTGGCCCCGTGACATTCGCCCTGGTGCACCTGAAGCTTTACTATAACAAAACAGCAACAGATGGAATCCCCCTTATTTTTCAAATAGATGAAACTTTAAATCAAAACGATAGTAGTGCCTCCCTCTCCACCCACCTACTACCACCAATCCCATAAACCACTGTTCAACCACAGTCCACAATTGCATAGTATCTAGTGGCCTATGTTTCCATATGAATTAAACAAGTTATCAGCCCCGCCACTCTCTCTCATGTACCTTTCAAATGGCCCATTAGCCTGGGCATCCCATCTTCACCGTCAGACTAAGCCAGGAATGTACACACCCTGTTCAACTCCTTCCTTCTTCCTTCCTTCCTTCCTTCCTTCCTTCCTTCCTTCCTTCCTTCCTTCCTTCCTTCCTTCCTTCCTTCCTTCCTTCCTTCCTTCCTTCCTTCCTTCCTTCCTTCCTTCCTTCCTTCCTTCCTTCCTTCCTTCCTTCCTTCCTTCCTTCCTTCCTTCCTTCCTTCCTTCCTTCCTTCCTTCCTTCCTTCCTTCCTTCCTTTCTTCCTTCCTTCCTTCCTTCCTTCCTTCCTTCCTTCCTTCCTTCCTTCCTTCCTTCCTTCCTTCCTTCCTTCCCATGTCCATCTCCAGCTTTTCAATGGAATGTAACCCGAACATTTCACAGCTTTTGCTGGGATACACTGGGTCGAGTTCGGGGTTATCCTGCTGATCTGGTGTGCTCAAGCCCTCCATAGATTGGGTGACTCCATGGTGTACCAGCAGTTAAAGAAAAACTACCAAGCCACTTGGTTATCTTTATCACTTCAGGACTATATAGTGTTCACCTGGCTTGATACCACAATGCCTCGTTGAACGCCAGAGTATCCATCAACTTCGCCAATTAGCGTTTTGGCCATGAAAACTTTATGCTCCCCCTTCAAATCCTTTCACTCCCCTGTTCCATTTAAAGACCTGTGTGGTAAACTGGCAAACCTTTCTGATACTAAAGTTTCCACTATGAAAAAGGACTTTAATACGACTGCTTAGGAGAGTGGGAAATCAAATATGCTGTCTTGTCACCCTTAATATGACCCATCAGAGGTTTCCGCCCATGAACATTGATCTCTGCTCTTCCTACACTATTTAATATCTATATGGCACTGCTCTTGCATGTGATGTCCGCATTTGGATTGTCACACAGTTTGTGGTAGATCTCTTTCTTCTGCTGGGGCCTTCCTCTGGAACAGCCTCCCTGCCTCTCTGAAACTTGAGAACCATCTCTGTTTCCGGAAGAACCTCAATACCTTCCTCTTTGCTTCTGCCTTGTCTCTTCCTCTCCCCGGCTGATTTCCTGTCTGATACTGCACTGGTCACCTGGCTACCCTCTGATTGCGGGCGCAGGTCTCTTCCCGCCCAGTTGCACACCCGCACTGCCTCCTGCAAACCTTGCACTTGGGTCTGTAGCTGTAACCCTACAGTCCCCCTACCTGCACTTTTTTGGACACCTGCTGTCTGCACTTACCCTTGCACCTGCCACCTGCTGGCCGCACTTCTTGTATTGTTTTGATCCCATGTAAAGCACTGCCCCCTCCCCTTTCCCCTGGCACTTTTCCCCTCCCACTCCCTTGCACTTGCATGATCTCAATGTCACTTGGCCTAGTAAGATCGTTGTCTCTGTCCTCCCTCTGCTCCCACGTCCTTGCCTCGTTGCACCTTGAATCACTTGTAGGCCGCGCCTACCATCACTCCTACCGTGCCCGCCATCACCACCACTGCAACTACCAGCGGCCGCGCCAGCCATTGAGCCTGCTGCCCCTGCCATCACCAACACTGCAACTACCATCAGGAGCTGCACCACCCTTCTATATCTTGCTGCCCAGGAACGCTGCCCAGCCCAGCACAGTAGCAGTCCACTGAGTGACCCGCTGCCACACTGCGGACCCTGCTGTTCTCACCTCTCCGACCCTCTGCTGCTGACCTCCAAAGGTTCCTACCACTCTCACCAATCCACCCTCGGTGCTGACCCCCAAGGATCCTACCACTCTCACCAATCCACCCTCGGATGCTCTGCTGCTGCAACCTTTACTCCACTGCCTTGACCCCCACTCACTTACCTTGACCCCCACTCACCTGCTGTGGCTCGGTGCTGATCTCCAAGGATCCTACAACTTTCTCCAATCCACCCTTGGTCGCTCTGCTGCTGCATCCTTAACTCCACTGCCTGGACCCCCACTCACCTGCTGTGACTCCCCATCCTTCTTCACTAAAGCCTCACCTCTACCAGCCCTCTCACCCTCCCCCTCCCAATCCACCATCGGACGCTCTGCTGCTGCAACCTTTACTCCACTGCCTGGACCCCCACTCACCTGCTGTGACTCCCCATTCTTCTTCACTAAGGCCTCACCTCCACCAGCCCTCTCACCCTCCCCCTCCCAATCCACCCTCGGTCGCTCTGCTGCTGCATCCTTAACTCCACTGCCTGGACTCCCACTCACCTGCTGTGACTCCCCATCCTTCTTCACTAAGGCCTCACCTCCACCAGCCCTCTCACCCTCCCCCTCCCAATCCACCCTCAGACGCTCTGCTGCTGCAACCTTTACTCCACAGCCTGGACCCCCACTCACCTGCTGTGACTCCCCATCCTTCTTCACTAAGGCCTCACCTCCACCAGCCCTCTCACCCTCCCCCTCCCAATCCGCCCTCGGATGCTCTGCTGCTGCAACCTTCACTCCACTGCCTTGACCCTCACTCACTTACCTTGACCCCCACTCACCTGCTGTGGCTCGGTGCTGATCTCCAAGGATCCTACAACTTTCTCCAATCAACCCTCGGTCGCTCTGCTGCTGCATCCTTAACTCCACTGCCTGGACCCCCACTCACCTGCTGTGACTCCCCATCCTTCTTCTCTAAGGCCTCACCCTCACCAGCCCTCTCACCCTGCCCCTCCCCTCTACTGAACCTGCAACAGCTCCTAATACCTACTCCAATTGTGGACACCCTGCTGTGTGGCCACCAGCACTCACTCCTATCCCCTTCTTGTCATGCACACTATCTGTCTTTCCCTTCGTCTGCCTCCCTCCATCTCCCTCCCCCTCCTCCTCTAACTTCCGCTCATCCTCATGTCCACCCCCCCTCTCAGCTCGCCCCTGCCCACCCCTTACCCCTCGCACAATCCCTTCTCGCTCTAATCTTATCCACCTCCCCAGTGTCAATCCCTCCAGTATCATCAACATTGCCCTCTGGAATGCCCGATCCATCTGCAATAAAGCCACTGCGGCCCTTAACCTGTTCTTCCGACTCAACCAACACTTCCTTTGCATCACTGAGACTTGGATCCCCCCTTCAATTCCACTGTTCCTGCATCTCTCTCCACCCCCTCTTCCGCCTTCTCTCATGTCTCATGCCCCTCAGGTTGCGGAGGCGGCGTCGGTCTCATTTCTCACCCTCAATGTCTTTCCTCATCCCCTACCTTATCTCTCCCTACCTTCTCCTCCTTTGAATTCCTCTTCAAATCCTTCACTCACCCTCACGCAATCTCCTTCTTAATTATTAAAATACCTCCTGGCCCCCTCTCTTCCTTCTATGAAGACCTGGACAATCTTCTCACTCTCATTTCTCCCTCCCCTACTCCTCTCTCTGTCCTCTGCGATTTCAACCTCCCTCTCTCAACCTCATCTCATTCTTCCCCTCTTTTCTCCTTACTTGACTCCTACCTCCTCTCTCCCCATCCTACCCCCCCACCCACTCCTCTGGATCCACTCTCAATCTCATCTTTCTCTCATCTTGCTCTTACTCCCTGTATCGTCTCTCCCCAACTATCTCTCCGACCACACCTTGCTCTCCTTCTCCCTTACTGCTCCCCCTCCTCATTGTACTCCCCCTCTCCCACCTCTCCCTCCTTCTCTCATCGCGATCTCCGCAACTTCAACCCTTCTCTCTTCCTTGACTCCTGTTCTTCCTCCCTTCACCCTCTCCCCAATTTCTCATCCCTCTCGGCCGATGACGCAGTCTCCTCACTGCCCTCCTCTATATCCTCCAGTCTTGACCAACTCTATCCTCTTACTTCCTTCTCCCACTCAAACAAACCTTCCCAACCCTGGCTCTCCTCTCACCTTCTGTCCATGCGTCGCCTCCTCCGTCATCTTGAACGACGCTGGCTCAAATTCCCTTCTCTGACTAACCAATCCTCTTACTTCTCATATCACTCTCTCTATGGCTCTTGCCTCACATCTGCCAAGTGGTCTTACTATTCTAACCTTCTCCACTCACAATCTTCTCACCCCTGCCATATCTTCCTGACCCTCTCTTGCCTCCTTTCCCTCCTACTCCTGACCCTTCCAGAAACTCTCCCCTCTCTCCCTCTGACTTTGCCAACTTCTTCTCATCCACAGTTCTCTCTCTTTGCCAAAACATCCTCTCCTCTCCTTCCTTCTCCCCTCCTTCCCCCTGCTCCTCTTCAATCTCCGCTAAAGTGTCCACCTTCTCTCCTATCACCCCTGCCTGAGTCTCCTGTCTCCTGTCCAAAACTCACCCTACTGCCGCCCCGCCCCCTCTGATCCCATCCCCACCTTCCTCATCCCCAAAATCTAGCCTCTCCTCATCCCCTACCTAACCACCTTCTTCAACATCTGTCTCTCCTCTACTACCTTTCCTTCAGCTTTCAAACATGCTACCATAATCCCTATCCTGAAGAAACCTTCTGCTAGCCCTCTTCTTGCCTCCAACTTCAGACCAATCTCCCTTTCCCCTTCATCACAAAGCTCCTCGAGTGCCTAGCCTACTCTCAACTCTCAGATTTTGTCTCCTCCCACTCCCTCCTCCCCACCTCTCAATCTGGTTTCCACCCTAAACACTCCACTGAGACTGCTCTCACTTATGTACTCAATTCTCTCCTCACTGCTCGCTATGCTAAGTAATCCTCAATTCTCATCCTCCTTGACCTCTCTGCAGCTTTTGATACCGTAGATCATCCCTTATTTCTTAGCACTCTGTCCTCTTTCAGCTTCAAAGGCTCTGTCCTCTCCTGGCTTTCCTCTTACCTCTCCAATCATTCCTTTACTGTGTCCTGGGGCATCGACACCTCCTCCAACTTCCCCCTGAACTATGGTCGTCCCCCAGGGATCCGTACTTGGACCTTTTCTTTTCTCTCTCTATACCTCCCTTCTCGCCCCTGTCATCTCTTCTTTTGGCATCTCCCACCACTTCTACACTGATGATACCTAACTATTTCTCTCTTTCTCTTCCTTCACCTCTGACCTCCACCACACTCTTTGTTCCTGCCTTACGGCCATAAAAAACTGGATGTCATCCCATTTTCTTTCCCTCACTACGGACAAGACTGAAGTGCTTTTCTTCCCTCCTAACACTCTCTCCCCTCCCCCCTCCTTTCATCCACTTCCCCCTTCCAATCTCCGATCTCGACCCATGCCCGCAACCTTGGCCTCCATATTGACTCCTCTCTCTCATTCTCCAACCACATCTCTCCAACCTCTCGTGCCTGTTGGCACTACCTCTTCAACATCCGCAAGATCCGCTCCTCTCTCACTTTCTAAGCCTCTAAGCTCCTAATCTTCTCCCTTATTTCCTCCCGCCTCTTCTACTGCTCCTCTCTCCTCTTTGGACTCCCTCTCTCTCACCTGACTCCCCTTAAATCCATCTACCACTCCTCTATCCGTACTCTATGTCTTCTTGGCCCTCGAGACTCTATTTCTACCTCCCTCTCTCAACTCGGCTGCTTCCCTTCCTCTCACAACTGAAATTTCAATTCCTCAGTCTTGTCTAAAAATCTCTCCATTACCTCGCCCCCCTATCTTTCTTCCCTCCTCTCATTTTACTCTCCCTCCCGCTCTCTCCGCTCAGCCAATCTCTACCTTCTCACTGTAGCCCCAGCCCCATGTGCCTCCTTACGCTTCCGCTCCTTCCAACTCTGGCCCCCCTCCACTGGAACTCCCTACCTCTCCCTATCCTCTCCACCCCTACCTACTCATCCTTCCGCTCCTCTCTGAAATGCCTTCTCCCCCCTCAAACCCCCTGCCCCCCTTCCCTTCCCTCCTTCCCCTTCCTCCCACTGACCTCAAATTGGACACTGAAACCACTAGGGGGCGTAGGAGGTCACGAGGGGGCTCCCCCGTCCCCTCCGTCCTCCCCCCTTCCCCCTATTCCCACTGACTTAAAATCTGACATTGTAACCCCCATCACCTACCTCCTCTCCCATCCCTCCCCCCTCTTCCCCTCCTTTTAAGTAAATTGTTCTACAAAATGTATCACTGGTTTGTTTCATGTTTGTAAATATGCATCTTTCATTATTGTACCTTGTTGTTATACTATAAAGTGCTTTGGATTAAAGCGCTATATAAACTCAATAAACATAAACATAAACTTGTGTATAGGCATGTTACAAATGCCATATCATATCATGCTGACGACACACACATTTGCAAATCTTGATATCCGCGGATGTGTTGGCTTGGGATAACTTGATGACAGCATGAAGGACGACCGGCTACAGCTGAACTGTAGTAAAATGGAGATCATCTGCTTTGGAAGCCCCACTGCCTTAAAACATCCCCTGGATCATGCTTCCTCACATCCCTTCTATCCACCTTCTGTGGTCATTAAGAATGGGGGGACGAATCTGGGGATGATGTGCGATGCAGGGCTATTGATGGAGGACCAAATGGTGCTGGGCGTCTTCACTGAGCTGTGACGCTTGAGGGACCTCTTGCTTTGCACGCCCAAAGCAGATTGAGCCTCGCTTGCAGGAGTCTTTACAAACGCCAGGCTCCATTATTGCAACAACCGTTCTGATGGCCTCGCTGCTGGCTTAATACAATTAACCTCAAACCCCACGAGCATGCGTGCAAGGAAGGCCCGTAATAAGAATCACATCTGTGGGCTCAGAAGAGTTCTGCACAGGCTCCACATCAATTCAATTTAAAATAGGATATATCATGCATACAAATGTATCCGGCACATCCCTTGTGGAGTAATAGGAGAAAGTACACTGCTACACCCTGTCACGTGCCTCTACTCTGATGGCCAGGTTCTTTTTGTTGGGCCTCATTGTTCTATCAAGGTTTCTATGTAGAAGTTTCCGTCTGGCTCCCCTGGAAGAATCCCTTCCTCTGGCCTTCCCTTAAAACCTCAAGGGAAGGTGTGGACTACACAGGTTGGATCAAAGCTTAAAAGGAGACTGGCCCAGCATCGAAGGCAAATAGCAGAGGAGAAAGAGCACAGGCACAGAAACCAACAAAAGGTTAGAGGAGTAATTAAAGTGAGAGAAATTGAGTTTTAGGAAGAGGGTTTCAATGGATGGGAAAGTAAGGTAAGGCCACTGTCCCAGTAAACTGTCCAGTTATAGCCCAAAGAAACAGGTTAGTAGGGAATTATCCCTAGAGAAACTGAATGAATGATCAAACATTATGCCTAGAGTATGTGCAGATGTAGATGAACAGTGAGAAGTGGGTGGGAAGTAGAAATTGATGGACGAGCCACGGGGCAGGAAATGACATCATTTCTGTTTTGTCAGAATCAAAAATGGAGAGAGGGAGGAGCCATCCATAGTCGGATAGTTGGATGGAGGAAGGATAACTAGAGACAATAGAATTAAGATGCTCTGAAAAAACAGCATTTTAAAAGTGACAAGAAAGGTCAAGAGGGGGATGATAGAGGCACGGGGCAGTGTAGATGGAGAATAGAAGGGGACATAGAACGGAGTCCTGAGGAACATTGAAGCAAAGTGTAAAACCAGGAGAAGATGTGGTGCATCGGGAGCTAGAAGATGGATTAGAGAGATAAGGGGACATTCAGACGAGGGCAGAGCCGGAGATAACAGGAGAGGAGAGGGTGGCACAGCGTAGAGCATGATCAGCCACGACGAATGATGTGGACATGTCAAGTAGAGTAAGAAGAGCAGATAGTTTAGAGAGATGGGCAGAGTTTAAGAAATGTGTCATAGAAGAGCGGGCAGGACTGAACTAAGGCCAAGATAATAAAGGAGCTGATTATAAGCAACCCGTTCAAGAGGTTTAGAAAGAAAAGAGCAAGTGAGATGACAGAGTAGCTAAAATGGCCTGCAGGATTAAGAGCGGCATGACATGATTGCGTCAGAAAAAACACCAGTGGGGATCGAGATAAGGAAAACGATAAGAGGTAGGGAAGAAGCAGGCGGTAAATAGGTGAATGAATGAAGAAGGTATGGTGATATTAAAAGCTGAAGAGGGAGTCAGCATGCTGAAGGCATTGGGGAAGTTCAAGAACAGATACTGGGGTAAGTGAGCCAAAGGATTCAGATGCTGTCAGACTATGGGTGAAGGGTGACTGGGAGAATGGGAAAAGTAAGCGCAAAGTTTGTCAATTGTTTGGGTGAAGAGAGGGAAGTCAGAGGCCATGAGAGGAAATTAATGAGTAGGGTCGGCATTGCAAGGCGGACAGAATGAGCTAAGCACAGAAAAAGATGGTGAGCAGAGGCCATCTTAATAAGGCTTTGATAGTAAAGGTGCTCAGCACGAAATTGATCTCGGCCACCAGAAGAGTGTAGACAGGAGTATAGGCTGCATGTGTCATGGCGGTAGACCCGGTGCAGGCATGAAGGTTAGCAAGACGATCTGTCATTGACGGTCAGGAACTTCACACAGATTACTCTGGACAGGAGCAAACAGATGGATGTCGACGAGCAGCAGAAATGGGAAAAGTATCAGCAGATGGGGTTCAGCGAGCAACAGACTGATGAACATGAGCTAACACTTGTGAGGCGTGTGTGAGAGTACAAGCTCCTTATTATACACCACAATGGGAGGGAGGAGCAAGGGATGTGACTTCTTTCTGAGCAGGTTGATAACGGGGCAGCCACAGACAGACACCAGAACATGTGTGTTGCTGATCTCAGGTGTGCAACTCTCAGGGGCATGAGAACTATGCGGGAGAGGATGCTGAGTTCATGTGTATAATGCCATCTTGTCCTCAGAGGTCATGTTGTGACAGATATCCTGTTATAAGCATATCTACATGTCAGCAAGTATGGCATAGGACTGCCAAATTGTGGACATCAAGGCAGAGCCTCTGGCCAAAAAAGGAGGCTATCAGGAAAAGTGGGACCTGAAGGTTCCTGGACAACACCCCAAGGCATGGGAGTAGAGCCAACAGAGATTTAGGTTTAGATGGGACAGGAGATACTTTCCATTTCCATTAGACTTTACGGAGAGAGTTGCAGGACCTGATGAGGTAAGTACTATAGTGGGCCAGGGGTAAGAACACATACATTCTAGCGCAGATGAAATAGAGAAGATGAAAATACATGAGGCAGAGTTCATGGTGAAAACAGGAAAAGAGTGACTGTCAAGTGAGCATGGATTGCAATGGGAAAATATGTTGGCGCAGAGGGTTAAGGACGGGAAGGGATGAGCATCTAGAATGGGATTGGAAACAAGAGGAGATGAGGATGGCCAGCATTTTGGATTGGTGAAAAAAACAGTGGTGCAAATAAAGGAAGACGTGAAAATCAGATGAAGATCATGAAGCATTTTGACTGCCAGCCTCAAGAAAGCCTGGGTACTCCCCCTTCTAAAAAAAAACCTTAGACCCTACTATTCCCACCAATTACAGGACCATCACTACATCCCCTTCCTGCTAAAAATCCTAGATCAGACAGCCTATCTGCAAGTGCAGTATTTCTTAGAAACCAACAACATCCTCGGTATGAGGCAGTCCAGTTTTCAGCCAGGCCACGGCACAGAAACAGCCCTGTTGGCCCTAAAACACAGATGTATGAGATCAGTAATAAGGGTAAGCCTGCACTCCTCCTCCTCCTGGATCTGTCCGTGTCATTCGACCTGGTCAATCATAAAATCATATGCCACCACCTCATTATTGCTCCTGCTTCTCCCCGATGGCTATTGCCTGGATCACCTCCTTTTTAGAAGGAACAGTCATGAGAGTATTTGCAGAAAACGCCAGTGCATCTCCATCCGCTGTCCCATGCAGAGTACCTCAAGGCTCATGAACATCCCCAACGCTCTACAACATTTTCACAAAGCCTCTTTTAGACATCCTGGACTCCCATGGCATATCCTACACCAGCTGTGACAACAACACCCAGATTCTACTCCCACTCACATGTAGCTACAAGGACGACTCTGACACCTATTCTACCATTCAGGCCTGGATGAGCTAACCACCTGTGCCTTAATGGGGACAAAACCAGCATTCTTCTAGTCGAACCCCCATCAGTACTAAAAAAACTTAGTAGTCAATACACAGCCTTCCACATTGATAACATCCTGATCCTGGTCTCATCATTGGTAAAAACCTTAGGGGTTTACCTCAACGCTACTCTCTCCATGTCCCACCAAGTGAATGCTATTGCATCCTCAGCAGCCTATGCCGCCAAAGTTTTAAATGCTTCACAACCTTTCCTATCCAAAGACAGCTGCCTAATAATTGCCCGAGGAATTATAGGCTCAAGCCTTGACTACTGTAATGTCCTCTTTGCAGGCACTTCTTCCAGAAACTTGCAGAAACTCCAAGTGATACAAAACAATGCCCTGCCAGCAGCACTTAACCTTCCGAAAAAAGAACACATACCTTACATCGCAGACAAACACCGGAATGCCATCCCACCCTCAGAGCAGAAGAATCATACTGGGTTTTCTGCGCAGCTCTAAAGACCCAGCTCTTTGAATAGACTGCCCTGCCTGCCCTCTTCCATTGCCTCCCTGTGCTCATACATACTACACCTCCACAAATTACCTATTTTGTATGTATGAACGTATGCTTGTACCCACCGCCTTGATGTCCTTGGGTTGTTTGTGCACTTTATGAATTAAATAAATCAATAATGTGGTGAGTCTGGGTACTGGAGATGGGGTGGATGGAATCAATAATGGGAATGAAAGCTGAAGAAGGCAGTGAGGAGAAGAGGTGGAGATTAAAGCTGTCGAGAAAGGAGAAAGAGGAGAAGCTAAGAAGTAGACAGTAGAGTGAAGAATCAAGATCAGAACAGAATGAAAAGATGGGGCTGTGGATCAGTAGAAAATGCAGAAGGATGGGCTACAGGGTAGGGAGAAGGACACATATTTCTATTTAAAGAGGGAAAACACTGGGAGCCAGGGGGATTAGCCAATGTAGCAATAACGACAGTGCCAAAATGCAGGTGCACCTTCCACGTCTGCACCTTCTTTAGGTTTTCTGGGTCTGTTTTTTCTTGGTTTAATTCTTGCTTATCACAACTGACATTTTCGGTATCTTGGGGTGGGTGTTCTTCTGATACACTCCCTCTTCTTCAGGGAGTTCCTCAAGGTTCTGTTCTTGGCCTTTTCCTTTTTTCTCTTTATACTTCTCTGTTGGCTGAAGTTATTTAATCATTTGGTTTATCCCATCACTTCATGATAAATTCAAAGATGTCTCTTAGCTGTTAACTCTTGGGTGTCTGATCATTATCTTGTTCTAAATGCGGCTAAAACTGAGGTTCTTTTCTTTCCTGCTAACACAATTCCTTCTCCTTCTCCCTCCTTTATTTCGTTTCCTCCCTCCCAGCTTTCCATTTCTCCTTCGGCTCGTAACTTGGTGACACTGATATATCTTTTGCTCATCATATTTCTGTCTCTTCACGCGCCTGTCATTATCATCTAAAAGCTTGTCCTTTTTCAACTGTTGACGCTACGAAACCTCACTTATTTTTTCACAACTTTTTTATTATTCCACTTTTCTTTTTGGCCTTCCTGTCTCTCGTCTTGCACCACTTAAGTCTGTTTTCAATGCTTCTATTCGACTTCAGTATCTTCTTGCCAGTCGCGATTCTATCTCTTCCACTCTTTCTGCTCTTCGCGACTTTAAATCTCTTTATGGTCTTGTGCCCCGCTTTATCTCTTGTCTAGTTTCATTTTACTGTCCTGCTCGTTCACTCGATTCTCAATCTCAATTTCTACTCTTAGTTCCTCGTCCGCTGTGTGCTCAGTCACGTTTTTGTTATTTTTCTTTGTCAGCTCGTTTTAATTGGAATGTTCTGCCTCTTTCTCTCCATTCCATTACTTTGCATTCTCAATTCCGTACTTCTTTGAAGACTTAACATCTCCAATCCAATGATGTATGGCTCTGATTATTCTTTTGTTGTAACTTGCGTTTAATTTTATTGTACTGATTATGGTTCTATATATAGTGCTTTGGTTTAAAGAACTATATAAATTGCAAATAAAATACAAATACAAATGTGAGGCGAGTGAGGAATGGAAGTGAGTGAAGTGGTGAGCACTGCAGGCATGCAGGAATCTAAGCGGCTGTGAGAGAGAGAAATTAAGCAACAAGTTTAAGGACGAGACCACGGTCAGGTGTAGTTTTGTTACCGATAGAGGAAGCAATAGGGATGAGAGGAGCTTTTAGTTGTGAATGGGGGTTGCCAGGGTTGCCGGCGTGGGATGATGGCTGCAGTAGGCCAACAGGAGCATATATTGATCCATTCAGAATCAGGTAGTACTCATCATGGCTGAGTGGAGGAGGAGGCAAACAGCAGAAGATCACTGGCGAATGAGAAGGTGGAGGTGGAGGAGTCTGCGCTGCACATGGCCTATGTTCTGGGCATGCCTCAAATAGGAGTCACACTCAGCTCACTGCCCATTCCAACTGTTCTCAAGAATAAAACCTGGGCCTTCCAGTGCACGCCCTCACTTGGGACAGTGGGGTGGGCCTTGTTTGAGACGAGTGCGGGACTCAGGCTGGCGGTTTTGTACAGTGTTCGTAAAGGTCAAACTTCTTTGCCGACCCAAAGTCCTGAGCGCACTCACGAGTTGATGGAGAGGGGGAGTAGGGTTGAGGCTGGTGTAGGTTAAGTTGCTGAGTTGTGCTGCACAGTGCTGGAATGATGCTCTCATTCCGCCACACTGAAAATGAAGGCCTTGTGTAGTTCACAAACCACAGACCGGACCCGCCCCAGCGGTGGGCAATCTGCATGGAAGCCCAGGGCCCCACACCAATAACTACTTTCACTGGCTCAGAGATGACATTGCGGAGGAGCTGCTTTCCCACTCAATGCCTTCTTCCATAATGACAGCCAGCGAGGCCCTGCTGACTCTCCATTAGACACATGCGGGCCCCCTGAGCTACATTCCAAAGTTATTCTGCAAATAAAGAAATATCACACTGAAGTCAATGGCCCTCATTCCGAGTTTGGTGGTAGTCATGGTGCTATTTGCGCCATGACTGCCACCAATAATGGGACCATGTCTGGTTTGGTGCAATGGGGACTTACTGGTGTAGTCTGACCTTGGCGGGACCGGTAAGTCCCCATTGCACCAACCATTCCCCATTCCCATTTGAGCCCCCAAAGGGCTCAATGGGAATGGGGAGGGCGCAAATAATGGGCTCGCGAATGTCAAGCCCGTTATTTGCGCCCTGGTCCCTTAACGGGTCCCGTCCACAACGGCTGGTCAGACCAGCCGTTAATGGAGGGACCCACTAAGGGACCTCGTAGTAGGGCGGTAAGGGATTACCGGCACCGGTCTCCTTGCCGGTGCCCGGTATCCCTTACCGCCCACCTTGGAATGAGGGCCAATATATCTGCAAGTAAGTGCAATAAGAACAGCAAAGGTACCATTTGCATGTGAAAGTCCCTACAACTCCAGTAAACTACTAAAATGTGTGCCCTTTCCCCAAGACAGTAACAAAATCTTTCTCACTTTTTAAACCACTTATGTGAAATGGGGATCCAGTCAAAATATCTAAAAACATCACAGAGTGGTAAATTTCAGAGTGGACCATAACACCGAAAACCACTGCCAACATGAATTAAATAAATAAATGGTAGTGGGTTAAAGGGGTTAAAAAAGTGTCGGAGTGGGGTTTGGGTGGTTTTAAAGGGTAAAAAACACGGGTTTAGGAGGGTAACCCCCCAATAAAAATAATTAAAAATTAGGTGTTTTCTGGTGTTTTGACCACAATGAATGTTATAACTTGGTGTGTGGGTTTGCTGTGAGCGAGCTGTATGTGTGATGCCACTGCTACGGAATGTGGAGTGTTGATGGATGTTTGGAGTGCTGGGTTCCATGACTTGTCAGTTGGACCTACTTAGCTGGCTGGGTGGATGTCGCCGTGCTTTCTCTACAACGTAACAGCAAAGAAATAAACGTACCTGTCAACTTACCTCCTGGTCCTGGCGCCGTGTAAGACAGGTGACCCACATTACTTCACTGGCGACGAGGATGTTTTCTTTGCTGCTGGGAAGGGGCAGCAGGTGAGAAGTGCTGCCTTCCTAGAAGACATCCATCCAGCAGTTGGAAGCTGCAAGCCGGGCAGTGCAGTGGTAGCAGAGGTCTACGTTTGGGGTCCTGGCTGGGGGCTCTGAGGATCCGGCGGAGCAGAAGGTTGTGTGGTCCATGCAGGAGGAACGCAAGGGGGTGCCGTTGAGACCGTCTTGTCAAGCGGTCATGCTGGGGTCGAGGAGGTCCACTGTCTGGTGGGGCTGGCTGCGTGCGTTGGAGGAGCAGCCTGGAGGCGCTGTTGTATCAGGGTGCCAAGTGGCTGTGCGGGGGGCTGCGGCGGTCCTCTCTCAGAGGTTGAGGGCTGCGTGTCGTGTCCAGTCAGGGCATATCGGTCTCTGAGCGGCGAGGCAAAGCGAAGTACAGAGCAGGTCTGTCTCTGTGGATTGGGAGTACGTTTTTGTGCCTGGAAGCTTTCTGGTGCTGCTGGTGGCAGTTCTATGGACTGGGGTGGCTGGGCATGGCCGTCACACTTGGAGTCTTGCTGGGTGGCTATATTGTTGACTCTGTGGTGCCGGCAAACCAAATTATGACGTCACGGCACCGGGTGTTGGCGTTCCAGCGGGTCCAGCTGGAACGCAACATTCGTATGGAACGAGCCGCAAACCTGGTGCGTCAGGAGAGATTTGTGTTCGTTGAGGGCCAGAGAGAAGATCTTGCATGGCAACGGAGAGTTGCTTTAGAGTTGCATGAAACAACTGCGCGGTTTGCCGGGACAGTGGCGGACCCAGTAGTTCCCATTGGGTCTGGGGCGACCTTCTATGAGGAACTCGTCGGGCAGGACCTGGAGCACATAGTCTTTGTTTTTGGATGTGACTGGTTTTCCTGCAGAAAGGATCATCATTCCGGGCAGGTGCTCCTTTGCAGCTGTGGACCGGGAGAGAAGCAAGTTGGACATGGAGGATTTCTGCAACAGGTGTCGCGGTGCTATGAGGAGGTTGCGGCAGCTGGATCCTGATTTGTGGGGTGCCTCCCAGTGTGTTATTGCTCCTTACGGGACCGTGGACTAATGATGGTAGGTGTTGGGTGAGGCTGGTTGTTTTTGTTGTGGCCTCGCGATTAGTGCGGTTTATGGGGTCGGGTCGGGTCCTGGGTCAATGTATATTGTTGTGTTTATGTCTGTGGCCTGTTTGTTAGGACCTTCTCCCAGGGTTTTGCCGTAGATTTTAGGGTGCAATTTCATTGGTATTGGGGTGTTTCACTGATATGTACTTATTCTTTGCAGAGGAGGGTGGTCGTATGGTTTGGGGCTACAATTTGTTACTGCTTTATTTATTTATTTATTTATTTTCTCCATGGACATGGGGGTACGGTGTTGGCGCAGGGACTTCAGTGCCATGTTCATTTTTCTTGCACTTTATGGTCGTGGGGGCGGGGTTAGCGCAGGGAAATTGCCGCCATGTCATTTATTGCTTTGCATTTCATGGACTTGTGGATGTGGGGCTGGCGCAGGGACTTTAGCACCATGTCGTTTGTGACATGTTCAATTGTTTTTTAAATGGTGCATTCTGGGGTTGTCGGTCACTGTTGGGGGGTTTTTATGTGTTGTTCTGTGGTGTTTTGTGTTCATTTGTAGGGGTATGTCCCCTGGTGATATCATGAGTGGCCGGGTAGGCTCTAGGGTTTATATTCGAAATGTGTCTGTGTGCAGTTATATGCTGTTATAGGTTGTGGTAGTGCAGTTAGATGGTGTTATAGGTTGTGGTAGTGTGGTCCTACTGCAGATATAGGTTTGGGGCAATGAGTTGCTTTCTAGTGGTTTAAGGGGCTGGAGGTGCCATTTTAGTTATTTTCGGTGGGGTGAGAGTTTGGTGCTGTTTAATTGTTTTCAGAGGGGTGGCAGTTAGGTGCTGTTGTTTTGTGGGTAGTGAGGTGCTATCCGGTATTTTCGGTGGGATGGTAGTGGGTGCTTAGAGATACTTGCACACATAGGTTCCAGGGTGGCCGGGTGGGCTCTGGTTGGTGCTCATATATGGGTAGTGTTTGGCGGTTTGGTTGACAGTTTGTACTTAGAGTTTCTGTTGCCAATTTGTGGTAGTAGTATGCTGTTGTTTCGTGCCAGTCGGTGTGGGTTGATCGGGTTATTATGTTGGGTCTTAGTGTGCTTAGAGGTGATTTCCGGCTGGTATTGGTGCTGTTATTTCCTTTTTGGTTTGTTCTGGGTTCAGTTGTGGTGTGCTGGTTCCTGCTCTCATTTTCTGGTTCCGGTGTGCTGCAAGTTTTTCTGGTTTGGTTTCACTATGTTGTTCTGCTTCCTGTGTTGTTCTCTGAGGAGGATGTTCTTTGCTTTGGTCGCAGGTAGGATAGTGACTGTGTTTTGTTGGGCGAGGGGTCTATGTGAGTAAGGTTGGAATTTGGTTATCAAGGTCAGATTTCAAAAGGGGTTATGTCCTAGTTTGGTGGTGCTCATACGTGCTGGCCACACGTGTTTGCTGTTGGTGTTGTATTGGATTTTGTGAAAGGTATACGGAGGGAGGAGTGTTATAACTTGGTGTGTGGGTTTGCTGTGAGCAAGCTATATGTGTGATGCCACTGGTGTTGTGAGATCACTGCTGGGGAATGTGGAGTGTTGGTGGATGTTTGAAGTGCTGGGTTCCATGACTTGTCAGTTGGACCTACTTAGCTGGCTGGGAGGATGCCCCAGTGCTTTATCTACAACGTTACAACAAAGAAATAAACTTACCTGTTAACTTACCTTCCTGGTCCTGGCGTCGTGTAAGTACGTTACTTCACCCACCCAATCAAAAATTAAAACAATTTGGTTTTTTTTGGTGTTTTGACCACAATGAAATGTACCACTCTGTAATTATTTCCGGTAAGATCACATATAACCCTTGAAATGGTGTATGCTTGCTAGCTTGCACAACATTCTTTATAGCATTTAAAATGTGCATAGTTACAATTTGCATGTGTGCCCCAAACATTGTCTACTAACAGGTTATTTTATCGCATTGCTTGTTTTTAGGGGGTTCTTTAAGCCCTAGAAGCACATGTGTAAAACACTGGATATTTTTAAGACTCTCATTATTTTCCCCATTTCAGACTGGAAAAACAAAAGCACAATCATAGCCTTTGCGTATGTGCTTCTCTATGGTTTTGCATATTTGTTGTTTGATTTAGGATGTGATTTCAGAACTTTTAATGTAAGTTCTATATAACAGTGTTGTGTAGCATTTGAAAAACAAACACTAATGTATATGTGTACCAGATATGTGTTAATGTGCCAAAACCTCAGACAGGGTTCAAACTGGCTTCACTATTTGGCTAAAGCGTGTGATCCTGGCACGCTCGTTTTATACCACTGTGCTTTATCTGCCAAAATAGGGATGCCTTAAAAGTTCATCATTTTCATGTGCTCTATTAAAAAACCTCCAAAACGGATAAATAGAAAGTAGTGGGACTCCACGTGTAATATTCACAGTGTCCATTTGCGTATTGTACACCACAACAGTGCTTGTCTCTTTGCTTACGTTCAACTTCTTGTGATGTAACTTCCTATCAAGATCAAAGTCACTTTTGTAATGTCCCTTGCAAAGATGTCAATGCATATGCAAATTAGAGGTCTTGCATTCGTCACACACCCTAGTGCCAAAACCAATCACTGAGCTTTGGGCCATACTGCCCCCAGCCAATGACTGCCCTCTCCTGTACACAGAAATGTGTTAGCATCGTAATAGAACTTAACAGACTAACACAGGAGCAGACCTTGACAGTAACAGCCACAGCTCTATTTTAAAGGAAGCACAGCCAGGTAGCTAAACTGCATGGAAACATATGTTCAATGGGATTATACTGACAGAGTCCAGAGCTTTTTTTAATTAGAAATCAGTCACTGTAATGTTTGTATAAGTATCCATTAAATGTATGTGTCATATCAGAGGAATGGAAAACTGCTCAAATCAATGCAGTCTTGAGGATGGCTGTACAAAATAGTAAGCTGCCTGCTGGCCTGCTTCTGAGAAGTGCTCTGGAAGTGGAGAAAGGAGGTTCATCAAAGTCGCTTTTCCTTTTCCTGCATGTGGATGCATGAGGAACTCTACCAGAACTTCAGTAGTCAATTTCAGCCACACCGTGGAATGCTGGGAGAACATATTTGGGGACACTCCAAATCACCTGCATATTAGCAGTTTCACCAGAAACAGATTTGCCCGAACGTTATCTGGGTTTCGGGGAAACTGCTTTGGATGATTTGGGGCAAAAGAGTATATGCGGGTAATTCAGGGAATAAAGGTGCGCCGAAATTACTGATGTAAGCTGGCGCAAGCGTGAAAAAAACGGTGCACGTGTGCAAATCGCACGCGTGCGATTCATGGAAGGCCCTGCGCGTGTTTTCCCCTGGATGTGCGCAAAATCCACGGGTGGCGCACATGGGCGCACATGTCATTGCAACATCCAGAACGCTGTGCGCGACTCACACAGCGAAAGCGCACAACGTCAGCGCAAACACCAAAAAGGGGGCGGAACATGGGGCGGAACAACCGGAATGGGGAACAACGTGTGAAAAAGAAGGCGTAACTGGGGAAGTACTGCAGGGAAATACACAGAACGCCCACACGCACGTGGACAACAGGTATTCATGGAATCGAATAGGGGAAACCCACGCACGGCCAAAGACATGCACAGGCCTAAACACTTCCACCACATGAAGGCAGGCGGTAGCGTCCCTGCGCATTACAAAAGTGCGCGCAAACAACAAACACGTATATACAGCTACGATGAAAGTCCCTTACTGTGGCCCCCTAGGAGAAATGACGTGTCACGCAATGCTCAGACATCCCAAAAAAGCAAGAAAAAGAGATACGCGACCCCTGTAGCCTATGTGCGTGTAAAAAAAACACACGCAGTATGCTGTGGCAGCCAGGAACACAACAAATGTGTACGTGATCAACACGCATGCTAGTATGCCCGAAAAAAAGGGGCACGTGACTAACAGGGACACCCACAGTAGGAAAAATAGTGTGTGTGACTTACCGTCTGCCTTGCGTGTAGAAGAAGAACGCGTAGCCAGCACCCATGGCAAAAGAACGTACTGTAGCCGCTGTGAAGTAATCGCGTGTGAACCCCAAAGTCTGGAAAACACACGCACCGCTTTCCATGAAAAGCATGTACAGAGCGATGGAAACCCACGTTGGATCTTCAACCCGTGCCGAGGGAAACGCCCGCACGCACGTTGCATCACCTATGCGCTGACGCGCTAAGGGCCTTTCCTCAAATAACACACTGACATGCTGTTTTTTCACGTGCCAAATCACTCTGTAACAAGCTGGCCACGCGACAACACACGGAAGACCACGCTCTTGCCCAGAAGGCCGAATTACTGCCCCCCAGAGCCCTGAGCCAACTCCCACCAGCCATCTGCTGCTGCCTGCCTGACAGCTCGCCACGTGCCCTGCTATTTGGTGCCTGCACGTCAGCCATCTGCAGGGGTCCAGTTGCTGTGACCACCCCTGCTGGAACAGAAGATTCCTGACTGAAGTTCCATCGCTCCACAGTCCAGCACCAGGACCCAGTTGCCCACCCACACCTGCCTCAGGCGTTGCCATGTTGGGGCAAACACCATCAGAGACCACTGGCAACCCCCAGCAAGAGAGGCAGAGGGCTGCCAGCTTCTCAGCAGGAGAGGTTGGCGTCCTGGTGGAGCAAGACCTGGTGCATTATGATGCCCTCTTCGGAAGACCACGCGCCGACAAGGATGGACAGAGAAGGATCTGGATGGACATCCTGGTTGCCATCAACGCAGAGAAGGTGGCAACGCGGGACCTACCACACATCCACAAGTGCTGGGAGGACTTCAGGTCCAGGACCCTCAGGAAGGTCCGGCGCCTCTTGGAGGCAGAGGATGCAGAGTGGTGCCGAGTCCGCCTTACCGACGACCAGATGAGGGTCCGGGAACGTATACACCCAGCGCTTCACATCCAGGTCCTTCAGAGGCAGACCCGTCCGAAGTCGAGCGGTAAGTGTCCATGCGTACTGATTGGATGCAGTGCATGTTGAGGTGTGCCAGGAGTGTGCAGCTTGGACATATGTCTGGCAAGGCCCATTTATGGATGTGTATGTGCAGAGACATGAACCTGCCGCATGTGGGTCCAGTCATGTGTGATGCACATCAATTGTGTGTGTGTTCCAATGCATGATGCACAAATGCTTGTGGAGAGGCACACATGTCAGCATGACACATGGATGCTCGTTCCACCTTCATGTACGTGCACGGTGTACATGTGTGTGTGTGTGTATTTTACATGTGTGCGACTGTGATGCACCATGGATGCATGTGACACCGACATGTAGGACGCTGATTGGCAGATGTGACATAGTTGCCGATGATTTCACTGTGAAAGGTGGTGGAGATGTACAGATGCATGTATGTCTGGTGGCGTGTGTGCATGTGTCCGGCACTCCCCGTGTTGCATGTCACGTCAGGCTAACCTTCGGATGTTCATGCTGTTGTATGTGTATGGATGCTGCTGCCTGCTGCAACAATCCTGTTAATTTGCGCATGTGTGTGGGTTCAAATCACATGTGTGTTGGGGAGTGTGATGCCATCTGTGAAGTTTGACACTGCCACTCATGTGCAAATGTCATGTGTGTATCAGACCATTGTACAGTGCCCTGATGCCTGTGTTCTGTCTCTCCCTGTCTGCAGCGTCAACTGATGAAGAGGGCAGAGACGGTGCTGTGGAGCAAAGCGGCAGGGATCCCAGCGCCAGCTTGAGATGCAAGGCCCAGCTCCCCTCCCAAATTGTCATCTCTTCGGGGAGTGGGGAGTCTGGTGCCCCATCCGCGTCCGCAGCTGCCAAGGGAAGGTCCAAGAGGCTGAGGTTGGAGGTGGACTCCTCGGCAGCAGAAGAGACAGCTGAGCCCCCACAGGGGCCTATGGAGGTAGATGGCACAGAGTCATCCAGGGTGGTGGGGGGGTTTGGTTGAGGAGGAGGCTGTGGAAGGCACACGCACAGGGCCTGGAGGGGGGGATTCCACTGTTGCTAGTGGTGCAGTCCAGGGGCAGGGACAGGCGGCAGCACAGGCCGACGCGGAGGTGCCTGTGTGTAATCCTGTCCCCGATCCTGTGACTGCATCATCCAGCACCTGCAGGAATGCCTTCGTCCAGACCTGCTTTCAGGGAGGGGATGCTCCACACAACAACTGGCCTTCCTCTCCCTGCAGACATGGCAATCCGGGACCATGTTGAGCCTGTCCTAGCTGGGGTGGCGTTGTATCAACGTGGTATTCAGGATGATGTGCAGAGTTCTCGTGAGGACAATGCACCTCATTTCGAATACCTCATTGACCACGTCGACCTACTAGGACGGGTCAGCAAGGCTGGGTTCCTCCGTGTGCTGGAACTTCTAGTGACCCCCTCCTCAACTGAACCCCCTATGCGCCAGTCGTCCTTTGTGCCATCTTCCTGTCCAAGTATCACCTGGGCACCCTGTGGAGCTGCCCCTGACCCAACGGCCAGGCTGGTGGAGGATACATCCCTGCCGAAGTCAGGAGTCGGAGGTCCAGCAGGGGTGGCCACCCCAACAACTGGACCCCAGCAGTAGGAGGACGCGCAGGCATTGACAGGCAGGCACATGCATGGCAGCTGCAGGCTCAAGGTGGGAGTGATGATGGCTCGGGGCCATCAACATAACAGGGGCAGGAGGACCCTGGATTGAGAGTGTCTTCCGTGTGGCAGCGGTTGGGCCAGCAAATAGATGCGGAGCGACGGCGGGCGGAAGTGGCACGGCTCACTATGGTCAGGGCGGAGAACTCCATGCGCAGTGCATTTAGGCGGGCTGAGTGCCTCGAGGCAACTCGCAGGGAGTTGGAGGAGGACATGGCTGCATCCCTGTGAGCCCTCAAGGCCAGGGAAGAGACCCGCCTCCGGAACATCGACGTGGAGTTCGATGATACCCTGGCCCGGAACATCAAAGAGTGAGCCATAGGACTTGCCCGCCTCCTTTGTACATAGTTCTTTAGGGTTAGGTTTCCTTTGTTTTATGTTTTTTTTTTCGAGTTCATGGACTTTGCTCCACTTTATTTATATAGTTTTTTATTCATAGGAATTTCTTGTAGGTTTCCTTTTGTTTGGGGATCTTGGACCCTTTGGACTTCTATTATACATAGCCCCGGACTTGTATGTACTTTCATTCTTTGGACATCCCATGGAGCAATGTTTTTTTACATTTTTTTTATGTACTTCATTTCGACATTGGAAATGGACCACTTCCCTTTTTTCTTGTTGTGGATTTGTGTTTTACATTGGATCTTTCTATTTTTGTTATTTTTGCTTTCATTATTTCTTAATTTGCAAGTTTGATTTCTCAAAAAAAAAATTCATGACGTTTATTAATACATTTCATATATCTTCCTTATTGGTGTGGTGTACTCTCATTGGTTTTGTGCATGTCTCTATGAGCATTGCCTTAGTCATGTGTTGCCACTGTGTGGCTCTGTTGTACATTTATGCATGGCCATGGTGGTTCTTTTAAGACTCTCATGGCATGGGTAATTTGGGAGTGGGTGCTGTGGATGGCTGCGCGCTTGTACTGGGGGGCAGGGGGAATTTGGGTTGTCATTGGGCCCATGGGTCTGCTTTGTTGGGACATGTTGTTTGGTAGGCCATGTGTCGGGGCCTGCTTGCAGGTACCCGTCAATGGAGGGTGGGGGGCTGGTGCCCCCAGCCAATGACTGCCATCTCCTGTGCACAGAAATCTGTTAGCATCGTAATAGAGCTTAACAGACTAACACAGGAGCAGACCTTGACAGTAACAACCAAAGCTCTATTTTAAAGCAAGCACAGCCAGGTAGCTAAACTGCACGGAAACATATGTTCAATTGGATTATACTGACATAGTCCAGAGCTTTTTTAAATTAGAAATCAGTCACTGAAATGTTTGTATATGTATCCATTAAATGTATGTGTCATATGAGACGAATGGAAAACTGCTCAAATCAATGCAGTCTTGAAGTTGGCTGCAAAAAATAGTTAGCTGCCTGCTGGCTTGCTTCTGAGAAGTGCTCTGGAAGTGGAGAAAGGTGCTTCATCAAAGTCGCTTTTCGTTTTCCTGCATGTGGATGCATGAGGAACTCTACCAGAACTTCAGTAGTCAATTTCAGCCACACCGTGGAATGCTGGGAGAACATATTTGGGCACACTCCAAATCACCTGCATATTAGCAGTTTCACCAGAAACAGATTTTACCGAACGGTATCTGGGTTTCGGGGAAACTACTTTGGATGATTTGGGCCAAAAGACTATATGGGGGTAATTCATGGAATAAATGTGCACCGAAATTACTGGCGCAAGCTAGTGCAAGCGTGAAAAAACCAGCGCATGCGTGCGAATCGCATGCGTGCGAATCATGGAAGGCCATGAGCGTGTTTTCCCCTGGATGGGCATGAAATCCGCGGGTGGAGCACACGGGCGCACATGTCATTGCAACATCCAGTACGCCGTGCGTGACACACACAGCGGAAGCGCACAACGTCAGCGCACACACCAAAAAGGAGGCGGAACACGGGGCGGAACAAGCGGAATGGGGAACAACGCGTGAAAAAGAAGGCGTAACTGGGGAAGTACTGCAGGGAAATACACAAAATGCCCACACGCACGCGGACAACACGTATTCATGGAATCGAATAGGGGAAACCCACGCATGGCCAAAGACACGCAGAGGCTTAAACACGTCCACCACACAAAGGCAGGTGGTAGCGTGCCTGCGCATTACAAAAGGGCGCAAACAACAAACACGTATATACAGCTATGATGAAAGTCCCTTTCTGTTTCCTCCTAGGAGAAATGACGTGTCACCCTATGCTCAGGCATCCCAAAAAAGCAAGAAAAAGAGATACGCGACCCCTGTAGCCCACGTGCGTGTAAAAAAAACACATGCAGTACACTGTGGCAGCCAGGAACACAAAAAATGCCTACGTGATCAACACGCATGCTAGTATGCCCGAAAAAAAGGGGTACGCGACTAACAGGGACACCCGCAGTAGGAAAAATAGCATGTGCAACTCACCGTCTACCTTGCGTGTAGAAGAAGAACGCATAGCCAACACCCATGGCAAAAGAAGAAGTACGCACTGTAGACGCTGTGAAGTAATCGCGTGTGAACCCCAGCGTCTGGAAAACACACGCACCACTTTCCACGTAAAGCACGTACAGAGTGATGGAAACCCACATGGGACCTTCAACCCGTGCCGAGGGAAATGCCTGTGTGCACGTTACGTCACCTATGCGCTGACGCACTAAGGGCCTTTCCTCGAATAACACACTGACGTGCTGTTTTTTCACATGCCAAATCACTCCATATCAAGCTGGCCACGCGACAATACATGGAAGACCACCCTCCTGCCCAGAATGCCGAATTACTGCCCCCCAGAGCCGACTCTCACCAGCCATCTGCTGCTGCCTGCCTGCCTGCTGGCCACGTGCCCTGATATTTGGTGCCTGCACGTCAGCCATCTGCAGGGGTCCAGTTGCTGTGACCACCCCTGCTGGAACAGAAGACTCCCGACTAAAGTTCCATCGCTCCACAGCCGAGCACCAGGACCCAGTTGCCCACCCACACCTGCCTCGGGGGTTGCCATGTAGAGGGAAACACATCAGAGACCACTGGAAACCCCCAGCAAGAGAGGCAGAGGGCTGCCAGTTTCTCAGCAGGAGAGGTTGGCATCCTGGTGGAGCAAGTCCTGGTGCATTATGATGCCTTCTTCGGAAGACCACGCGCCAACAAGGATGGACGGAGAAGGATCTGGATGGACATCCTGGTTGCCATCAACGCGGAGGGGGTGGCAACCCGGGACCTACCACACGTCCACAAGCGCTGGGAGGACTTCAGGTCCAGGACCCTCAGGAAGGACCAGCGCCTCTTGAAGGCAGCGGATGCAGAGGGGTGCTGGGTCCGCCTTACCTACGACCAGATAAGGGTTCTGGAACGTATACGCCCAGCGATTCACATCCAGGTCCTTGAGAGGCAGACCCGTCCGGAGTCGAGCGGTAAGTGCCCATGCATACTGATTGAACACAGTGCATGTTGAGGTGTGCCAGGAGTGTGCAGCTCGGACATATGTCTGGCAAGGCCCATGTATGAATGTGTATGTGCAGGGACATGAGCCTGCCACATGTGAGTCCAGTCATGTGTGATGCACATCAATGGTGTATGTGTTCCAATGCATGATGCACGAATGCATGTGGAGACGCACACATGTCAGCATGACACATGGATGCTGGTTCCATCTTCATGTATGTGCACAGTGTACATGTGTGTGTGTGTATTTGACATGTGTGTGACTGTGATCCACCATGGATGCATGTGACACCGACATGTAGGAGGCTGATTGGCAGATGTGACGTAGTTGGCGATGATTTCACTGTGACAGGTGGTGGAGATGAACAGATGCATGTATGACTGGTGGCATGTGTGCATGTGTTCGGCACTCCCCGTGTTGCATGTCACGTCAGGCTAACCTTCGGATGTTCATGCTGTTGTATGTGTATGGATGCTACTGCCTGCTGCAACATTCCTGTTAATTTGCGCATGTGTGTGGGTTCAAATGATATGTGTGTTGGAGAGTGTGATGCCATCTGTGAAGTTTGACACTGCCACTCATGTGCAAGTGTCATGTGTATATCAGACCATTGTACAGTGCCCTGATGCCTGTGTTCTGTCTCTCCCTGCCTGCAGCATCAACTGATGAAGAGGGCAGAGACAGTGGTGTGGAGCACAGCGGCAGGGATCCCACCGCCAGCCCGAGACGCAAGGCCCAGCTCCCCTCCCAGGTTGTCATCTCTCCGGGGATTGTGGAGTCTGGTGCCGCGTCCGTGGCCGCAGCTGCTGAGGGAAGGTCCAAGAGGCAGAGGTTAGAGGTGGACTCCTCTGCAACAGAAGGGGCAGCTGAGCCCCCACAGTGGCCTATATAGGTAGATGGCACGGAGTCATCCAGGTTGGTGGGGGGTTGGTTGAGGAGGAGGCCGTGGAAAACCCATGCACAGGGCCTGGAGGGGGGATTCCACTGGTGTTAGTGGTGCAGTCCAGGGGCAGGGACAGGAGGCAGCACAGGCCACCGCAGATTTGCCTGTGTATAATCCTGTCCCCGATCCTGTGACTGCATCATCCGGCACCAGCAGGGATGCCTTCGTCCAGACCCGTTTTCAGGGAGGGGATGCACACACAACAACTGGCTTTCCTCTCCCTGCGGACGTGGCAATCCGGGACCGTGTTGAGCCTGTCCTAGCTGGGGTGGCGTTGCGTCAAAGTGGTATTCGGGATGACGTGAAGAGTTCTCGTGAGGACAATGCACCTCATTTCGAATACCTCATTGACCGGGTCGACCTACTAGGACGCGTCAGCAAGGCTGGGTTCCTCCGTGTGCTGGAACTTCTACTGACCCCTTCCTCAACTGAACCCCCTCTACGCCAGTCATCCTCCATGCCAACTTCCTGCCCAAGTATCACCTGGGTACCCTGTCGAGCTGCCCCTAACACAGCGCCCAGCCTGGTGGAGGACACATCCCTGCCACAGTCGGGAGTCGGATGTCCAGCAGGGGTGGCCACCCCAACAACTGGACCCCAGCAGGAGGAGGACATGCATGCATCGACAGGCAGCGCACATGCACGGCAGCAGCAGGCTCAAGGTGGGAGCGTTGATGGCTCGGGGCCATCAACATCACAGGGGCAGGCACCGGCCGGAGGGCAGGAGGACCCTGGATTGGGAGCGTATTCCATGTGGCAGTGGTTGGGCCAGCAAATAGATGCAGAGCAGTGGCGGGCAGAAGAGGCACGGCTCACTATGGACAGGGCGGAGGACTCCATGCGCAGGGCATTGGGGTGGGCTGAGTGCCTCGGGGCAACTCGCAGGGAGTTAGAGGAGGCCATGGCTGCATCCCTGCAAGACCTCGAGGCCAGGGAAGAGGCCCTCCTCTGGAACATCGACGTGGAGTTCGATGATGCCCTGGCCCGGAACATCAAAGAGTGAGCCGTAGCACTTGCCCACCACCTTTGTACATAGTTCTTTAGGGTTTGGTTTCCTTTGTTTTATGTT